>NC_080687.1:109060976-109372435 GCF_030445035.2 Dasypus novemcinctus | reverse complement strand
TACACATTGGATCTTCCAGATTTTGTGTGTGTGTGTGTGTTTTGTGTGGGTTTTGAAAAAATTATTAAGTATTTATTGAGAATTACTTTGTCAGGCATTATTCTTTAGATTTTTTTTTTGTTAAGCACTGATTGTTGTATTACATTTCAAAGATTTAGATTTCATACAACCTTAACATTCAAACATGTAGTGAAATACTGAGGTCCTGTTTTGCCTTTATCTTGGTTTCTTCCCTCAAGGATTTCTGATCACTAGTTTGATAGCATTTCCAATAGGCATGTATAACATGAATGCATTTCTACCCTTTAAAATGGCTTTGTGATTTTTATATCACTTTCTGAGATTTGTGGTTTTATAACTCTTTGTAAAAAAATCTCACTGGTTAATATTCAGATTCTAAATATTAGAAAATTTCAAAAATAAAAATGCATCACAAATTATTTATGAATTCTTATATTTGAAGTGAAAGCTTTAGGGTAAATCAGAGTTGATCCTATTAAACCAAATTCCCTTATGCATATTCCATAATGTAGTACTCTCAACAACTTAACTTGCTTCTGTAAATAAAATTCTAGAATAAAATTTAGCATGTGATACCTATGAAAAGGATGGCTTTCTCAGAAATTTCTGTTAGGTAGCAAATAAGTTAGATTTAGATATAGCAAATGGAAAATTATATTTTGGCATGTGGTAGGAAAATACTGTGTAGTTTGAAATTTTATCATAAACTTTCCATCATTTAATCCTAAAGAGATAATAACTTTTGAAACTAAAGATGACCAAAAGTGGTAGAATTTATTACAAATAAATGCTTAATAAAATTGCTTATGTCTTTCCATGTCATACCCTTTAGATTAAGCGAAGATATTAGCAAGAGAAGTGTTATAAACCTTTATCCCATGGAATCAGCAGAAGCCTTAGAATTACAAGATTCTACACTGAAGTATGTTTACCTTTTAATGACAAAAACAGACTCCTCCTTTTTACATTGAAGCATTTGTGCTTTAAATTCCCCTGCTATCTTTTTTCATCCCTTGTTCCTACAGTGGTCAGATTCAGCTGGAGACATCGCCAGGGTGTGAGGTAAGGGTGCTCTCAGACTAGCCAGGGCCTGCCATGGAATTCTGACTGCCACATTCCCTGAAGATTCATGGGTGGTGGTGGTGGGTCGTATGGAATGGCCTGTCCTTCTGGTGTCATTTTTCTGTAAGGCTAAAACTTCTCTGAAAATAAAGTTTATTATTACTTTAAAAAAAGAAAAGAAAAGAATATATCAAAGAGAAACTACCAGAACTATCTGAGAACAGGGAAAGGGGGGTTGGGGAAAGTTACATGAAGTAAAATTTGAGTGGCTGTGGAGAAGGCAGTTTTGACATGAAGGTAGGGATGAACCTAGAGGGGCTTAAAAAGATGAACTTACCCTGGTCATAGGGAGAGAGGTTTGAGTGAGGAACACTCTTTAAGTCCCTTCTTGTCGAATGGGCTTAGAGTGGCCAATGTCGAGGCAGGATTTGTGCACAAGCCAAATTATATACCCTGAGGTGTCAGTCCATATGCAGTCTCACACTGGTAAGTCTCTGTGCTAAAGAAATAGGAGAAAAGGGGGCAATAAAGGTCAGAGCCTTGTCCCCTGAGAGTATGGGTTAGTTGTTGAGCAGAGTGACTTGCAATTGCTTTGGGTATCAGTCATTCCCAGCTCAAGGGTTTACCATGGGCCAGTTAATTGCCCTCATTTTCTGTTAATTGGGGTGAGAATAATAGCTGTTATAAAAATGGAACGAGATGATGCAGGAAGGGTCTTGCCACACAGGCCACGCCATAAATGGTAGCTGTTATTGTTCTCCTGGTCTGTTATTGCTAGGGGGTGGTCTTAGACAGAATCTGGGCACCCCGCCTTTTGGTGGGGACGTTGCTGCATCACCCCATCATGGAACAGCAGAAAGCCTTTCGTGTGCAGGCTGCCCTGGGCCCATGTCATCAGCTCTCCATTCCAGACACTGCTGCTGCTGATTCTGCACAGGCACATTTTATTTTTTAAGGACTTTATTTGGAAATCATTCTAAACTTATAAAAGATTGTCCCCACCCCCCCAGAAAGCCATTTCAAGGAACATTCATATATTCCTTTTTTCTATTTTTTTAAAAGAGACTTAGATTATGCAACTGTCACATAAAAATGTACAGGATTCCCATATGCCCCGCTCCCCACTATCCATTTATTCTTTTACCCACATTTGCCTATTATTAACACGCACTCCATTTGTACTGCCATTTACTCCATCTCTATTTCCCCCTTCCCTCTCTTTTCTTCCCCTCCCTCCAACGCCCACAACACATACACACAGAGTTCTTTTTCTAAACCATTAAAGGGTATGCTTCTTACACCACAGCCCTTTACTCCTCACCATTTCAGTGTGGGTTTTTTACTAACAGGCATTTTATCTTAGAGAGCTACCTTTCAATATTACCTTCATACATCTACATTGATAAAATACTTCCATCTAATCTTCCTTCCATGAGGAAGGAAGGTCCTTCATAGTCTTGCCCCCTCCAGTGCTGGATCTAGTCTAGGCATTGGTGTTGCATTTATTGGGGGTGTAGCTACAGCCTCCTTTGATCTGGAACATACTACAAACTTTAACTTTTGTGACCTTGAAATTTTGAAGCACACAGTCCCTGCTCTCCCCCACCCCCTTTCCATTAGAATGTTCCCTCATTTTACGTTCATCTGAGGTTTCCTGATGATTCATAATTAGATTGGGGTTCTGCACTCTTGGTTGGAAAACTGCCCTGGCGTGCCCCAGCTGGAGGCCTGCCACACCCATCTACCCCGCCCTGGTGGTAGTAATTCCTTCACCTGGCCAAGGTGTGGCCCGATTTCCCCTCTGGGTAATTACTGCTTTTTTAATCCTCCCTTGCAACTCATAAGTCTATGGGGGGATGTTTCCAGACCAAGGTAGTGTCCTGCTGCAGACACACTTTTGACCTCACCAGACAGATGCCCACCAATGAGCGTGGCATCAGGAGTCCCAGCAGGGCTCAGAGCCTCTAGGGGAAACAGTGTGTCCGCTCCATCTCAGTGTACAATTGGAGGATCATCCAGGATCTCCAGTGTCTTCCGCTGAAATGCAGGTTTTCCTGATGGTGAAACCTGCCACATATTGAGGCCTTACTGCAACCGGATGGTGTGAGGTGTTTGACATGTGTCATTGTTACTCCTTTCATTCTGCACATACTTACTGTGTACATACCATGGCACCCAAAGAACTAGCAGTGAACTAAGCCAAGGCCCTGCCCTCAGGAGTTCAGGATCCAGACAAGGTATTAGGGAAAGGTGGACATTATGAGGCACAATCTACAGGTGCAGGACCTGGAGCTGCCAGGAGGGCACGTGCTGGCCCAGATGACTTAGGTGATAAATTGCTGGGCCCTGCTTTTCCACTCTATCATATTGCCTCTGCATGATGTGGACTAGTGGTGATGTACTAAGCCTTGTCATATTTAGAAACCTAGTGGGACCCGAATAGAACAATCCTTTTCTGAACAACTAGTCTCAGCAGGGGTAGAGAGCATGTGTGTTCATGATGATGCATTTTGCCTCCCACCAGGAATGCAGATGGGGAATGGAAGGAACAGGGGTGGGTATATCCTGGACTAAGTACTGACTGACCCCAGGTCAAGTTTTGCCTTGGTCTAGTCTTCATCCCATCATTTAATCCAAGTAGCTCTATACTTGAGTGCTTTTTGTTGATGCCGTGGAGCACTAGTCAGTTCCAATAGTTATTAAGAACTTCTACTAAGGTTGGACATCTCAGTGGTTAGGAAAGAATATTTCAGTGTCACATTCTCTTAATATTTGTCCAAGATTGTTTTAATGTTGAACTTCCTCTCATTTTCCCATCAGCAAAGGTGAGCTGTTTCTCTGCAGTCAGTTCTAGATTTTCCCAGGGGATTTTTATTCTCTTTATTGATCTCCTCTTTATTTTTCCTGTTCTTTGCTTTTCTCCCATTGTTTGACAGAATCACAGACACTTAGGGCTTCCCCTCTGAGCAGGGTCCTGCACACAGCCAGCAATCCCTGAGGGCTTATGGAAGGGAGAGAAAGAGAGCTGATCCAAAGATAAGAAATGGACTTTGGGAAGGAGAATTTCAGTGTCCTGCCCATTCAGTGGAGAGAGCACTGGGTTTTCACTGATTGCTGAAGGTACTCCATCATTTAGGCACAATTTATATTCTATTCTTGTAATGCAGTTCCTTATGCTTATCTAAATTGAAATGCATCTGGAACGTTTCCACTTGCCCATAAAGCTTCATGGGATTTTCCCAAAGTTTGACTGTTTGCCATCATTTTATTATGTGGAGAATCCTAGTGTCATCCCAAAGAAGGATATTTCAGTTCCAAGTAATGTATCAATCCTTCAGTCAGTTTGGTCACCACCCCCTTCCCCCTTTGTTTAAGCACCTGCTTGAAATGTCCTTGAACTTTCCCTCTCATAGAGTCTCAAAAAGAGATATACCTGTGTACCTGACTTCAGGAGATTGGGGGAAACACAAACCCTCTGGGAAAATACCTTGAGTCCATCTCAAGTATAATGTTTTGTGTTATGTTAATTAATTCAAGGTGTTTTTTCCCATCCTTTTTGGTTGGATGAGGAGTCCTCCTACTAGAGTAAGAAATTCTTACTCCTTGTCTTCCTTCTAGGGCAAGTCACCATCTTTGACTAGATGCGTGTTCACGATTTTAAAAAGGGAGGTTGGATTAGCTGGCTCTGGTGGGAAAAGGAAGTCACAAAGAGCAGGAAAAAGAAAAGGAAGTTGTGCCTTGGTAAGGGTGGCAATAATGATTATGCAGAACTTAAATATGTTTCTCATTTATGATCTGGTTATTTTCACATTCTCTCTTTCATCCCATTTGGGAAGAGAGCAAACCTTCCAGGATACTCTTAAGTCAACTAACCAGTATCTCTTGGTAACCTAGAGCGGCTTCAGCCTTGTTTTGCTGTAGAGGACTGGAATTTGAAGGCAATAGAGTTGTCATCTTGAGTCTGTCTTAGGCACTTAGGTGGCTGAGGATGGGAAAAGGAGTTTATGGAGAGAGGAGTAAACTAGGCTGGTGGGGTGGGGTTGTCTTGGATTGGTAACTTGAGGCTGTGTTGAGCACGTGTGCAGGAAGCTGCACCGTGTGTAATGGTGTGGGGCCCAGTTAGATACGGGGAGGCCAAGAGCATGAGGCTGTTTGCCATTGGCAGTGCTTTCTCTGGCTTTATACTCATGTTTGATGACTTTCCACAGCAAGTTTGGGTAGCCTTGGCATCCATTCAGGGAGAACTGCAAATGACCTTTCTGTATATAAATAATAGAGAATGAGCTGAAGGGTTAGGGGGAATGACAGGAAATAGGAGGGGAAGGCGTTGCTTATCGTGAGAACCAACCCAGAAGTCAAGTTCCTTGTTGGGAGTTCTAACAAAGCCACTTAACTGAATAGGGAAATTAATGACATTTTCCACCGTAAACATATGTTCTGGTTTTGACATAAACCCAAAGCTAGAACGTAATGTATAAAATATTTTATTTATTTCTCTCTCCTTCCCCCCCCCCGTTTTCTGCTCTCTGTGTCCATTTGCTGTGTGTTCTTCTGCATGCACTTGCATTATTAGACAGCACTGGGAAACTGCATCTCTTTTTTGTTGTATCATCTTGCTGCATCAGCTCTCCATGTGTGTGGCACCACTTCTGGGTGGGCTGCACTTTTTTCATGTGGGGTGGCTCTCCTTGTGGGGTGCACACCTTGCATGTGGGGCACTCCTACACAGAGGTGCCCCTGTGTGGCACAGCACTTCTTGTGTGTGGCAGCACTGCACATGGGCCAGCTCATCACACAGGTCAGGGGGCCCTGGGGATTGAACCCTGGACTTTCCATATGGTAGGTGGATGCTCTATCCATTGACCCGTGCCCACTTGCCTATTTTTAATATTTTTAAGAATAACATTCCTCAATAGTGAATTCGAGATAAGAATAGAGATTGGCATGAACTTGGTGGCATGTATGAAGAAGTTTATATTAGCAATTACCAGCATTTTCATTAGGGTGGCTCTACGGGGTTCTTGATTATCATAAAAAATAAAAAATAAAAAAGGAGGTAGAGTATAGCAGTGTAGCTCAGTGGCTGTGTGCCTGCTTTTCATGTACGAGGTACCAGGTTCAGTCCCTGATATCTCCTAAAAAATAAAATTAAGAAAAGAAGACAGAACATCATGAAATAAGCTAGCGTTGTGCCCTGCAGGGCCCCTCATCTCTGTGCATCTCTCTCCCCTGGTTTTCCTGGTATGCTATGGGCTCAGGTGCCCCTTGAATAAGAATGGCTCCAGGCCCAATCTCTACCCCCCAAAATTCAAATATGTATATCCAAAGGACTGCTGACCTTTTTCATCTCCAGGCCTCATACATTTCTCATTCTCTACATGGCTAAAGAGAAGCTATCAAATTCCTTAGTTAAAAAACAAACCAACAGGTGTTGTGGTTATATATGTACAGCATAACGTTTCCCATTTAGCCCCTTTCACGCATACAGTTCATTGGCCTTAATCCCACTCACACTGTGGTGCTCTCAACCCCATCACCACCATCCATTCCCAAAATGTTTTCCTCAACCACCCAGAAAGTCTGTACTCATCCCCACCCCACCCCGACCTTGTAGTCTACCTCCTGCCTCTATGAATTTGTGCATTCTAGTTATTTCCTATCACCGAGATCCTGCCACGTTTCCCCTTTTGTGCCTGGCTTCTTCTATTCAAAAAGGTTCATCCATGCCATTGCGTGAGTCAGGACTCCATTCCTTCCACAGCTGCATAGTCTTCCGTTGTGTGTAACACATTTTGTTTGTACACTCCTTCCCTTGAAGGACACTTGGGTTGCTTCCTCCTTGTGGCTAGTATGAATATTGCTATGCATAGCTGCTGGAGACCCCACTTTCAGGTCCTTGGGGTATATACCTAGGCCATATGTTAATTCTGTGCTTTCTCAGAACAAACTTTCTACAGTGACTGCACCATTTTACATTCCCACCAAAAACGTTCGAGGATGTGTTTCTCAACATCCTCTCCAACACCTGTAACTTCCCATTGTTTAAAATAGTACCCATTCAGGTGGGTGTGACTTGGTATCGCATCTTGGTTTTGATTTGCATTTCCCTAATGGCCAGTCATGTTGAGCATCTTTCCATGTGCTTTTTTGCCATTTGTGTATATTCTTTGGAGGACCATCCATTCACGTCCTTGGCCCATTTTTTCATGGAGTTGTCTTTGAGTTGTCAGCATCCTTCTGGAATTGCTCCCAAGTGTCTTCTCTGTGGGCCTCCGAGGTACCAGCACCCACTGAGCCACTCCTCTTGGAAACCAGAATGTCACCCATGGTCAATTCCAAGCTCTGCACATTTTAACTGAACTTTTTTTTTTTTCTTGAAAACTTTCTTTGAACCATGATTGCCAAGGCAAATTGATGTTGAACTGACAGCATGTGATTTGCCCGGGTGATTTTGGGTTCAGGCAAAGTTTTTTATTAACAGCTCCCTGTGTGACTGTGTATTTGGGAACTGCTGGCTTGGACCCTTTCTAGAAGACTGTAATTAAAATGGGGTGGGGGCTGCATGTGGAAGAAGCCAATGACAGCATGGCTGGTAACCACGCAGGTAAACAGACAAGCTGATGTCGACAGGTACTTTGTGCTGGGAGGTCCCTCACCTTAGTTTGTGTTCCAGTTCATATGTACTCTTCTAGGAATACAACTTTCATGGTTTAGGAAATGTGTGTATGCCTGACTTAACACACTCACTAGTTAATGTAGTGTAGGAAGGAAGAAAGATGCATTCTCACCACAGCAATTTTACAGTCCAGGGGAATATACCATGCTTTCTTTTTCTTCTTCTGTAAGGTGCAAAACGATGTCACATTGCAGAGTAACAGCAGTCAGTATTCTCCAAATGAGGTGAGTTTCCTGAAGGTTAATGGAACTGGAGGCCTTTCATGAAGCCTGAATTGGAGCATCTTTTACAGCAGGCGTTCTTAACCAGGGGTCTGTGAGCTTGAAGTGAAATTCAAAAATATATTATTCTTGTGGGGACATGCTGGAGTGGGCATGAAATATTTATTAAATAATACACAATACAGTATGGACTTTTTAAGGGGTCCATGGTTTTCACCTGATTGGCAGAGGGGTCTGGAACAAAAACGGTTAAGAACCCCTGAGTTACAGAAAGAGATCATCTAAGACTGTGCGATTAATGAGTTAGCTGAGTGTTGCAGATTCTCTGGGAACTCCACCTCACTTTCATTAGCTATCTTAGCCTTACTTCGCCCTAATTGTAATTAAAGATTGTTCATGAGATATAAATATATTTGAAAAACCAAATAGGGGAACTTCTTTATAGACTGTCTGTGTCCTAAACTGAATGAAACCAGCTCAAATCAAACCACCTTTGGAATATCTTGCTATCCATAAATGATTCAGTGTGCTTTTCCTGTAGACATCTCATTTCATTGCTTCCTCATTTCATTGCATTATGAGATTCTTCATCTGATATGCTCCATTTTGGATGTGCTGGGGAAGAAAAGGATTCCCAGTTTTCCATGACTAAAATGTTTCTGTAAAGAACAAATAAAAAATTGAGTGAATTCCCCCCCAAACAATATTCTTTTGATTGTACCATTTTTAAAAATTGCTGTATGAAGATGCATCTATTATTGTATATTTTAGCCAGGCCCTCATCTCACAGCAGCAAATGCAAAAAGCCAGTGGCTTTATAGTCGTCCTGGAACATAGAGATGCCTGCTGAGTTCTCTTCTGTTTTTTAAACTGCCTTTCCTTCTAACACCACAGGTGAGAGAGGACTCACCTGCAGTGTCTCCTACCACTGAGAGCATCACTCCCTTTGCCTGAAGCCTCCATCAGGTAAACAGAATGCTCTGTTTCATTAGCCTTTTAAAATGATCCATTGTCAGTGTGAATGTCCTAATTGATCCTGCAAGTATAATAAATCCTGACCTCCAAATCGGACCACCACCTGGGAAGCCCAAGCCTCAGAGCTTTGCTTCCAAGGAATCAGCTGATAAATCCGTATTTTCAGTCATGGATGGCTTGCCTCCTTCCAAATCAGAGTAAAAGTAAAGTGGTGATGGGTGTGTGTAGAGTGGAAAAGAGATGATCTTTGGAGGTTTTTGATACCCAGGGATTATCTGTCAGTGATTCCGTTGCCCCAAGGGTGCCTGGTGCTCTGCTTAGTCCATGATTAAGGGCTGCCTCTAGGGGAGGAGCTCCTTCTCCCACAGCCTGCACTTGCTTCCTGAGCCTGGCAGGTTCTATGTATTTACTCTTCTAATAGGATGGTCATTTCAAGATTTCCCTGAATGGCCAGGAATCATAAAAAAAAAAAAAAAAAAGCCTTTCTCGAAAGCATTCTGCTTTTATTACCTCCTTTCTTTTCATTTACTGTTAGTATATCACAGAAGTAAATTATAGCAATGTGCAAAATATTTATTGATTTTTTTAAAAAGGGCTACAGCTAGAAATGTTCTTCTGATTTCTCCATTTATTTAAAGGTCTGGTGCTATATACCTTCTCCCAGGTCCTTCTTTGTTTTCATATTTTTGATTCTTTGGGGTTTGGCACCCACTCACTACAGATGCTTTTAAGAAAATGATAGACGACTCAGACACTTCTAAGCAAAAACTAGCTCAGATGTTCTTGGGTTTTCCAGTAAAGCATTTTGGCAACAGTGTAAGTTCTACATACACATATTTTGGGAAAAAGGTGAGGAGGACACCTGTAGAAAAAAGAACAAGATGATTCTTTTACATAGAGGAGCCTTTCATTTCTGAGCAGGCTGGCCAGGTGTAATGGTTTCCCAGCATTTCAGATGGACCGGGAGGCAAAGCCCTTTGACAAGTTGCTTGGGCTTGGCAAGGGTTAGTGGTGCTTTAGGGAGAGCAGAATGGTATGAGAAATAAGGCTCAAACGCTGGCCCCTCGCTGGCGCCTCGTGTGGAGCTCTGAGCATATGCCGCCTCTGAGCCGTGGGCCCTGGGTTTCCCGTCCTCCCAGGCTCAGACCTGTGCCAGGGAAAATGGAGGCCAGTCAGGGTACGGCTGAGCTCTGCCTGCACAGAAAGCACCCGAGGACCCCCAGGGAAAAACGGCTTCCTCCTAAGCTTTGCAGTCAGTTCTGCACAATCTTAAAATATTTTTACATTGAGCAAATCAAGATAAATTTTTTAGGAGGTACCAGGGATGAACTCAGGACCTCGTACATGGGAAGCAGGTGCTCAACCACTGGGCTCCATCTGCTCCCCAATGAGAGTTACTTATCTTGTTTGTTTTGTTTTTAGGAGGACTGGGGGTCAAACCTGGAACCTCGTTCATGGGAAGCTACAGCCGCTCCCCAGACAGTATTCCTTTGAAAGTGCAGCTTTGCACTTTAGCAATCAAGTTTTTAGTGACTTTTTAAATTCCTTTTTTGGGCATCCAAGCTTACCTTGTCGAAGTTAGAGCTTACCCTCCACTTGTACTGTTAAATCATTTCAAGTTCTTTGTGGTGGTAAAAAAATTTTTTTTTAATGAATTATTTATCTTTTAGTAGCAGGAAACAAAAGTAACCCCCTGTCCAAGGTTTCTACCTTTTTATAATTTTGACTAGTCAATGAGGAAATCGGTTTTGAAAGTTCTTTTGCTTTGGTTGCTGTAAATAATAGTAATTGATCTTCAGGAACATTCAGCATATTTGAACTTTATAAAACAAGCATTACATATTAGGAATTTATTTCCATTTCATTTATTTGTTTAAAAATATTACAGTATGCAATTATCACATTTTCTAGGAAATAATGTATCTAGTAATTTTAACTGAAGGTCAGGTGGTTAAAAAAGATAGAAACCCTTTTGACTGAGTAGATCTAGGAAAAAGCCAAGGAATTTTTATTTTAAAATTAAGTATGTGAATTTATGTGATTTGTGTGTTATGTATAAAAGAAGGCAGACTGCTCAAACAGCAAGTTGGAATAAGAACTTAGATTCTTAAAGTCAGGTGATAGTTTTCTTCAAATTCTTTTGACTTCTGATTTTTTTTTTCCCTTAAAGAAAGATAATTGCATGTACCCAAATGTCATTCCTAGAACCATGTCCATTTATTTTATTGGTCCTGCCTTACGATTAAATGAAAAAAATATATAGCTATTTCCTAAACACATGAAATTGCATATTGCTATATGGCTATTTAATGAAAAAAAAAGAGGAAAGTGCCTCATTTCATTAATGGCCCAGTAGAGTGCTCGAAATTGACTGACCTCTATTGATTAATTGGGCTTGTTGTTAGACTATTACTAGGGTCCAAAATTAACCAATATATATATATTGACCAATATTCAAAGACAATATTGAGAAGTGTGTCAGAGATTGAGAAAAGATTTGGCTAGGTTCAATTATCAATAAAGCGTGCCAGTAGAATTACAGGTGTCTTTAAAAAGAAATTTTACATTGCCTTGGGGAAAAAAAATCACACCTGGTCAATACTGATCCTTGTCATCGATGGTTGAGTTTCTAGAGAATAGATATATCCACACCTCTATTAAGCTTTTCCTGTGCAACCAGATTTTTTGTGATTGTTTGCTAAGAGCATTAATTATTTGGAAGGCCTTTGCAAAAAATTACCTGATAGGTCTTTTTCTTTTTTTCTGCACGACCTATAGGTACTTGCTTCCTGCTGATCTGTTTCATTAGAACTTTAAGTCTTTGGGCTTTCTGTTGAGATGAACGATATTAACAGCATGCAAAGTAAATGACTGATAAGTACTAATGCTCAGTTTTTATCATTCTTTTTATTCCTTGCACCATCTCCTTCTGTATTGTACATTTGAAATGAAACCCATATCAATGAAATCTGCTTCACTTCCATACAACCCTTACGCCATTTGTGAAATGCTGCTGCCCCTTTGCTTTGTCCTGGTCCCTGTGCAACTCAATGTGAACTGGCTCTCATGCTCTCCTGCAGACCCAGCCCTCACTCTTCCTCCTATCTCCTCCAAGAAACTTACGCAGGCACAAACATGGGACAGTTCTAGCAACAGTGTTCCATCTGCAGGGGACAGTGACAATGGTAGGTGGCTATCTATATATCTTTCAGTTTGCTCGTTAGTAATCCAATGACTGTACTCAAATGTTCCTTTCCATGAAGCCAAAGATAGAGCATATGCAAGTGTAAGCCTGATGTTGATATCGTGAGGGAGGTAGAGAAGTCAGAAAAATATGTGCCCATTGTTCTCATCATCTTGAACATTTTGAACGTTGGGGAGGACTTTAAAATATTTTTTCTCTACCTTTTCTGCTAGGGTTTTTGGTTTTTGTTTGCAAAACTTTGGGATGTGTGCATTTGAATTATCTCTGCTTGTTCCTGCATCTGAACCAAGTGCTTTTAGAGTTTGATCTTTTATTATCTATGCTTACCATATGAGATTTTTAAAGTAACTACAAGGTACCTCCACTGACCCCCGAGGTCACACTGAAAATAGTATTATAGAAATTTCTAAAATGAAGAGAATCACTTGCCTTCTCTGCTCCCTTATTTGCATGTTTTGACTGCTAATACCTATATGAGTGTAAGTGCATCTTGAATAATATTGAACAATATAATTTGGCCTGAGGTTCAAATGTATGAATAAAAATTGAGGACACTCAGCCAAGCTTGGTAGTATATCTTTTACTTTTGTGTCATTAATATCTTACCTTGCCTAAGAGAATGAAATAAAATAGTTATTTGGATCTACATAGCACGTATAACTGGATCTCCATTCTAGTTTAATACTGGTTCCGATTTTAAACATTTTACTTTAAAATACAAAATGATAGCAGTGGTTCTAAGGGTACGATTTATAGATAAGAGAAGTGAGATGTGAAGTATAACCACAATGCAAATGCAATAGGGAGATAGATTTTCTGGTAATGTTTATTTTTTAAAAATCTAAGTGTGTCATGTCATGTGTTACACATGGGAAATATGTAGTTTTAAAAACTTGCAGTGATTTCTGGTCAAAATTGCTGATCCAGTTTCCTTACATAGAGGATAAGGTATACCCTGGAAGAGTCAGTTACAAATGAAATTTTAAAGTTTTATATGCTTCTAAAATTTTTAATTGAAAATAAGTATGACAAAAAAACATAATGAAACAAAAACTCTTATATCTACCTATTTTAAATTCTGAAAGTTGAAGAGGGCTAAATGGAAACTTTCTGGATAAATGGCTTCGTTACTTAAAATTAAAAGAATGGGGGAAGAATTTTTTGTTTTTCAGAAAACATGGCTATTTATGAGTCTGATATGTGTTAAAGGAAATCAAGCCTGGAATGAAAGATTTATGCATGATTTGGTATTTCCTTAGGAATGATATCTGAAACCGAAGGACTTTTTAAAAAAAAACAACACTGGGAAAGAATAAGGCATCCGATACAGAACTAGAACACCAAATATTGTAGATGAACCAGATAAAACCTCCATTTCTGCATAGCCTGAGCCACACTGAGCTATGCAGAGATGGAGAGGCAAGCCCAGGCTCCGGATTCTGGTGTCATCTCCTCTGCCACAGCTACATTCTTTTCATAGAATGAAAATTCTCAGTATTTACTGAGGATACCTATGTGCAAGGTATGAAGCTAGACTGCCTTCTTTTTAGTAAAATCCTAAGATATCCATAAAAAATGGTTATTGCCAAAATCCTTATAAAAATAAAAGAACCAAGGGAAATGGATGTGGCTCAAACAGTTGGGCTCCCATTAACCATATAGGAGGTCCAGGGTTCGATGCCCAGGGCCTCCTGGTGAAGGCGAGCTGGCCCACTTGGAGTGCCGGCCACCAAGGGAAATGCCCACCCTGCAGAAGTGCCAGCTACCCCAGAGAGCTGGTACAGCAAGATGATGCAAGAAGAGACAGAGGAGACAAGAAGAAGATGTAGCAGAATGGGAGCTGAATTGGCACAAGAGAGTAATCACCCCTCTCCCACTCCGGAAGGTCTCAGGATCTGTTCTCAGAGCCACCTAATGAGAACACAAGCAGACACAAGAACACACAGCAAATGGACACAGGGAGGAGACAGTGTGTGTGTGAGGGGGTAGAAATAAATAAATCTTAAAAAAAAAAAAAAGAATAAAAGAACCTTGCAGTACTTATTTGATATGAGTGAAAGTTCCAGGAAGTCACATATTGCTTTTATGCTCTACCACAGTAATATAAAGGGATTGTTTTCAATACTGCATGGCAGGGCCGGTCATGTCAGATGTTCAATGGTTGTCATTTTTCCTTGTTTGCAATTTGACTATAATGCACCTCAGGCAACAGATGATGTTCTGTTCAGAAACGTGCCTTACCAATATTCTCTAGGGGTTAAATTATGACTTGTGATTTAAATATATTTCCAGTACTTTTCTTTTTAATTAAAGGAGCTGTACTCTGTATCCAGAACTGTGTGGGCTGATGTTCCAAGAGGAACAGAACCTCCCTTCTGTGCTGTTCTTAATGTTCCTTTTAGGTAGGGGATCCTATTTAGTGGCCTCTTGGCATTCCAAAGCTGATTACCACTTTGTTTTGTTTCCTCATGTTTGCTCCATTGTCCAAAGTCCATAGCTATCTCTTGACCTTTGTAAATGACTGGCATCATATTACCAACTCAACCTAGTAAGCTGGACTCGCTGTTATAGACCAGCAATATCAGCCAGACTCAGACTCTGAATAAAGTTCCAATTGAGAGCTTTATTAGCCATGCAGCAACTGTGTCACCCTACACAGAGAAGAGAGCAGCCCCGGGTTGCGGGGGAAGTTTGCTTATATAGGCCTTTAGGTTCAGGGCAGGGGGCAATAGCTCAGCAAGCAAGCACGCACAGAAGCAGATGTTTGCAGTTAATTAAGTGCTGGGGATTCTATCAGAAGAGACAAGCAGTTGGAGAGTTCTTGTTATTTACAAGGGTCTGGGTCAGGTTGGTCTTTTGGCAGGGGCTGATGAGATTTTCTACAGAAGGAGGCTCTGAGATAAGGTTTAAATTTGAGCAAGCTTGTTATAGAAGCGAGATGTATGTGGTTAGGGGGCTGTGGAATTCTCCTCTCAGGTGGGGGTGGTCACAGGCTCCTACTTCTCCACATTCCCTACTTCTCTTTTGGGAAGATTCAAACCCTTGAATTTGAGTACTCTCCATTGTCCTGCATAGGTAAGTTTTGGTATGTGGTGTTCAGGATTAAGAGCTTAATGGTTTTCACTTGTTCTCAGATAAATCAAACTAAATGATTATGAGTGGGCCTCAGGTTAAGGGATCTGAAAGGGCAGTGATAAGGGTTGTAAGCCACAGGGACTGATTAAATAAACTTTCATACTAATTTTCAGTGGCTGACTGAGCCTTTTCTCATTTTTCTAATCATTTCTGGACGAAGTTTAAGCTTTCTTTAATGATGCCAGAGTGGTTAGCATAAAAGCAACAAGTTTCTCTTAAAGCTAAACAGAGGCCTCCTTGTTTGAGAAAGGAGCTGGTTCTGAAGGACTACCTTGGCTAAGGAATCAAGTAGCTCTTCTAAATGTGAAATTTAAAGTTCAAGGTTCTTGAGGTCCTGGGTAACTAGGGCTGACAATCGGCTGACATCAGAGTGACATTTTACGAGAGCTGCTGCTTTTACCCTGGTCAACCCAGCAGTGCCCAGCCCAATTAGAAGGGGAACTAGGATTGAGGCCCTCTTGTACCAGTGGTGCTCAAGACTCAATGTTTTGAGATACTCTCCCCCAGTTTCTCCAGAGAAGGGCCACCATGCCTCAGTTTTTAACATTTCCCCCTTTTTGTTTTAGTCGAGGTGACTGTTTAGGTTGCCCTCCTTTTGAGAGTCTTACACATCATTGACTACCAGCCAAGCTCTTCAACTTGGGAAAGTTACTGAAGTGCTTTTGCTAGCACCAGATTATTTGCATGTCCCATGGCTGTTACACTTTGCAATTTTCTTTGAAAGCACTATCTGGCACAGGTGAAATCATGAGCATCAGAACAAATATGATGAGCTCTATTCCTAAAGCTGACAGGAAATGCTGACAGGATTTCTACTAATTGACTGGGTTAAATTTTGTAATCTGTGAAATCATATCTGAGAAAATATCCTTACTATTGGCTACATGAATTTGATTTTGAGACATTTCTAATATTTTTCTTTGTAATTCAATTATTTTCAGAGAGATATTACTTTTATGACCTAGCAAATGATTTTTAATATTTTTCCATTCTATATTGGATGAATTATAGGCAAGAGGAGTAATACAAAAGTTCTTTTCATTCCAATCACATTTCAATCCCCTTAACAAGTTTAAATTATACAATTGAACTCCAATATGCCAGACAGCTGATTATAAATCATTAACCCAATTATCTAACTGCTCATCAATGTGCTCTTGGCTATGCCACAAAACACTAGCATTTTTATGCCAATCATGCATGTATTGTTGTTTATATTTTCATGTAAAGCTACCATAGCAGTAGCAGCAGCTGTAATGATTCCAATCAGTCCCAAAATGCTTATAATAAGCAGTCCAATAAAGTGTTTAGTCCATTTCAAGAATTCTTGTACCATATGTAGCAATAACTGACTTTCAGGAGATGATTGCCAAATCCACATCATTGTCGCAGGTATCCGGGAGCCTTTTTATCTTCTGGCCATTGTTATTGTTTTTCTATCCTGCAACACACTTTCTGGTAGACATTTATACAAGACACATTTTCATAAAGCAATGAGTCATTCTTAATAGTTACCTTACCAGTTATGAAAACAAATGGAACTCTAACACAGGCTTTAAGATGATATGTTTGATTAAGGGTCAAATACTGTTTTGTCTTATTTATATTTCCCAACCATTTGTAAGTAGGGGCAATTCTAAGAAATATTTTCCACAAATTCTTTTGTAGGTTATGACTATGAGTAACATTAGCCCAAGGGGCCAGTATCCATTTTTCTTTGTAATGTTTACAATTCTTGTCACAATAGCATAAACAGAGGGCACACAGGCCCAAAGTCCACAGGCAGACACAAGCTGCAAGTTCACAGTTCCAGGATTTGTAAAGTTAATGTGATGCATGACAGCAATTGCCACAGGTCTCAGTGAAGTATTTTAACCTTGGGCCATATTTCCATTTTTCCCCCTTTTTTGTTTTTGTAAAGTAAGGAATACAGCTTGGGGAGATTTTTGTTGTATTGCTCCCCAGAGGATTTGAATTGTGCATTTGGGGGCTCATTCTTCTCAAGAGCAAAAGGGATCTGATGTGACAGTCATTGGAGTAAGCTTGAAGGAAGTTATGGGGGATGTCTATGAGCTGTTGGCAAGTAACGGGCAGCCAGAACTGCTGGGCTAGGCACCACAGGGTTTGGTACTCATGATGTTTGCCTTTTCAGTGGAGCCACCTTGCCTTTTCTCAGGTTCTAGTGGTAGGGCCCTGGATCTTCACAAAGGCATCTGCATTAACAGTCCTAAAAGGGATGTTAGTGGGGTGGGCAGGGACATGACAGACAGTTACCTGTTACTACTAGCAGGTATCTCAGATGTTTTTTCATAGATCTGAGAGTGATTTATAACCATCCATTATTTCTGTCTTGCTTTCAGTATTTGTAATCTACCCCTGGATAGGGATGGCAGTCTTCAGAGTGACCAGACACTACTGGGTTAAATCTTTCACTTTTCGCAGGACCTCCTATGCTGCACACAATTGCTTTTTTATATTGTACTTTGGGCCTCCTTCCAGAATTGTGATTAAGACACAAGGGGTACTTGTGTAGATTTGTCTTTGCCACAAACTCCACCCAAAGCCAATATTGGTGCTTGCCACATCCAATTCATAGGCTAAGTTAACGTCCACTATTTACTTTCCTTTTATTATTATTTAAAGCAGCTTGCTGGAGGTTTTCCTACTTCTGTGAAGGACTTTCCTCAATTAATACAAACAATGGTTTTAATATTTGAGCTAAATGAGGGATGAAAGATTTTTAATATTTTAACAATATTACAGATTCTATTAACATGAGAAAATATTGTACTTTATTAATTACAGCAGAAATTATAGTTTTATCTTACCCAACTAAACATTTAAAAATTTGGTAGAGCAGCAGGGACTTTGCAGCTTGTTCCAATTGTTTGCCTAGTTTAGGCTTTTAAGATACTATTGTCTCTGATGTTTCTTTTATTTCTGAAAAAAAGGATTACTGGTTAACGTCATCAGTAGGGTTTCAGCTACTGATTTTTTCTACGCAGCCAGATTATTATCCCCATACCAGGAGAGATGGTTGGGCTATGCACATAGCCCTGAAAAGTACTGCAAAAGACCATTGTTGGGTTTTCCACAGATAGAGGAATGCAGCTGGCTTGACCTGTCTAAGAAGACACTAAAGAAAGTCTTAGCAAGTTTTAAAACAATGTGTTAGCAACACAGCTGGACATTAACTTCTTACAACAAACTGGCAGTGTTTGGGATTGGTGCATACTGCAGTGTTGTTATTTTAATCTATGATAAGAGGTTGCTTCTGTGACATATATCTTTTTATAATAATTAAAACCATAATTAACCACATTGTACTTCTGTTTAATATTATGCTGAGATATTGGTAAATTTATACACTCTTAAGTATTCATAGGAACCTTTTACTCATACAACTTTAACGGAAGTTAAAGAAAAAAACTGTTAATTTTATAACACTTTTAAACACCTTCCATTTGACTTATAACATATTAAATGAACTTAACTATTACTTTGATTTTTCTTTCAACGTAAAAGAATAGATCTCTTGTAATTAGTTTGGAATAAAAGTTTGGAATAAAAGTTGGAAAAAAGTTTGGAATTAGTTTGGAATAAAAAATTAGTTTGGAATACTTTTCAGGATTTGATTTTGAGAAAGCAGGTTTGAATATTATGTTCTTTTAAAAGAGATAAGACCTTTCCTTCTTGGAACACTGAGGAAATGATGAGGTTAAAGCACAGAAGCTATTTTGATAAAACAGACTTTCTTTATCCTGATTATTCAGGATAAAAACTTTTACCAAAACAGATGAATGACTTGAGAGACTTTGAGAAAGAACAAAATTGTAACTTTGCATTAGTATACTACTTGATACTAAACCTTTTAAAATTTTATAGATAGACCCATCAAATTTTATTTAACTTTAATCATAAAAATTTCTTTTCCATGAACCTTCTACACTTTCAGTATTCACCTAGGTTTTGTTGCACACTCTACTCTTTCCCAATAGTCAATCATTTTATCTTAGGACAAAATCATCTCCTGTTTCCTTAATAATAAAAACACATTCCATATAGCCCACATACTAAGTTATCAGGCAAACTTCTTACAACATATAATACCATCAACACTAAACTAGCTTGTTAAAATAATGAACTTTACTTCAAATACTTAGTAGCATGCAATATCAGAAACAGTCTCCTAGAAGCAAGTTGTCAGGGGAGGCTGTCTGCTGCCAAGTTTTCCTGTTATAAAATAACCTTTTATTATTGTTGTTATTATTAATTCAGGTTTGTTTAATAATGACTTTTTGGAATTAGCCATTTAAACACTTTAATTTAAACAATGCTTCATTAAACTTCTTGTAATTATTTATAACCATATAGACTATAATTATATTATTTTAAGACAAATTTTACCTTCACAGAACACATTTACCTACTTAAACTTACCACAATACTTTCTACAACTTGCCACATGCATTTACGTTCCAAGAATTTATGAAAATTAGCCATCCTATTTTAGGACAAAACACACTTTTTTGAAAAAAACATATTGAATTTGCATCTGCATTCTCACAAACTTTTAACCTTCTTTAATCATTTATGTTTTACATCTTTCATTTTATCCCGTGAAGAGAAATAAACTATTCATTTCAATCTAGGCAGGAACAACTTTTTATGAAAAGATTTATAGTAATTTTGTTAAGCAAGACTTACAATTTTTATCATTGTAGAGATCTTATTAACATTTAAACTTATGTAGTAATATAAGCGCTTATTTAATTTTTGGCCATTTGAATAGAGCTCTTTTAGAAATTTACTTATTAATTTATATCACCATCTGGATGTATCATAATATACACGGACATTGAACAAACAGACAAACACAAAACAATTACTATACATTAATAGAAACATACAGTTTACAATTGACTCATAATTCTTAGTTTTTTGGTGTAGCTGCTTTTAAGTCTTTTGTTATATCGCATCTTAGATTTTACTTTTAAAAATTTCTTCTGGAATCCATGTTGTCTGTAACATGCAAGTTTGTGCTTGGAAACATTTTTATTAGTTATCAGCAGTCAGTTAAGATAACTTGAGCAGCATAAATGTAGTTAAGCTCTTATTTAGCAGTTTAGACAGACTGTTAACACATTTTTGGATTACTATTCTAAGACTATAGTGAGCACCTCAAGCTTTTGTTCTTGTTCCAATTTACTTTCTTTCATTTCAAATTTACTTATGGGCTTAGGAAATATAGTAATTTCATCTTTCTCTCCTTCTTCAGACTGTAAAGGATTTAAAGCTGCCACTACCTGGTGGCATAAGGCCCATACTGATAATGGAATGAATTCCCTTTTTTCATATGCTCTTCGTAAACTTTTCATTACACATCTCCACTGTTTCAAATTTAAAACATTACACCCCTGAGGCTGAACCAACCACAATACTTTTGTATTAAAGCAAACAATTATATTAACTCACAACTTTCTACAGGCACCCCACTGGCTTTCAGTAAAGTTTTTAACACTTGCAAATATGCTTCCACATGTCCCATTTGATTACCCATTACCCTGATGACTTTGCAGAAATGTTACTTACTTAATCTTGAAGACTCGAGTCACTCTGCTTTGGACATCTCACTTGACCCTCGATGAGATCTTTTCCATGGTTCCTGATACTGATTTGGAAGACTCTCTGACTTCTTCAGGCCCCATGTTGGGCACGAGATGTTGGAGATTTGGACCCGAAGGATATTGGGAATGAAAGAAAGAAAGAGAGAGTGAAACAAAGAGAGAAAGAAAGAGAGAGAGCTGGGATCAGGGGGTCTGCGAGTAATGACTCCTCAGACAACTTTATTTTCTACATGTGGCATTATATATACTCCAGCTATCGAGGTAACAAGCAGTGTAAGTACACATTAACAAGACTCATGAATTAAAGAACTTATCTCAAAGTACAAAGATTTAGTATTCCTTTCAAACTATAAAGTGTGTTTGCTCATATTTCTCCCTGCCCTGGACAGCTCTATGCTGTTGACTCAAAGGCTTAATTGCTGCATTCCTATTTTAAAAGCATAGCCATGGAAAGAGCACATCTCCCTTTGCAAGACCACCATGCCTCAGTTTCCAACACTGATGAATGGGTATCTAAAGTGTGGTATATTTATACAATGAAATATTATTCAGCCATGAAATGGAATAAAGTACTGATCCATGCTACATCATGGATGAACCTTCAAATCATTATGCTATGTGAAAGAAATAAGGTATAAGAGACCACAAATTGTAGGATTCTATTTACAAGAAATGTCCTGAATAGTTCTAGGCAAATCCATAGAGACAGATAATGGTTACCAGGGACTGGAGAGGGGGTAATTGGGAGAGACTGTGATGGGCTATGGGATTTCCTTTTGGGATGTTGAAAATGTTCTGGAATTAGATAGCGGAGATGGTTGTACAACATTGTGACTATATTAAAAATGATTAAATTCTACATGTAAGGAGTGAATAGTTTGGTATGTGAATTATATCTTAATAACAAAAATTATATATTTTCTCTAATTTATCCCAACACCTCTGTCATATACTTGCTTTTTTCTTGGTTATTAAAAAGTTTTTAATCAAATTAATGCTTGCTTGTTGTGTTGTGGTAGGAGGATATTTCAGAATAACTTGCTTTGTTAAACAGCTGGAAATGGAAACATAATAGATATCATTTATTAAATTAGATCTGTCTTATGATTACTTTTACACATAACCTCTGTCAAACACTTATTTTTTCTTCTAGGTTATTTCAAAATTATTTTAATCAGATTAACACATGTATTAATAAGTTAAACAGTAGTATGTCATAGAAGGAAAACCAGCTGCCTCCTATCTGCCAACTTCTTCTATTTCAAATCCTGCTTCCCAGAGGACACCACTTTAAACTCTTAACTGTTTCTTCTTTTTGCTTCCATATTTCAAAACAACATGCTTTTTTATCACTATTTCTTGGATTTATTTTATTCATTACATATTCATCTCTTAGTATGGAAGATGAGGATTTGCCTTTCACAACTACCTCTATTTTCTTCCCTCTCCTCTAAATATAGACATATCATAATTTCTGGATATGCAGTGTTCAGTTTCTACAGTCTTCTATGTAAATATTTTGCTAACTGTTCAATCAAGGAATGTATTCTGTTTCCTTTCTTATACATCTTGTTATTTTTTTCTGTAGTCAATAATTAACTCATTATTTTCATTACTTGATTTTCTAATGTGCCTGTAATCTTTCAAGTTTACTTATGACATTGACAAAATCATTAATCATTTGCGTGTTTTCCCTTTAGACTTCTCTTCTAGACTCCTACATCTTTCTATTCTTTTGTGGACTGGTGGTATTTCAGACCTTCTGTATAGCTGTCATCCAGGGACTTTCTTTTGCTGCTCTCCCCTTTTGAAACCCCATTTCCTATACTTGTATTTTGCTTTTTCTTTTGATTTCCCCTCAAGTATACTGGTGCAAAAATCTTCCAGTAGCTTCCTGAGAAAGAGTGCATGGGAGGTAAATCTTTTGAGATTTCCTTGTCTGAAAATATTTTTGATCCTCTCTCACAATTGATAAATACTCTGTTATGGTAGAGAATCCTAGATTGGTTATAATTTTCTATTAGGATTTTGAAGGCATATTTCACTGTTTTTAGCTTCCAGTGATTAAGAAGTCCAGTGCCATTCTGATTTCCTCATTCTTCTTATATGTGTCATTTTTTTCTCTTGACACTTGAAGATTTTTCTTTTCATCCCTGATATTTTGAAATTTGCAATTGAAGTATTGTTATAGACCAGTGATATTGACCAGACTCAGACTTTGAATAAAGTTCCAGTTGATGGCTTTATTAGCTGTGTGGTGACTGTCTCATCCTACGCAGAGGAGAGAGCAGCCCCAAGTCTCAGGGAAGGGGTGGCTTTATAGCCTTTTAGGAAGGGGTGCGTTTGCAAGCAAGCAGGCACAGAAGTGGAACACTGCAGTTAGCTGAAGATAGCGTATCTATTGTTTTCTTTTTTTAAAAGCCCCTTCTTGTGAGCATCCCCATATTATTTATTGACCCTTTCCTTGGGGACAGTCCTAAGTTATTTATTGGCACTCTCCTTGGTGGCAGCCCTAAGTTATTTATTGGCACTCTCCTTGGAGACAGCCCTAAGTTACTTATTTATCTGAAGGCACTTGAAATTCCTGTTTCCTAATGTAGTTCTATTCCTATTTTCCCAATGTGGCCTTACCGTTACAGTATCTTACTATGTATCTTTCCATTCATTGTTCATGGCCCTTGGTGGGCCCTTTCAATTCAGACTCAGGCCTTCAGTTCTGAGCAACGTCATTGGCTATATTTTTAAAATATTTTCTCCTCCATTTCTTCTTTCTTTTTGGCAGATTGGATTCTTGGACCCCAAACCTCTAATTTTCTAAACATTTCTCTCCTTTTTACTCATTTTATTGAAAAGACACTTTCTTTTTTTCCTTGTTTCTATTTTCTTGGTGCTTTCTTCATCTTTATTTTCCAGTCATTCTTTTGGAGTTTTCAGTTTTGGAAAATAATTTTTCCCCATTTTTTTAAAATTAAGGTGAGTTTGCACAAAGTAAAATCCACCCTTTTAAATATACAGCTCTGTGAGTTTTGGCAAATGTCATCAGTCATGTAACCACCACCATAATCAAAATATAAAGCAGTTCCATCACCCTCTTTTGTAGCTAACTTCCATATTCTGTCAACCACTCATCTTTTTTCTGTATTTCCTTTGCAAGACTGTTACATAAATGAAATCATGCAGTAATATAATCTTGTGAGTATGACCTCTTTTACTTAGCATAATGCATTTAAAATTCATCCACATTGTTGCATGTTTAATAGCTCAATCATTTGTCTTGCCAAATGGCATTCCATTATATAAATGTTTCATGGTATATTCATATACCCATTGCACAGATTAGGGAATTGGGTTGTTTCCGATTTTAGGCAATTATGAACAAAGATGTTACACATATTTCTGTATAGGTTTTTGTGTGAACATAGGTTTCATTTTATTTGGATAAATACTTAGAAGTGGGCTTCCCCAGTCATATGATAAGTATATCTGTACTTTATAAGAAATTTTATTTTCTAAACTAACTTTATCAGTTTGCATCACTGCCAGCAGTGTTTCATATTTCCAGTTGCCTTACATCCTTACCAGTGCTTGGTATTGTTGGGCTGTTAGTTTGTTTGTTTGATTGTTTGCCATTCTCATAGGTGTATAATGGTATCTAATTTGCATTTCCATATTGAGCATCTTTTCATGTGCTTATTTGCCACCTGTATCTCTTCTTCAGTAAAGTGTCTTTTCAAAATTTTGTGATTTTTTTCTTTTTATTATTTACTGAGCTTTTTTTTTAGTTTCCAAAACAATTAAAATACATGCTTTATTTACCACTATGTACTTATTATTAATTTTAAAGATATTTAGGCTACATATATGTTCCATGAAAAAATATAGAGGATTCCCATACGCCCTGCTCCCCAAACCTAACATTTTCCCACATTAACAACATCCTTCGTTAGTGTCTACATTCACTGCAATTGATGAACACTTTTTGGAGCATTGCCACTAAGTGTGGATTAATGTTTTCATTGTCGTTTACATTCTCTCCCACTCAATTCTGTAGGTTATGGTAAGATATATAATGACCTTTATCTGTCATTGCAGTGTCACTCAGGACAATTCTCAAGTCCCCAAAATGCACCCATATGACACCTGTTTTTCCTTCTCTCTGCCCTCAGAACCTCCAGTGGCCACTGCCTCCACATCAACGATATAATTTCTTCCATTGTTCGAATCACAATAAGTCTATAGTAGAACACCAGTTAGTCTACTTTAGTCCGTAGTTCATCCCCCAATCCTGAAGATTCTGGAATGGTGATGCCTCTACCTCTAATTGAGAGGAGACTATGATCCCTTAGGGCTGATGGATAGGACTCTCTTGCTTACAACTGTAGACTCTCTTGGTTCCTTGGTGTGGTGGTTGTCCATCACCACCTCCTTTTTAGTTGTCCTGGGTGAGACCAATGAACTGGAGAGTAGGTGTTCCAACTCCGTTAAAATTCAGGGCAGAGCTGGCACAGGGACAACCCAAAGATTTAATTGTCTTAGATGTACACCTATCAACTCTAGTACTAATTATAGGTTCAAATAGAAGGGCAGAAGAGCCATGTGTAGGGAAACCACAACTGAGTGAAACTCTGTCACACAGGGGAGCATAGCACTGCCTATAGTATCTAGATGTCTCCAGAGTCCCTGGGAGCCCTGCTCTTTGGGGTAGTATTTTCCTTGGCAGTCAATGAGATCCTGCTGAGACGTGCATAAATGTAACCTCTGGAATGACCTCCCAACTCACTTTGAAGTCTCTTAGCCATATAAGCCATATATTGAGTTTTGAAAGTCCTTTATAAATTCCAGATGCCAATTGTTGAAAATATTTTCTCTGAGTCTGTGACTTATCTTTTCATTCTCTTAACATTGTCTTTTAAAGAGTTTATTAATTTTAAGAATTATTAATTTTAATGGTTCAGTTCATTTAATTTTTCATGGATCGTGCTTTTGGTGTTATATCTCTAGGAAATTTTTGCCCAATCCCAAGTTACAGATTTCTTCCATTGCTGTGAGCCTTCTTCCCTTCATGCACCATGTTGGGCACCAGTTGCTGCAATCAGCTCAGTGATAGGTTGGCTTGAAGGGAGGGCAATACAGAACTAAAGAAATAAAGGACAGAGAGAAAGACACGAGAGGCGATAAAGATGGGACCGGGACACTCACAGCTTCTGGAACTGAGAGCCTCGACCCTAGTTTCTGCATCATCTTTATTAGTAACTCCAAAGCAGCTGTTCTTCATCAGTATGGCAAAGTTCATCAGTATGGGGACAAGTGCAACAAATAGGGAATAGGTAAGGCAGCTTCCCACAACAGTCATGTTTTCTTCTAGAATTGTTATACTTTAAAAATTTACATATAGGTCTACAATCCATTTGATTTCATTTTGTTTTGGTACAAGTTATGAGTCAGGGTTCATTTATTTTACAGATTGATCTCTACTTAACCCAGCACCATTAATTGATTTTGATTTCCTTTCTCTATTGGATTGCTTTTGCACCTTTGTGCAAAATAAATTTTTTTGTTTAAATATGAAACCCACAATATATTTATATATTTATTTATTTTTGAAAATTGTCTCTTCCTTTGATCTATTCTTTTTCCAGTAGCAAGTCTGAAAACCAGATAGTATGAAAAAAACTGTCTTACTTTTTCAAAATTGTTTCATATATGCATTTTAGAATCAGTTTGTCAATTTCTATAGGACAGCCTATGATTTTGTTAGGAATTGCATTGAATTTGTAAAAAGGTTTAAGGAGAATTGATATCTCAACAATACAGTCTTCCAATCCATGAACATGATATGTCTCTCCATTTATTTAGATCTTGGATTACTTTCATTAATGTTTTGAAATTTTCAGCATGCAGATCTTGGAACTATTTGGTCCGCTTTATACCTAAGTATTTCATGGTTTTTTGGGAGTTATTATAAACAATCCATTAAAATTTCAATTTCCAATTTTTTCATTGTTAGTATATCGAAGTATGATTGATTCTTGTTGGGTTTGGGGTAAGTCACCAAGAACTTACCAATAGTGAATACCAGGAGCCATGCTCTCTAATTCAAAGTTACCTCACTCACAGAACTCTCCACACAGAGCACTTGCGTTAAAGTGCTCTGTCTTGCTGACTGGTCATTTATTCCCTTTATGCTCTTTTTACCAAAGAGATTGAGAGAGGTTAATACTGACTGGGAAGGGAATCACTGGTATCAACCCTGGATCCTGAGTTTGCTACCTTGTAAGAGGAAGGTGTCCATTATGATGATAATATCATCGCTAGGTGGGAAAGGAACCTTGTAGCCTGGATAAAAGAAGCCCATGGGGAAAAATCTGTTTAATTCAGGAAAGAGGACTAAAACCAAAATACGTTGTAAAGTTTCTAGTTCATGCTGCAAAAACAGAAGCTTCTCAAAGTATGATGGCCATAGGCCAGTCACATTTCTGTGCCTGGCTTATCTGGTACTTCATATCATTGTCCAAATGCAGACCTTAGGTTCATCTGGAGTTCTTGCCCATGAAACACATTGCTTAGTTTAACGCTGATGAGGACAACAGAATGCCTTACCAGTAGGGATGGATTTTCCCATTCTTATAGGGGCATGACTAATTTATCTGAAATCTGGGATTTAGATATATCATACCTGTGCCTCACTGTATTATCTTACTTATCCTCAATAGTTGAAGAGTCCCAGCGTTTACATTCACCTATAAGGTGAAGCTACGAGCTTTTCTGCTTCCTTGCAGCTCTTGCAAATCAAGAATAATTCCTAAGATGGTACCAAAGATGAAAGTTCTCCTTTCAGTGAATCTTTTATATTGGATGTGGATGGTGCTGAATTGATGATTAGATGAAAAAAGGGCTGTCCCCATTGTATTCTATTGTTTTCAAAACAAGAATTAAGACCTTGAACTTAATTGGTGCTGCAACTTAACTTGCCCTTTATCCAACACAGGGCATATACCATGTACTGCTAATTTTCTCTGAGAACTCCCTAACTTTAAAGGTTTTCTTAATAATTTTTTGGCTTATGGACTTTGTGCTTGAAAGGAATAAGAAGTGAGAGCCTCCTTACAAATCTAGGAAGATATGAAAAAGTCTACAACCTATAACTTTTAAAATTTTATATAAATGTATATATTGCCCATTTAAATAATAAAGAGCACATAAAACTCAAATCAATGATGATGAAGATAGAGCTAAAATGGCTAACAAGTCAAATGTGATGGTGTTAATATAAATCTATACCTGTCTTAAGGGTCATAGAACTAAACATATAAATATATTAAATGAGTGTATGCAAAAATTGCTAAAGTCCGAACAAAGTTTGTAGTGTAGTTAAATGCATTGGATAATATGAATTTCTTGGTTTTGATAATGTACTATAGTTATGTAAGTTGTTACCTTGGGAGAAGTGAGGGTGAGGAGTGCACAAAAGCATTTTTGCAACATCTTGTAAGTCTATAATTATTTCAAAATTAAAAAATTTAAAAAGTAAGAAAAAATTTCCAAGAAACCAATGAAGTTTTCCATGCCTTTTTAGTAATAAAATTAAGTCAGTTTAATATGGCATAACTATATATTGTCAAATGAATCTAAATATATGTTTTTCAATATTGCTAGTGATAATAGCATCAAGCAGTGAGGAATCAGCCATTCCCACATGGGCCAATTTTTAAATGTGTATATAGGTACAGTGTTTCTGTAGTGCAAGTTTTCTATACACAGGAGAAGATTTAAAATGTATGTTCTTACAATTTGAAAAATCCATTTATAAGACTTTATATTATGAGACTAAAAAATGTTTTAAAATGGGGAGCAGATATAGCTCAAGTTGTTGAGCACCTGCTTCCCATGTATGAAGTTCTTTGTTCAATCCCTGGTACCTACTAAAAATAAAATGTGTTTTAAAATATATAGGCTAGGTTCCATTTTTTCTTTTAATTTTTCTTTGAATAACATATCTATGACCTATATTGCTCTCTCTAAACCACATTCACACTCATAATTCAGTGCTATTAATTACACTTACAATGTTCTGTATGTCTGTCAGGTCCAGCTTATTTATCATATTGTTCAAATTCTCTGTTTCCTTGTTGATCTTCTGATTGTGTTATCTCTTGGTGTGAGTGGCGTGTTGAAGTCTCCAATGATTATTGTAGAGACGTCTGTTTCTCCTTTCAGTTTTACCAGAGTTTGCCTAATGTATCTTGGGGCACCCTGGTTAAAGGAACAGATATTTATGACTGTTACTCCTTCCTGGTGGAGTGTTCCTTTTATTGCTATAGAATGGCTTTCTGTATCTCTTATCACTTTCTTGCATTTAAAGCCTGTTTTGTCTGACACCAGTATAGCTACTACTCCTCTTTTTTGGTTACTGTTTGGGTGAAATACCTTTTTCCAACATGTCACGCGCAGTCTGTTTGCATCCTCAGGTCTAAGGTGAGTCTCCTGTAGACAGCATATGAATGGCTCATGTTTTCTTATCCATTTCATCAGCCTGTGCCTTTTGATTGGGAAGTTTAATCCATTAACATTCAGTGTTATTATTGTAAAGGCATTACTTACTTCATCCATTTTATCCTTTGGCTTTCATATGTCATATCTTATTTTTGTCTATCTTTTAAACTTTTTGGTTACCCTTTCTGATAATCTTCACTTCTACTCTCTCCTCCAATCCTCTCTGTCTTCTCTTTATTGGTTGCAGAACTCCCTTTAGTGTTTCCTGCAGGGCTGGATACTTGTTTATGAACTTTCTTAGTTTCTGTTAATCTGTGAATATTTTAAGCTCACCATCATATATGAAAAACTGTTTTGCTGGATAAAGAATTCTTGGCTGGCAGTTTTTCTCTTTTAGTACCTTCATTATATCATATCACTGCCTTCTTTCCTCCATGGTCTCTGAAGAGAAATTCACACTAAGTCTTATTGGACAGCCTTTGTATGTGATGTTTTGCTTTTCCCTTGCTGCTTTCAGAATTTTTTCTTTATCTTTGGCATTTGGTATTCTGCATATTATGTTCTTGGGGTAGGTCTATTTGGGTCTATGCTAATCGGAGTATGCTATGCCTCCTGGGCATGTATATTCATGTCTTACATAAGACTTAGGAAATTTTCAGCTATTATTTCCTCAAATAATCTTTCTGCCCTTTTTCTATTCTTGTCTCCTTCTAGAACTCCCCTAACACGTATGTTGACTTCACGTTACCATTCAATTCTCTGAGCCCCTGATCAATTTTTTCGCATTGTTTTCTCTCTTTGTCCTTCTCTCTCTTGATTTTCAATTGTTCATTCCTCTACATTGCTGACTCTTCTTCCATGATTTCAAGCCTGCTGTTTTGTGTGCCTCTGCTGTATTATTAATCTCACTTATTGTGTCTCATTCCCATAAGCTCTGTTGTTTTTCTGTCTGAGATTTTAAATTTTTCTTTGTGCTCACTCAGTTTCTTCTTGTTTTAATATAATAAACTTTATTTGTAAAGAGCCTTTCCCTCTGGGCTCTCTCTCTCAGGCTCAGCTGCTCTGCTTCTTCTTTCTTTCACCTGGAGGCTGTGTAGAGCTTGTCTCTCAGGGTTTCCTGTATCAGTTTCATCTCTCTTCCCAAGGTCAGCAGTAATGTATTAGGTAAAATGGTTCCTCTCTCCCTGGGGCTGTAGCTGTTTGAGCCTTCTTCTTTCTGTCACATGGCAGGACATGTGTGTGTCTTCTTGTGTGTCTGTCTGTGTCAGTGCCCGTTTATATCAGACCCATCAAGGAGGCAGAGACTCAACCTGAGTCACACCTTACTGATGTGGCCAAATCAAAAAGCCCTCAAATGAATCTTAACAGGTAATCTAATCAAAGGCCTCTTAACTGAATTTAATATAATAAAGAGGCATCACACCCTGAGGAATAGATTAGTTTACAAACATAATCTTTCCTTTTTGGGATTCATAAATAATCTTAAACGCCACAGTAACTCTTAGTTACTATTAGGCTGAGTTTTAAATTTAGAAGAGTAAGGTTCATAGTTACATGCATTAATATTGAGAGCTTGACATATTGGTCAGTTTTCTTTTATTAGGCACTGCCTATGTGCTTGAGAGATTCTTGCCCCTCTATTTGAGAATAGAGCAGGAACCCCCAGGATTGGAGTTAATATTTTGTTGTTTGTTGTGTGTGTTTCCACCCACTGAGAAAATACCCTAGGACAAGATGAACACATTCATGTACCATAGAAGCATACTCCAGGTGCATCTTTTCCCACACATCCCCCGCCCAGACACCCTGCAATTGTGACCCTCCCCTGCCATATTTGCCAAAAGAACATTCCCACAATTGTATTTTAAACCCCAGTCTTCCACCTCTCCAGAGTTCACCTGTTCCTTCTTCCAGCCCTCCGGTTTCACGGATAGTCCAAACAACCCTCCCCACCCTGCTCACCCTCCTACGCTGGCCCCATCAACCCTACTCTTCTGTGCACCACCATTACCCCCATTCACTGCCAAACCACCCCCTTCCACCTTATTGTGGAATCTGTCCAGGTTGAGCATCAGCTCATCACTCTCTACTCCCTTTCTGTCTCCTGGTAACCTATCTTCCAGACTCTTATTTCTGTGAGTCTTTTCAAAATCCTTAGGTCATATCAGTGAGGCCATGCAATATTTGTGCTTTAATGACTGACTTACTTCACTCAACATAAGAACTTTGAGATTAATTCATGGAATTGAGTGTGCCAAAATATCATTCCTTCTAAAAGCTGAGTAACATTCCGTTGTATGTATATTCCACATTCTGCTTACCCATTCTTCTATTTATTTAGGTCTTTGATTTCCTTTAACAATGTTGTGTAGATTTCTATGTACAAGTCCTTTGCATCCTAAGTTAAGTTTATTCCTAGATATTTGAATCTTTTAATTGCTATTGTAAATGGAAATTTTTCTTGATTTCCTTCTCAGATTGCTCTTTTTTTTTGCATGTGGATCTTATGTCCTTCCATTTTACTGAATTTGTTTATCAAAAGCTGTAGAAGCTTTGTTGTAGTTTTTCAGGGCTTTCTACATATAGGATCATGTCATGTGCATGTTATCTACAAATAGTGAAAGTTTTACTTCCTCCTTTACGATTTGGATTCCTTTTATTCTTTTTCTTGCCTAAGTGTTTGAATGATGCTTCTAAGACGATGTTAAATAAGAGCAGTGACAATGGGCATCCTTGTCTTGTTCCAGATCTGAGGGGGAAAGCCTTTAGCATTTCACCATTGAGTATGATATCAGCTTTGGGTTTTTCATCTATACCTTTTATCATGTTGAGGAAGTTTCCTTCTATTCCTGTCTTTCAAAGTGTTTTTATCAAGAAAGAATGCTGTATCTTGTCAAATAATTTTTTCTGCACCAGTGGAGATGATCATATGATTTTTTTCTTTTGATCTGTTAATGTGGTATATTACACAGATTGATTTTCTTATGTTGAACCATCGCTGCATACCTTGATCATGGCGTATAATTCATTTGATGTGTTGTTGCACACAAGTAGGAGTATTTCATTGAGGGTTTTAGCATCTAAGTTGATTAGAGAGATTGGTCTGTAGTTTTCTTTTCTTGTGGCATCTTTATGTGACTTTGGTATTAGGGATGTTGGCATCATGGAATGAGTCAGGTAATGTTCCTCCATGTGGCAGTTTGAGATTATTTATGAATCCTTAAAAAGAAAGATTATGTTTGTAAACTGGCCTGCTGCTCTTCGTGTGATAGTCTTTGTACTTAATTCAAAGGTTTTAAGTTTATGTAATAAAATCAATTTAGGGCCTTTGATTTGACTCAAGGTTGAGAGTTCCCTTCCCCTTGGTGGGCTGATATAAATAGACACTACTCAAGAAGACACACAGATAAAGGGAGAGCTCCATGGGCATGACAGAGGAGAGAACTTTGATCCTGCAGCCCTGGGAAGAGGATGAGCCAATCACTTGATAGTTTGCACTTGAGCAGCTGAGAAAGCCCAGAAAGAAACAAGCCCTATGCCAGCCTGTAGTTAAAAGAGAGAAAGGTTGAACCCTCACAAGATAGCAACCATCTTGCTTCAACAAGACTTTGACTTGCTTCAACTGACTTTGGTGAGAAAGTAGTCTTGAGTTGGACTCTTTTGGGCCTTGTAGCTGTAGACTTTTATCCCAAATAAATACCCTTTATAAAAGCCAACAGATTTCTAATACCTTGCATCAGCATCCCTTTGGCTGATTAATACACTTCACTTCTATTTTTTGGAAGAGTTTATGCAGGATTGGTGTTAGTTCTTTCTGGGATGATTGGTAGAATTCACCTATGAAGGCATCTTGTCCTGGGCTCTCTTGGTTGGGAGGTTTTTAATGACTAATTTGATCTCACTAGTTGTGATTGTTGAGTTCATCTCTTTCTTTTTTGTTAATATAGGTTGCTTGTGCATTTCTGGAAATTTGTCCATTTCATCTAAGTTATCCATCTTGTTGGCATACAGTTTTTCAAAGTATACTCTCATGATATTCTTTATTTCTGTGGGATCAGTGGTGATATCTCCTCTCTTGTTTTTTATTTTATTAATATGTATCGTTCTTTTTTCTTTGTTAGTCTAGCTAAGGGCTAGTCAATTTTATTAATCTCAATTGAATGGCTTTTTGTTAATTCTAGTGGTTTTTTTTATTCTCAATTTCATTTAGTTCTGCTCTAATCTTTTATTTTTAAAGATTTCTTTCCTTCTTTCTCTCTCCTTCCCCCCCCAACCCCAGTTGTCTGTTCTCTGTGTCTGTTTGCTGCATAGTCTTGTCTGCTTCTGTTGTTGTCAGCAGCATGGGAATCTGTGCCTCTTTTTGTTGCATCATCTTGTTGTGTCAGCTCTCCGTGAGTGCAGCGCCATTCCTGGGCAGGCTGCACTTTCTTTCGCACTGGGTGGCTCTCCTTACGGGGCGCACTCCATGCATGTGGGGCTCCCCTATATGGGGGACACCCCTGCATGGCAGGGCATTCCTTGTGTGCATCAACACTGCACATGGGCCAGCTCCACACGGGTCAAGGAGGCCCGGGGTTTGAATCTCGGACCTCCCATGTGGTAGACGGATGCCCTAACCACTGGGCCAAGTCCGCCACCTGCTCTAATCTTTATTTCCTTCTTTATGCTTACTTTGGAACTAGTTTGTTGTTCTTTTTCTAGTTCCTCTATGTGTGCACTTATGTCTTTGATTTTAGCACTTTCTTCCTTTTTAAAATAGGTACTTATGGCTATTGATTTCCTTCTCAGCACTGCTGCAGATGCATCGCTTAAGTTTTGATATATGTTCTCATTTTCATTCATTTCAAGGTAGTTACTGATTTCTTTTGCAAATTCCTACTTGACCCATGGGTTATTTTAGAGTGTGTTTTTAGCTTAAATATATTTGTGCCTATTCTGGTTCTCTGCTGCTTATTAATTTTCAGCTTCATTCCATTGTGGTCAGAGAATTACTTAGTAAAATTTTAGTCTTTCCAAGTTCAGTGAGACTTGTTTTGTGACCTAGCATGTGGTTTATCCTGGAGAGTGATCCATGTGCAATCGAGAAGAATGTATATCCCACTGTATTTGGGTGTAATGTTCTGTATATGTCTGTTTGGTCTAGTTCCTGTAACATATTATTCAAGTTCTCTGTTTTTTTATTAGCCATCTGTTGAGATGTTCTGTCTAATGATGATAATGGTGCATTAACGTACCACACTGTGTTTAGAGGCATCTGTTTCCCCTCTTAGTTTTTCCATTGTTTGACTCATGTATTTTGGTGAACCCTGGTTACGTGCATAAATATTCATGATTGTTCTTTCTTCTTGATAGATTGCCCCTTTTATTAATATAAAGTACCCTTCTTTGTCTCTTACAGTACTTCTGCATTTAAGGTTTATTTTGTGTGATATTAGTATAGCTACTCTTGTCCTTTTTTGGTTATTGTTCACATGGAAAATCATTTGCCAACCTTCCACTTGCAATCTCCTGGACTCACAGGGTCTAAGGTGAGTTTCTTTTAGTCAGCATATAGATAGGTAGTATTTCTTTATCCATTCTGTCAATCTTTTTTTTTTTTAATAAAGGAAAGATTTATTTTGCTATAAAACAACATTTCTGGGATGGTGCACCATCTAAGAATCCTCAGGATTGGGTAATGAATGATGGACTAGAGTAGACCTACTGGTACTCTACTAGAGACTTATTGTGATTCCAACAATGGAAGAACTTTTATCATTGATGTGGAGGCAGTGGCCACGGGCAATCTGAGCAGAGGGAGAGAGTAATAGGTGTAATATGAGGGCAATCCTGGGACATGGGAACTGCCCTGGATGATGCTGCAATGACAGACACAGGCCATTATATATCTTGTCATAACATATACTATTGTGTGGGAGAGGAATTAAAACTATTATCTATGAGTAGTGCTCCAAAATGTGTCCACTGAGTGCAGTGAGTGTGCCACAATGATGGAGGAGGTTGCTGGTGTGAGGAATGGGGTGGGGGGGGTGGGAGGCACACAGGAACCTCTTGTATTCTTTATTTTTCTTTTGTTTTTTTGTCTTTATTTTTAATATTACATTAAAAATATGAGGTCCCCATATACCCTCCAACCCCCCATAACAACAACCTCCTCCTTCATCATCAGATACCCACCTCACTTGGCGAACACATCTCTGAGCACCACTGCACCTCATGGTCAATGGTCCACATCATAGCCCACACTCTCCCACAGTCCACCCAGTGGGCCATGGGAGGACACACAATGTCTGGGAACTGTCCCCACAGCAACACCCAGGACAACTCCAACCCCTGAAAATGCCCCCACACTCACATCTCCTCCCACTCTCCACACCCAGAAGCCACCATGGCCACTTTCTCCACACCAATGCCACATTCTCTTCAATTACTAATCACAATAGTTCATGAATAGAATATCAGCAAGATCACTCCAATCCATACTACATTCCTCCATCCTGTGGGCCTCAGAATGATTGTGTCCACTCCACATCTATATCAAGAGGGGTCTTAGATTCCACATGAATGCTGGATGCAATTCTCCTGCTTTCAGTTGTAGGCCCTCTTGCAATCTGTATCTTTTGATTGGAGAGTTTAATCCATTAATGTTCAATGTTACTACTGTCAAGGCAGTACTTACATCAGCCATTTTTTCTTCAGGTTTATATATGTCATATTTTGTTTTGATTTCTCTTTTTATCCTTTTAGTTACTCTTACCAATAATCCTTTTTACACTCTTCTCCACCTCTCTATCCTGTTTTTCTGTTTCTACCTGCAGAACTCTCTTTAGTATTTCTTGAAGGGGAGGACTCATGTTAACAAACTCTCTCAGTTTCTGTTGATCTATAAATATTTTGAACTCTCCCTCATTTTTGAATGCCAGCTTTGCTGGATACAGAATTCTTGGTTGGCAGTTTTTTCTCTTAGCACCGTACTGTATAATACCACTGCTTTCTCATCTCTGTGGTTTCAGATGAGAAATCAGCACTTAATCTTACCAAGCTTCCCTTATACGTGATGGATGTCTTTCCTCTTGCTGCTTTCATAATTCTCCCTTTGTCTTGAATGTTTGACAATTTGATAAGTATCTATCTTGGGGCAGACCTGTTAGGACATGTACTCTTTGGAGTGGGCTGCACTTTCTGGACATGTACATTGATGTCCTTCATAAGAGGAAAGTTTCAGCCATTACTTCCTCTAACACTCCTCCTGTCCCCTTTCTCTTCCTTCTCCCTCTGGGATGCCTATAATGCATATGTTTATGCATTTCATATTGTCATTCAATTCCTAAAATCTTACTATTTAAAAAAATTCTATCTGTGTGATTTCAGGTGTTCTAGTAGGTTGGTGCAAAAGTAATTGTGGTTTTGCATTGTTGGAATTTCCCATTTGATATTGGCATACATTCCTAAATAAAAGTGGTTATGTTATACCTCATTTTAATGTGCATTTCTCACTTTGTTTTTTTGCTAATGACTTATTACTTGTTATTTATTTTAGGCTATGAATATGATGTTAGACAAAAAGCAAATCTAAGCGATTTTCTTATTTGAGTCAAAATGGGTTGTAAAACAGCAGATATAACTCACAACATTTGGCCCAGGAACTTCTAACAAATGCACAGTGCAGTGGTGGTTCAAGAAGTTTTGAAAAGGAGACAAGAGCCTTGAAAATGAGGAGTGTAGTGGCCAGCCATCGGAAGTTGACAACAACCAATTGAGAGCAATCATTGAAGCCAATCCTCTTACAAGTACAGGAGAAGTTGCTGAAGAACTCAGTATTGATGATTTTATGGTCATTTGGCATTTGAAGCAAATTGGAAAGGTGAAAAAGCTCAATAAGTGGGTTCCTCATGAGCTGACTGAAAATTTAAAAAAATGCCATTTTGAAGTCTTCTCTGTTGTCTTCTCTTATTCTACACAACAACAGCAAACCATTTCTTGATTGGATTGTGACATGTGACAAAAAGTGGATTTTGTACAATAACTGGTGATGACCAGCTCAGTGGTTGTACCGAGAAGAAGCTCCAAAGCACTTCCCAAAGCCAGACTTCCACCACAAAAAGGTCATGGTCACTGGTGGTCTGCTGATGGTCTGGTCTACTACAGCTTTCTGAATCCCAGCAAAACCATTACATCTGAGAAGTGTTGCTCAGCAAATTGACGAGATGCACCAAAACTGCAATGCCTGCAGCTGATACTGGCCAACAGAAAGGGCCCAATTTTTCTCTATGACAACATCTGACCACATGTCACACAAGCAATGCTTCAAAAGTTGAACGAATTGGGCTACAAAGTTTTGCCTAATCTGCCATATTCACTTCACCTCTTGCCAACCTACTATACCACTTCTCAAGCATCTTGACAACTTTTTGCAGGGAAAATGCTTCCATAACCAACAGAATGCAGAAAATCCTTTCTAAGAGTTCTTTGAATCACAAAGCATGGATTTTTATGCTATAGGAATAAACAAACCCATTTCTCATTGGCAAAGATATGTTGATTATAATGGTTCCTATTTTGATTAACGAAGATGTGTTTGAGCCTAGTTAAAATATTTAAAATTCATGGCCTGAAACTGCAATTCCTCTTGCACCAGACTTCTTCAACATCACTAATTCTTTCTTCTGCCTCTTCAAATCTGCTGGTATGTGCTTCCTGGGTACTTTTATTTTCTTGCATAGTGCCTTTTATCACTAACAGATCTGTTCTCTTTATGTATGTTTACAATTTCTTCTATATGTATTCCCAGTGTCTTTTTTTTTTAAGATTTATTTTTTATTTATTTCTCCCCCCCCCCAGTTGTCTGTTGTCTGTGTCCATTCACTGTGTGTTCTCTTGTGTCTGCTTCTATTCTTGTCAGCAGTCTGGGAATCTGTGTTTCTTTTTGTTGTGTCATCTTGCTGCATCAGCTCTGTGTCTGTGTGGCACCACTCCTGGGCAGGCTGGACTTTCATACTGGGCGGCTCTCCTTATGGGGTGCACTCCTTGTGCATGAGGCTCCCCTACACGGGGGACACCCCTGAATGGCATGGCACACCTTGTACACATCAGCACGTGCATGGGCCAGCTCCACATGGGTCAAGGAGGTCCTGGGTTTGAACCCCCATATGGTAGGCAGATGCTCTATCCATTGAGCCAAGTCCGCTTCCCCCCAGTGTCTTCTTAATATCCTTTATCTCTTCCTTCACTTCATTAAGTTAATTCATATTTGTTTGGACATCATTGATTAGTTGTTCTGTGTTCTGCATCTTCTGCTTTTTAGTTCGTTCATTAGTCTGGGCCATGTCTTCTTTTTTAGTCTGGCTTGCAATTTTTTACTGGTGTCTAGACATCTCTTTAGCCTGATGGTCTTATTCAGTTGGTTAGTTTCTCTTTCTACTCTAGGGTTTTATTTTATTTGGTTTTGTGCTGTGGGACCTCTTTGACAATTGATTCTACTTATTCCATATCCTTGTAGTTGTGTTTCCCCAAAGAAATATTAAGACCATAAAAAAGGAAAGAAAGAAGAGAAAAAGAATCTTAAAAAGGATATAAAAGGAACCATAAAAGAGTCAGGGAAAAAGTAATGAGTGACAAATCATAAAAAATAAAAAGGAATAAGAATAAAAGAGATGGAAGAAAAAAATAATAAATGGGAAAAATAAAGACCAGGAAGATGAGAAGAAAGAAAATGAAGACCAAATAAGAGAAAGTAGGATGAAAGAAAAGCCAAGGAAGAGGGGAAAATGAAAGAAAGAAAAGCAATGAAGAAAATAAGGAGAAAAAAGAAAAAAACAAAGGGAAAAAAACAAAAACAAGAAACAGGTCTTTCTTTCAGGCTACTAGAAATCATTTCAGTCTGCCAGTGCTCACCAATCAATCACACTGTAGCCTGTCCTCTGCAAGTACCCATATGTAGAGAAAAAAATAAGGAAAGAAGAAAAACTAAATTAAAAAAACCCCTGCAGTCTGATTTCCCTCTCTTGACCCATACTTCCTCTCCCCCAGGGTGCCTGACAATCTGCTGGATCGCTCTCTGGCTCCCTTCTCTTCTGGGCTGTTTGGGCAACTGACAGCCCACTATCTTCCTCTCTCCACTCTCCTTTCCCTCAGGTTGATTTGGGCATCTGAAGCTCACCTGATTCCTCTTCCAGCTACCCTTTCACCCAGACTGTTGGGTGCCTTTCATCTCACCCCCACACTCACCCAGTTCCTCTTTCTCCCAGGGTGGATAGGTGTGACAGCCTGCCTGGTCAGCTACCCCTCCCCTCTTCCCAGAGTCCATTCAGAGTTGGCTGGCATCTTTCCTTTTTCCGGAACCAGCTAAGATCCAGTCTACCTGCCCTATCTCCCCTCCCCCAACTCCTCTCTCCCCCTGAGCTGGCTGGGTGCCAATCCCCACACCTGTTTGCCCTGCAGCTCCCCCACCTCGATAACCTGCTGGGCACTGGTATGTACTCTTGGTCACCTGGTGGCTTTCCTCACTCTCAGAGCTCCCTGAGCACTGACCTTCCAGCCAAATCCCTCCCTCAGCCTCCCTCTCCCTCTGAGATGGCTGGGTGCTGGCTTCCTGCTCTGTCTTCCCTCTCTCCTGGCCAGCTAGGTCTCACTTCACAGGCTGCCCTTTCCATTGCCCCTGTAGTCCTTTGGCCCACCTTCTGCCAGGTAATCCTGCCTGCCTTCCTGCATTTTCTGGAGGAATGCAGCTGCTGTTCCCTACTCTGCCATCTTGGATCTCCCCACTCGGTGTCTTCTTCTTCTTCTTTTTTAAAGATTTATTTATTTATTTATTTCTCTGCCCTTCCCCTCCCCCCAGTTGTCTGTTCTCTGTGTCTATTTGCTGTGTGTTCTTCTTTGTCTGCTTCTGTTGTCAGCGGCATGGGAATCTGTGTCTCTTTTTGTTGTGTCATCTTGCTGCATCAGCTCTCCCTGTGTGTGTGATGCCATTCCTGGGCAGGTTGCACTTTCTTTCGCACTGGGTGGCTCTCCTTACACGGTGCACTCCTTGCCCATGGGGCTCCCCTACACGGGGGACACCCCTGTGTGACATGGCACTCCTCGTGTGCATCAGCACTGCACGTGGGACAGCTCCACATGGGTCAAGGAGGCCCAGGGTTTGAACCGAAGACCTCCCATGTGGTAGATGGATGCCCTAACCACTGGGCCAAGTCCACTTCCCTCAGTGTCTTAATGTTTTTTATTTCTGTAGCCATGCTGTCCTTCCACTCAGTGATTTGATTTCAGGGGTTGTGTGAATCTCATTTATTAGCTGTTTTATATCCTGCGTCTCATCTGGAGCTTTGATTTGTCCTTTTCCTGAGTCATAACTTCCTTTTACTTTGTATGGCTAGTAATTTTTTCTAGATGTCTAGGCATCCGATTCTTTTTAAAATATATATATATATATATTTTTATTAAATTGTCTTTTTTAAAAGATACATAAATCACAAAAAATGTTACATTAAAAATATAAGAGGGTCCCACATACCTCCCTACTCCTCACACATCAACAGCCTTCCTCATCATTGTGGCACATTCATTGCTACATTTTGGAGCACTGCTGAACTGCGTGGATTATAGTTTACATTGTAGTTTACACTCTCCCAAGTCCATCCAGTGGATTATGGCAGGATACATAATGTCCAGCATCTGTCCCTGCAATATCATTTAGGACAACTCCAAGTCCCCAAAATAGGCATCTGATTCTGATGCTGTATTTATTCTGAAGTTAAGTTTCTCTCTTTTACCTAGGAATTTACTGCAAAGTAGCTGTGTGCTGCCACTGTTCTTTAACTCTTGGTTCAGCTTGTTCTAGATATTTAGGATTGCCTCTGTTTAACTGCTCAAACCAGGGCTTGAGGACCCAGTAATGGGGTGCAGGCCATTTTCCAAGGGCCTCTTTTATTTATTATTTTTCTTTTTTCATGCATTTTTGTGGTCTGGTCAGCAGGTGGCACTCTTTGCCAAATCACTCGACTCCAGGTGTTAGTGGGGAGTGCATTCAGAGTAATTCCTCAGATGGGTGGTCAGTGCAGAAGCATTGTCCTCAGAGCTGGCCAAGTCTCACAAACAAACTTTCTCAGAGGCTGTTCTTCACCCCTGGTTCCCTCTGCCTCCTCAGCAACCAATCCAAGGCAGTAAGAAGGATGTTTGAGAAGGCAAATTATCTTTAGCTCCCTGCCAGCTCTCAGTGCAAAGTGTTTCCATATTTAGCAGTTGTGAATAATGTTGCTATGAACCTTACTGTGCAAATGTCAGTTAGCATCCTTATTTTTAGTTCTTCTGAATATATTCCTAGTAACGGTACTGCTGGATCATACAGCAGTTCTATATTCAGCATCTTGAGGTATCACCTCCACTACTAGGGATATGAACTCATACATGAACAGGATCATCAAGAATCTTATTAATGAAGGGAATGCCAATGTGCTACCCCTTAAGGGTGGCCTTAATTCAATATGCATGGAGGCCTCATAAAGAGAGGAAGTGTAGACAAATTCATGAGCCAGAACAGGAGACAGGTATAGACATATGATTAAATGAATGGTTGAGTAAGGGTTTGCTGGCAAGCTGCCACCAGCTTCAGGGAACATATCACCAGGCTAATACCTAGACTTTACTTCTAACCACCTAAACTTGAGACAATCAATTACTGCGTATGTACCAAGTAGCCAGTGGTATTATCAGCCCAGGCAAACTACCTCAATCTAACTCCCCCTTTTCTAAGAGACCTAAATTGGTGGCAGCCAAGGTCACTCAACAGTGTTCACTGAACTCAGTAACAAAGGAAGGTACTTGGTTGAGCTTAAGTGGATTGGAGGTCAAAATTTGGTCCTGAACAGGGCTAGAGCCCTCTCCTCCAAATTAAGGTGTCTTGGGGAGCTATAATTGAGCAGTCTTAGGGATTATGTGGAAAGGGTTTCTAGTCCCTGAGGAGAGGTTCTCAGGACACCCTTCATTTGCCTGAACTTATTTTTACCTTCCAGTTCTTATCTCCACCTCCATGTTCACACACAAGTGAAGCCACCCCACTAAACTCTTCAGGAATGCTGAATTTCCTGTAGTGTCAAAGAGAAAGTTAAGAGTCATCTGAGGGAAGCAGACTTGGCCCAGCAGTTAGGGTGTCCATCTACCATATGGGAGGTCCGTGGTTTAAACCCCAGGCCTCCTTGACCTGTGTGGAGCTGGCCCATGGGCAGTGCTGATGCGCACAAGGAGTGCCGTGCCATGCAGGGGTGTCCCCCGCATAGGGGAGTCCCACGCACAAGGAGTGCACCCTGTAAGGAGAGCCACCCAGTGTGAAAGAAAGTGCAGGCTGCCCAGGAATGGCACCACATGCACACAGAGAGCTGACACAACAAGATGATGCAACAAAAAGAAACACAGATTCCTGTGCTGCTGACAACAGAAGCAACCAAAGAAGATGCAGCAAATAGACACAGATAATAGATGAGGGGGGGGGGAGAGAAATAAATAAATAAATCTTTAAAAAAAGTCATCTGAGTGCATGTCAACTTGTTTTCCTTTCCCTCCTCATCCTACCACTCCACACTAACATTTCTTTTTCCTCCTCTTCCTCTTTTTTTTTTTTTTTTTTTTTACATTTTGAATTCCTTCTGTGTATTCCCAGGAAAAAAAAACAATTGATATAAATATGCTCCTCCTCCTAAAAGAGTGAAGCCAACTCCAGGGAAGAGAATACACTTGCATTTCCAGAGTGACATGTGCAGGAAAAAACCTGTGAGGGGAGAGCCCAGCCTAGAAACAATTTTACAGGAGCCCCTCCATATAGTGTGGTTCAAGGCTTCTGCCTTCCAGCACAGCTGCTTGCCTGGGCAATTCAGAGTTACATGAGTTAATTCAAGATGCATGGTAGATTTGGAAATCTGTGCAAAGTTAAAATACAGTGGGTGAGGAAGTTGGGGAAATTTTTTGTTTTTTTTTATAAAGAGGGGGAAAGGGAAGTGCTACAAAGAAATGCTTACAAATAGAAGGAGAGGGGAGGCGATACAAGATGGAGTCTGAATACATGCACCATCATCATCTCTCCTGCAGAGGACCAGCTAAGCGGTGACGGAATCCTGCCAGAGTGGGTTGTTTCAGGAACCTACAAAGCAGGAGGTGTCTGGACATCAATCTAGAGATACTGCAACAAAATTAGGGCTTCCTCAGGGTAAAGCTGTGGGTTTCTAACACTGAACTAGGAAGCTGTGGAAAGGTAAATCCCTTCCCCCTATGGCTAAGGGCCTCAGCGCTCCCTGAGAACTACCAGTCACACAGCAGCATTCCCAAGCCCCATGTTCCCCAAACACATGAACCCCAAGCCTGTGTTTCCTGAACCCCTGCAACCCACATTTCACACTTACATACCCCAAGTCCACATCCTCCTGGGCCTCTTTTTCTCAAGCCCAGCCCTCCCAGAAATCCAGCATTGCCCTAGTCCTCTTGTCATGGACTAACTCCAAGAGTGGGAGGGTTTAGGTGGGAGGTACAGAGGGGTCCAAGGAGTGTAGGTTCAATTGTCTGATCCCCCATTTTATTGAGTTTGGAGGAGCATATTAGCTGACTTGGGGAGAGGCTAGGAAGAGAGGAGAGGCAAATTCATTGAGAGAGCCTAATTTACCTAAATGCCCTGGGGAGATAGCAAACTTGGTCTGAGAGAAGGTAGAGTCAAAAAATTAACTAGTCCCCCTGTAGCACACCTGAGAGGGACAGTAAGATGGGCTTTGCAGGCTTCCAATAGTATATTTAAGGTCCCTGGCAAGAGGTGAGTGCTCTCAAGAAATTAAGAGACATTATTTTCTGAGGTGAATTGGTTCACCAGGGGCCCATTTGAACGTCCTACTGGAACCCTCACACAGCCTTCATATTACCCTGGGGGAGAGGGAAGTGAGGAAGGAAAAATCGGGGAAGGTCAGACTCCTAAGCAGTTTATTCAATTGCAAAGAGGATTCCTGGTCTTTTTTTTTTTTTTTTTTTTTTTTTTGGTTTGTTTACTGTTTTTCTTCCTCTTTATCCCACCATGGCCCTTTTTTCTTTCTTTTTTTCTTCTTTTTTTCTTGTTTGCTTTTTCCCCCTTTTTCACTTTTATTCATTATCTTCTTTTTCTTTTTAATATTAGGTGTTGCAGGCAACACTTCTTATTTGCTGTGCTTCCTCATCCTCAATTTCCTCTTTTCTGTGTGTACTGACTTTGGCTACCAATGCTATTCCCTTTCCTTCACATCTTTCTATCCTCCACATTTATTGTTCCTCTTACATTCCACCTCTCTTTGGTTAGCCCTCAATATTTCTGACTTTTTATCTCTAATACCTCTATTCTGTTTTCTATCTTTTATTCACTCTTTATATTATTGTCCTTTCTTTTCTCTATCCCTCTCTCCTGACCACATTGGCCTTTTAACTCATACTATATTCCTTCCCATATTCAGTTTACGATCTCATTATAGGTATATCCATTCTCCTAGATCTCACATGGTTCTTTTGCGAACACTCACTATCAATACTACTATTATATTTTTCTTTTCTTACTCCTTTTGTTTTCTCTGATACAAATATTTTCCTTCAAGGGAACTTAGCCAACGACAAGGATAAACCCTGGCCCAAATACACAAAACTGTTCTGTCTCAGATCCCATCTCATTAGGCCACCCAGTACGCCCACACTTACCTGGAGACCTAGTTTGGGTAAAAGACTGGAAAAAGGAGCCCCTCCAGCCCACCTGGATGAGCCCACATACTGTTATCCTTGTAACCCCACTGCTCTTAAAGTTTCAGGTATTGCCCCTTGGATTCATCATACTAGCACTGAAAGGGCACACTTCAATAAAAAAAAAAAAAAAAAAGATGACTGGATAGCTTACCCTGTACCTGACTCTTCCTTGAAAATCCAGAGCCACCGAGAATCACCATCACCAAACTAGATGTACTCCTGTTCCCTGTGGTTCCTACTACTCTTTGGACTGCTCAGCTTCCTGTTTTAGACTGGAAGCTACACCTCCCAGAGACTGGAGTGTAGCTGAAAGGATACTAATCTTAGTGTACTCGAGTCTTGTAGGATGCTTTGCTATTTTAAGTTGTTTTTCTTCACTTGGCTTGGGGCCACTGCCAATGCCTACCCCCACTGTACTGGGTGCTACAAGGCCATAGCATCCACTGCTCTACAGAGGGTAAAGCAGCTCAAGAAAGAATGGTCTCCTGTGCCTGCCTTTAACTATCACACTTACATGCCAGCAAAATGTTACAATATCCAAACTTTTACCCTATGTTCAGAAAATGGGCAAAAGTTCTGGATGGGTGTAATGAAACACTGGGCCAACTGCAAAACCTGGGGTAAACCAGGGGAAACTGTAGGCTGGACCTACATGTCAGATACATGTCTGATGGGGGAGGAGTGCACAACCAAGCCCAGGAAAAAGTCCTAAAACAGGTCTGCACCAAACTCATCTGACTAGCCAAAGGTCCCAAATATCTATATCAGTGGGTGAACCTCAAAGGCCTCCACCAACTTACTCAGCTCATAGCCCCCATTCAGCAGGTGGAGCAGCCAGTCAACACCACTAATACCCTCCTCCTTAACGCTCACCTGGACACCAACATCTGTTGACTGTGCCTGCCCCTCTCGAGAAAAACCTTGTAGGCACCCCATCTACTCCAGGGTGGACCCCCAAACAAACCTTAGCTAAAATGAAAAATGAAGTTGCCCCTATTGGCCCCATGGCCCTCAACGTCCAGCTAGTTCTCTCAGAAGGCAATCAAAACTATATAATCTGCTATCTGGGTAAAAACTCTGATTTAACATCAGAATTGGTTGGGACAATCCCTGCAAACTTATGTACTGCCAGTAAAACCCTAGCAAACAACTTGACCCAGTGTAATCTCCCAGGATTGTTCTTCCTATGTAGGAGCACTGCATATAGATGCTTAGAAGCCAATTGGACAGGGAATTGCATCATGGTGTTCTTAATACCAAAAGTGTCAGTATATACTGAAAATAAGGTAGAACAAGCCCTAAACCTGCACCAAGAGTGGGCCAAACAAACGCTGCTTGCCACCACTCTTATAGGAGCAGGTATAGTTGCAGAAATAGGAACTGGACTGGGAGGATTAGGTTCTTCCTTCAACTTTTATTACAAACTCTCCTGAGAATTAAATGAGGACATAGAACAGGTTGCTGACTCCATAGTCTCCTTCCAGAGCCAAGTCAACTCACCAGCTACAGTAGCCCACAAAACAGGAGAGCCTTAGACCTATTAACAGCAGAAAAAGGAGGAACATGCATCTTCCTCAGGTAAAAATGCTGTTACTATGTCAACCAATCAGGAATAGTTTATACCAAAGTAAAAGAGCTAAGAAACCGGATTCAGAGAAGTAAAAGGGAACTAGATGAGACATGGAGCTGGAATCTCAGACAATGGTCTTCTTGGTTCCTGCCCCTAGCAGATCTCCTAATCACTTTACTCACATTAGTCACATTTGGCCCCTGCACAGTCAATGCCCTTATCAGGTTCTTTGAAACAACAGAAACCTAGAGAGCAACAGCAAGAGTTCTGGCCACAAGAAAATATAAACCACTTAGCATGAGTGATGCCCTATTAAAAAAAACTTGTAGGGGCATCAAAGGGGGGGAAATGTTGAGAAATAAAAAGCCTAACAAAGACTACAAAAATATCTAGCAGATCACTTCTGCCCCTGCTTCTGTAAATCAGCCTGTGAAAATATGGCCTTGCAGGAAAATATCAAATGAATGACCCCTGCCCCCTGCTTCTGTAAATCAGTCTGTGAAAACATGGCCTAGCAGGAGAATATCTAACAAGTAATTTCTGCCCCTGCATCTGTAAACCAGCCTTTAAAAGTGCAGCCTTGCACCTGCATTCTGCTTCTGTAACCCTGCCTGCAAAATTTTGCCTAGCAGTGCATTAGCCAATGAGCAAAAGTTATGCCGATCCCACCTGAAATCCTATATAAACCTATAGAAAATGAAAAATGGGGCTTAGAATTTGGAGATCGACTCTACTCTGGGCTCACATGTAATAAATCTGTTCCTCCATGTCTGAGGGCTGAATTTGGGTTTCTCTCTTATTCAGTACTCCTGACTTTGCTGCAACAAAACAATGAAACATCTTAAATGTCTAATTTGTGTTATTATGGAAAACATCTAAAAAATTAATTTGTGATGTAAAACACAAAGAAAAAATTAGATCAAGTTGATCATTATTGATGTTTGATAACCAGAAAATATAAAATAAAATAAAAGATAGGTAAAGGAAAGGTTTAGGGAAAATATGAAAAAGTTTCCTTATATTTTCTAACTAAGGCATCTGAAGTGATTAGAAACATAATCTACAAATATGTAAATACTAAAATATGCATAATGACACTGTCCCATAACTCCATCTGGCTGCAAGCATAGCCTAACCTCCAATAGCTTCTTTACACCTTCCAAAACCACCTTACACAGATCCATTTATGCTGTCTCTGCTTTTGTCATCACTTAATGAAATTTTAAATTCAAGTGGAGGACCGGATTATTGAATTTTGGGCACAATATTTTATCATATTTAACCAGTAAACTATTACTATAAAGGTCATCAAATATTGAAAATTAAAATATTGAAATCCTAACATTTAAAAGTAACTGTTCTTCTTCATATACTATTTTCCTTCTTGGCTTCCTTTTTTATTACGTGTGTATGTTCATCAAATGATCTGGCACTCTTTCTACACTGGCAATAAGCACTCATTCAGGAGAGTAGGCGTAGGTTGAGCATAGAGGTTCTCTAATCCAGGTGAACAATACACTTCGAAAAGACTGACACAGGCAAAAAAAGAATTTTGGGGGACAAAATAACCCAGAGAGATTTTAATTTCTTACCTGCTGCTGTATATGAAGCACATGGCTTGTCAGATTGGAGCATTTCATCGGCTCATGAAAATAATGTTATGAAATATACTAAAGTATCCCTCCAATTATAATTAGATTCCAGTCAGGTAATAAAGAGTGACCCAACTCTAACAGATGTTGACTTTCTTAAGTGTTGACACTGAACTCTTAGATCTATGGATGGCCAAAAGCATGGGAAATTTATAGTGAGATGCTTTGAGAAGGGCCCTGGGTTATGTTATACTGGCAGTATCTTGTAACAGTGGGCATTGGTTGGGTACTCTGCAGGCTTGCAAAATTTCAAACACATGAACAGATGCTAATTTTGTCTAATATTCCCATATATGTTGTGTAATATTCCCATGTCTGAGTTTTAAGTGCATGTTTACAAGTTTTAACATTCAGGCCACCTGCCTGGGTACACATCTTGGCTCTAAGTCATAGAAGCTAGTAACATTGTTGACAGTTGTCTCTGTGCCTCTGTTTTCCATCTGATGTGTGTATATAGTAAACACAGACACCACATATGGCTTGATCAGAATTCAGTGAGTTACTATAGTAAATTTTGCTATGGTCAGAAGGAAGTATTTTGTTGTCAGAGTTGACAGTGACAATTTTCCTGTGTAAACACAACACAGTCTAGTATGAAGAAATACAAGCACACTCACATATATATACTCAGATATACAATAACATGATGTAGACTTGTTCATTGACATCCCTTAACTCCAATTCAAACAAGTCCATACCATGAAGTGGAACGCAGTTGCTTCCAGGGACTGCAGAAATGTTCAAATTCTTACACTTGAGATCAGTTTCTCTCACCACACCCCAATTCTTACTCTCACATGGAATCAGGAATTACACCAGTTCTCCCCACTAAAACCATCAAGGAAAAACCAATGGGATTCATTTAGATTTCCATCCTTTTCTATCCTCAGCCTGTGAGAGATCCCCAAATACACACCTTTTTCTCTTGTTCTTGAGGCCACCTGTAATGAAAGAGAGGAGAACATATGAGGATCATATCATGCTGTATACTGTTTACACAGGTCTTTTGCTTCCTTAATTACTCTAGAAAATCAGATGAGAAACCATGATTGAGTCAAAGAACACAAAAGCAAGAGTAGAGGACACCATTTGAAAAGATGCACAATTTCCTACAAGTTATTTCTTTCTCTTCCTTTTGGTAGGCAATTCCAAAATTATTAATCCAAAGAGGAAAATTTGTCACTGAGGAAAAGGTCTTCTATCTTTGAGTCTCCCACCTGAAGCCACCAAAACTGAAGCCTCTCTGTCACCAGGTATCTGTTGGTTAGAGAGTCTACCCATGCCCACTACCCCCAATCAGACAGTACCTGAATTCTATTACCTACATAATCAGGTTTTCAAATCTGAACTTGATTGAAAAAGAAACCTAGAAAGCAACACATCAATTTCAAACAAAGAAAGGAAGCCTTACCTTGGTCTTATATGGATTCTACACATCTGCCCTGGAATTAGGAAGTTCCTCCAATGGATCACCTGTGGAAGATGGGAAGATACAGAGTAACTATCAGTATATTAGAGATGCACCTTGTGAATTACTCAGGTAACAATGCTTGACTCTTACAATGTGTTTCTATTTATGGATGTTTATCAAACAAAAATTGACCTACTGGGCTATCCACTGTGCAAATTTTATTTCTCTTTTATCTATATATATTATGTTTTCTCATTGTGGAAACTGCCTAAGTACTTGGTTATCTATCAATTGCTATGAGTTAATTGAACTAATTTTCTGAATATCACTGTGTATTGAAAGACTATTCACTGCACAGTGGAGAAAATGTCCTCTATTTTCCCAATACTTACCATTATGGAGGACAATGGATAGGTGAAAGCATTGATATATAACTATATAAAAATGGAAATTTTAGATTAACCCACAAGGATAAAAGCAAATGTGCATGTTGGTTCATAAATTGATATTTAGAAATTCAAGTTTTTATAGTTTTGGAAAACTAATTATGTGAATGGAAGGAACAGACCCCACATATACTGAGTTATATACACATTTCAAGATGAATAGAAGTTGAAAAGTATGTTAAAAACAAACTTTCAGACGTCTCATCATGTGAAATATCTCCCTTTTGATCACTACAATTCCAGATTTACTACATAATCTGAAATAAATAATTGACTAGATCCTTCCTTGGTAAAAAAAATATTATCAGAATAGACATGGCCATGAGGTAGAGAGTGAAAGATACAGAAAATCATAAGAAATACTAAATTTCTCTAAAGGGAGATTCATTTTAAGGCAATAAGCTTGACAGAAGGACCTAATATATATATTCAAGAGTAAGAGAAAAGTATAAAACACATATAAAAGTCTGTAGAGCAAATTGGAGAAGATGAACTAAAAAAAGAAAAGAATATTTTGTGAAAAAAAATAACCATATTTAGGGGGATTGGGTTAATTAAGTAGGTCAATGATCATATCTCTCAAGCAGCAATTGAGATTTCCCATCTCTGTGAACCATAGGAATGAATGTGGGAGCTTTTCCACCTGCTACCAACTTCAAATCTCACTGGGCACAGAGTGACTGTTAGAACCATGAGCCATATATGTATCATAAGATAACCATGCCAACTGGTCATAGCAGAATTTTCAGAGTGAATGTATTCTCCATATTGCGAGGTCCAACTGCTGCTCTGTGACCATTTTCCTTGCCACCAGCAATGAATGTGTACTACTGTTTTTCCACATCCTCTCCAATACTTGCTATTTTCAGTTTTGTTTTTTATAACAGTCATTCTAGTAGGTGTTAAATGGTATCTTATTTTGGTTTTGAGTAACATATCCTAATATTAATGATGGTGAACCTCTTTTCACCTGCTTTCTGGAAATTTATATGTCCTCTTTGAAGGACATATAAGTCTTTCTCCAATTTTTTAATTGGGTTGTTTTTCACTGCTTGTTGAGCTTTAGGGTTCTTTATAAATTCTAGATATAAAACCCTTATTGGATATATGGTTTACAAATATTTTCTATCCTGGAATTAGTTGACTTTTTGTCTTTGTGATAAAGTCATTTTAGGCACAAAAGTTTTAAAACTTGATGAGGTCTCATTCATCTATTTTCTGTTGCTATGTGTGCTTTTGGTATAAATTCTAAGAAACCATTTCCTAACACAAGATGGTGAAGGCCATCTTTATGTTTTCTTCTACAAGTTTAATGTTTCTAGCTCTTCTAAGACTTTATAGATTTTCAGTTAATTTGTGTATATGATATGAGATAGGGGTCTTCCATCACTCTTTTGCATATGGATATCCAGTTTTCCAGCATCATTATTGAGGCTATTCTTTCCACCATTGAGTGGACTTGCAAGACTTGTCAAAAATCAATATGACATACATGTGAGGATCTATTTCTGAAATCATGCAGTCCAATTGAAGAACCACATGCTCATAGGCATGTATTAGTTTAATTACTTGATCTTCTGAGATTCACAAAAGAACATCAAGCTCTTACAGATTTTAAGAGCACACAATTGCATGCCAACAAATTAGAAAACTAGATGGAATAGATACATTCCTAGAAACACATGAGCAACCTACAGTGACTCTAAAAAAGGTAGTCTCGACAGAGCAGTTACAAGTAAAGAGGTGAAATCCACATCAAAAACCTCCAATCAGAGAATGATTTGAAAAAGCTCTCCACAGAAGACAAGCATAGTAGGGCCAGAAGGACCTTGAAAAGATGCTCAACACCATTTACCTTTAGGAAAATGTGAATTGAAACCACAGTGAGATACCTTTTCACATCCACTAAAATGGTTGCTATTAAAAACAGAAAATAACATGTAGAGAGGATGAGGATAAATAGGAACACTCAAGGCCAGTGTCAATGTCAAATCGTGTAGTGGCTATGGAAGAGAGACTGGGGATTCCTGAGAGATCTAAGTATAGAACTACCATATGACCTGGCAATTCCACCACTAGATATATACCCTAAAGAAATGAAAGCAGGGTCATGAAAAGATGTTTGTACACCAGTGTTCATAAGGCCATTATCCAGAATTGTGAAAAGAGGGAAGGAACTCAAAGTATCAATCAACTAATGAATAGATAAGCAAAACATGGTATACACACATACACACACACACACACGCATACAGACATACAATGCAATATTATTTAGTCATAAAAAGGAGTGGAATTATCCCCATTATGCAAGCGTGGTTCCAAAAAAAGAAAATCTGTTAATATAATACACCATACTGGCAAAAAGAAGGGAACAAAATGATCCTCTCAATTTATGTGGAAAAGGCATGTGACAAAATCCTGTTTCTTTTCCTCATAAAATCACTTAGAAAAGTAAGAATAAAAGGAAATGCCCTCTACATGAGAATGAACACTGTGGCAGTTTGAAATAATCAATGGACCTCCCAAGTGTCATTATGTTTGTAAACCCCCGAAAGACATTATTTTGTAAATGGGCCTGTTCCTCTGAGTGTAACCCATGTTGATTGCCTTAGATTCACCACAGAGGTCTTTAACTAAATTACCTGTTAAGATTTGGAGTTGTCCTGAATGACACTGCAACGACAGATACAGACCATTATATATCCTGCCAAAACCTACAGAATTGTGTGGGAGAGAATATAACTTACAATGTAAACTCTAATCCATGTTTAGTGGCAATGCTCCAAAGTGTGTTCACCAATTGCAATGAATGTACCACACTAATGAAAGAAGTTCATGAGAGGAAAAGTGGGAGGGGTGGGGAGTCAGGCATATGGGAATCCCTTCTATTTTTTTTAAGAAACATTTTATGTAATCTTACGTATCTTTTAAAAATAAATAAAAATATATTTTTAAAACTTACCTGTGAAATGTGGGCTTTGATTCAACCAAGTCAGGAGGATGTGACTCATGTTTGAGTACCCACCCCCTTGATATAAAAGGACTCTTACTCAAGACAACACACAGGAAGAGAGAAGAAGACAAGGAAGAGAGAACTTTGTCTGTTCTGGAGCCCTGAGGAGAGATGAGTCATTTGCCTGGTTGTTTGCCCAGAGAGACAAGGCCTATGCCAGCATAAAGCTGAGATTGGAAGAAACTGGGCTGGCAGTCTTAAGAGGAAGAAAGAAGGAGGCAGAGAACACCCACCATCTTGTCTCAGCACATGGCAATTGACTTTGGTTGGAAAGCAGCCATGAGCTGGAATCGGTATGGCCTTATAAGTGTAAGTTTTTACCACAAATAATTACTCTTTATAAAAGCCAAAAGATTTTTGGTACTTTGCTTCAGCACCCCTTTAGCTGACTAATATAGGCATACAGGAAACAAACCACTGCAAACATCATACTGAATGGTGAAAGATCGAAAGCTTTCCTTCTAAGATCTGGAGCAAAACAAGGATGCCTGCTGTCATCACTGCTCTTCAGCATTGTACTGGACATTCTAGCTAGAGCAAGAAGAGAAGACAAATAAATAAAAGTTATCCATATTGGAAAGGAAGAAGTAACATTTTCACTATTTGCAAACCGCAAGATTCCATGTATAGAAAGCCTCATAAATCTACAACAAAGATACTAACTAGAGCAAGAAAGAAATTGAGCAAAGTGATGTCCTATGAGATAAACACCCACAAATCTGTAATATTTATGAACGATTGTAATGAGCGTTTCAAGGAGGAAATGAAGAAAAATATCCATTTCCAATTACAATTAAATCAAATATCTCAGAATAAATAGAGCTGCGGTTGTAAAGAATTTATGTATGGGAACTACAAAACTGTGCAAACAGAAATCGAAGACCTAAAAAAGGGAAAGCCATTGCATGCTCACGGATTGGAAGGCTAAATATTGCCAAGATATCAACTCTACCAAAAATGAATGATAGATTCAATGCAATCCCAATGAAAATTGCAAAAAACAGCTTTGCAGAAATGGAAGACAATCATCAAATTTATTTGGAAGGATATGCTATCCTGAAAAGTCACAACCATCATGAAAGACTGAGTTGGAGGATACACCTTTCTTGACTTGAAACTTATTACAAAGCAGCAGTGGTCATAAAAATATGGTCCTGGCATAAGAATAAATATATAGATCAATGGAATCAAAGTGAGAGTTCAGAAATTGACCTTCACTTTTATGGCCAAATGATTTTTCCCAAGGATGCCAGGTACCCTAAATAGGGAAATAATGGTCTCTTCAGAACTGGGCATCCATATGTAAAAGTATGATAGAAGACAACTATCTCATATCATACACAAAAATTAACTGAAATGTATAAAGACTTAAAAGAACTAGGAACAATGGACACAACCAATCCAATGTCCACATAGAAGAGGTGGCATTATATTGGGAAAAGTGGACATGGTGGACGATGGGTATGGGGAAGGGCAGGAAGAGATGAGAGGTGGGGGCGTATTTGGGACGTGGAGCTGCCCTGGATGGCGCCTCGGGGGTGATCACCGGACATTGTGGATCCTCACAGGGCTCACTGAATGGAATGGAGGAGAGTATGGGCCATGATGTGGACCATTGTCTTTGTGGTGCAGACTTGCCCAAAGATGTACTTACCAAATCCAATGGATGTGTCATGATGATGGGAACGAGTGTTGTTGGGGGGGGAGAGGGGGGGTGGGGGGGTGGGGTTGAATGGGACCTCACATATATATTTTTAATGTAATATTATTACAAAGTCAATAAAAATAAATAAATAAAAAGAAATAAAAAAAAATTAAAAAAAAAAAAGAACTAGGAACATAAACTTTGTAGAAGAAAACTTAAGAAGATCTTCAGAACCATGTGTTGGGCAATATTTAGTTTTGTTTTTTAAAAATATTTTTTTATTATTATCATTCTTATTTTAAATATACATAGACCACACAAATTGTTGCATTAAAAAAATAAAGGTTCCCATATACTGCATTCCACACACACACACACCCCACTCCTTCCAATCGACAACTCCTTTCATTAGGGCGGTACATTCATTGCATTTGAAGAGCACATTCTGGAGCATTGCTACACTGCATGGATTATAGTTTATTTTGTAGTTTGCACTCACTCCCAGTCCATTCCGTGGGTTATGGCAGGTTATATTATGCCTGCATCTGTCCCTGCAATATTATTGAGGGGAACTCCCATGTCCTGAAAATGCCCCAATATCACACCACTTTTCCCCCCGCCCCTACCTTTGGCAACTCCCATGGCCACTGTCTTCACATCAATGAAATAATTTAATTCTTCCAATGCTAGAGTCATGACAATTCTGTAGGAGAATACCAGTAAATCCATTTTATTTTTTTCCTGCATCCTGAGGACCCTGGGATGGCCATGTCCACTCCAACTTAAGTCAAAAGGGGGCTTAGATCCCACATGGCTGATGGATGGAATTCTCCTGCTTGCATTTGTAGACTCTCTTGGTTCCCTGGTGCAGTGGTTGACTATCCTCACCTCCCTGTTAGTTGACACGGGCAAGTCCAATGAACAGGAGAGTAGGTGTTGCAACTCTTCTGAGGCTCATGACCCAGCTGGCATATAGACAGTCCAGAGATTCAAGTCTCCTGAGCATACACCAAACCCAGCACCTATCACAGGTAAGGGAAAAGTGACAGAAGAAGCATGCATAGAGAGGTCACATCTGAATCCAACTCCACATTCAGGAGCACAAATTCCACTGACAAGGCAGTGAACTCCAGAGCCATCTGTCATGATCAGAGGACCTGGGTGTGTCTGTATCCCTCAGAAAGACCCTTCCCTGGGGTTGTACCTACTTTGGCTGTCTCCAAGATCCTGCTGAGATGAGCATAAGTGCAACCCCTCTGAAGACCTCCCAACTCATTTTGAAGTCTCTTTGCCATATAAACGCATTTGTCTTTACCACTTACCCATTTTGTTCAAGGTTTTTTTCTAGGTGCATCACCAGCAGGTGTTGGTAGTAATACCTCAGCACCAGGGAGTCTCATGCCGAGAGTCATATCCCACACTGGGGGAAAGGTAATGCACTTACATGCTGAGTTTGGCTTAGAGAGTGGCCACATTTGAGCAATATGGAGGCTCTTGGGATGTAACTCTTAGGCCCCCTACAGTTTAGGCCTACTTGTAATTTAAAGCACTTAGGCCCATAAACATAGTCATCAGTTTCAAGGGCCTATCACTGGACCATCCTTCTTCACTGGTCTTTGCCCTTGTACTTGGGTTTTGTTGCTGCTCCAGTGGGGAGTGAGGCAGAGTTTCCCAGAATGAGAACTCAGCACTCCCTCAGTTGTTGGAAACTCTGAAGTGAGGTATCATTGATTGGGAATGCAAGGGTGGGAGGGAGTTCTCCAGGGCAATGTCTTCTTAGGATTTACACCCAAAGCAAAAGCAACAAAAGAAAAACAAATAAGTGAGACCTAAACAAAATTATAAACCTTTGTGCCTAAAATACCTTTATAATGAAAGCAAAAGCAATCTAATTCTATGGAAGACTCTATGGGGTACCATATATCCAATGAGGGTTTTCTATCTAGAAAATATAAAGAATCGTGAAGGTCAACATATATAGAATGAAAGACAACCCAATTAAAAAATGGACAAAGCTACTGTCAATTGCACAGTGGAGTGGGCATCGCCATGCCAGAGTCCTCAGGATTGGGAAATGAAATATGGCCTAGAGTGGACTTACTGGTATTCTACTACAGAATTATTGTGGCTCTAGCAATGGAAGAAATTATATCACTGATGTGGAGACAGTGGCCACTGGAGTTGCTGAAGGCAGTGACAGGGAAAAGGAGGCATATTATGGGGGCGTCTTGGAGACTTGGAGTTGACCTGAATGATATTGCAGGCACAGATGCAGGGCATTATATACCCTGCCATAACCCACTGAATGGACTGGGAGAGAGTGAAAACTACAATGTAAACTATAATCCATGCTGTGTAGCAATGCTCCAAAAGGTAGTCATCAAATGCAATGAATGTACACCACTAATGAAAGAAGTTGTTGATGTGGGAAAGTGGGGGTTGTGGGCAGTGGGGCATATGGGAATCTCCTTCATTTTTTAATGGAATGTTTTGTGTGATGTACATATCTTTGAAAAATAAACAAAATATTGCATCTGAGGCTGTGTGGAATCTCTCCTGAGTTATTTATGGTAGACTGAATCAAAATAAATGTTTCTAACAGTAAAAAAATGAAACTAAAAATACATTTTGAAACATGGGCAAAAGTCTTGGATATGTCTCCAAAGGGTAAAAAATGGCAAGAAAGCACATAAAAAGATGCTCACTGTCATTGCTATGATGGATATGCAATTCAAAACCAAAATGAGATATCATAACATACCCACTAGAATGGCTCTTATTAAGACATGGAAAATAACAAGTACTGGAGAGGATGTGGAGAAATAGAAACACCCAGTCATTGCTGGTGGCAAAGGAAAATGACCACACAGCAGCAGTTGGGCCTTGCAATATGGAGAAGGCATTCACTCTGAAAATTCTGTGATGACTGGTCACCATGGTTACTTCATGAGGCACATCTGCCTCACAGTTCTGTCACTCTGTGCCCAGAGAGATTTGAAGTTGGTGGCAGATGGAAAAGCTCCCAGCTTCATTCATACAGCTCATAGAGATGGGAAATCTCAATTGCTGCTCAAGGGGTGTGAACATACTGACCTACTTAATCTAGTTAGTACCCCTCAAATTGGCTAGTTATTTTTCAACAAAGTATTCTCCTCATTCGTTTCTAATTTCCCCTCTCTAATTCATCCTACAACATTTCAGATGAGCTTTATACTTGTCTCTTACTACTTCATTCATATTTTAGATCCTTCTATCAAGCTGGTTGCCTTAAAATGAATCTCCCATTAGAAAAATTTAGTATTTCTTTTAATGTTCTGTACCCTTCCATCTTCTTAGCTCCATGTCTGTTTTGATGCTTTTTTTACTCAGCAAGGGCCAAGTAAATTATTTATTTCAGAATTTGGAGTTAAAATGGATGGCTAGACATTAGAAGTGAGGCATTTCATAAGACCAAGTGTCCTAAAGTTGGTTTTTAACATGCTTTACCATTTCTATGCATCCTGAAATGCATACATAACAGTATGTTTAAGGAACCCATTGCTTCCATTCATATAACTAGTTTTCCAAAGCTAGTTATAAGAACTTGAGTTTCTACATGTCAGTTTATGAACCAATATGCACCTTTCCTTTTCTCCTTGGGGTTTATCCAAAATTTTCATTTGACAAACTTACTTATTGATGCTTTCACTTACCCACTGCCTTCCCTAATGGTAAGCATGGGGAAAATACTGTAATTTTTTTGTCCACCACCAATGAGCAGCATATCTTTCAACACACAGCAACAGATAGAAAAATAGGAAAATTAATTCATAGACATTGATAGATAAGCAAGTGCTTTGACACTTCCCCACACAGAGAAAAAAGATAATGTATATAGATGAGAAGAGAAATAATATTTATGTAGTCAGTGGCCCAGTAGCAGCCCAGTTCAGGTTTGGTATAACCAACATCCATAAAGAGAAGCATCAAGAGTCAAGCAATCTTCCCAGAATAATTCATGAGATGTATTCCTGATATACTGAGAGTTACTCTGTGTCTTCCCACCTCCCACAGGTGACCCATCAGAGGAACTCCCTAATGCCAGGGCAGATGAGGAGAACCCATCTAACACAAAGGTAGGGTTGACTTTCTTTATTTAAAATAAATGTGTTGGTTTCTTGGTTTCTTTCTTTTGCAATCAAATTCAAATTTGAAAAATTCATCATGTAGAGTATAGAATTTAGGTACTGTCTGCTTGGGGGTAAGCAGGAATGGGTAGACTCTCTTACCAACAGACAGCTGGTGCCAGAGGGCCTTCAACATTGGTGGTGTCAGTTGGGAGACTATGTATAAGACCCCCTGCCTTAGTGGCATTTTTTTTCTCCTTAGATCAATAATTTTGTAATTGTCTGCCAAAAAGGAATAGAAAGAAATACATTCTGGGAGGGTCCGCACCTTTTCTAATGGTGTCCTCTACTTTGCTTTTTTGTTCTTTGACTTAACAGTGGATTCCCATCTGGTTTTCTACAGCAACTAAGAGAGCAAAAGACCTGTGTAAACAATACCCAGCCTAATCCGATTCTCACATGCTTTCTTTTCCTTCATTACAGGTAGCCTCAAGAACAAGAGAACAAGGTGTGTATTCTGGAATCACTGAATGGTTGAGGATAGAAAATAATAGAAACCTAGATGAGTAGGTGGGCTTTCCATGATGGCTTAGGTGGGGATAATTGGGATAATTCCCAATTCCTTGTGGGAGTGAGAATCGGGGATGGCATGAGAGAAACCGATCTCAAGGGAAAGAACCTTGATCATGTTTCTTCAACTTTGATCATGTTTCTGGAAGCTGCTGGGTTGCCCTTGGGTAGTGTGGATCAGTATTGATTGTAGTTGAGGTATGTTGATGAGTAAGTCTGTGTTGTGTAACTGTGAATCTGAAGTGTGTATGTCTGTGTGCTTGTATTTATTCATACTAGACAGTGTTCCTGTTTACACAGGTAAATCAACATTGTCAACTCTACCAAGAAAATAATACCTTCTGAGCAGTGCACAGTTTACATACAGTAACTTATTAAATCCTCATCACAGCCATATGTCATGCATGTATTTAAAATACCAACACCTCAGCTGGAATACAGAGGCACAGAGACACATGTCAACAATCTCACTAGAGCCTAGGACTTATTGCCACGTTCTGTGCCCAGGCATGAGGCTCCAATATTGAAACTGACCCTGCATTTAAAGCTCAGACATGGGGATATCAATGTACATGGGAAATTTGGACAACATTAGCATCTATGCATGTACTTGAAAGTTTTCAAGCCACCGAGTTTTCAACCACTGCTCATCATTATAAGATTTTGCCAGTGTCACATAACCCAGATTACCTCTCAACTTACCGTACTGCTAATTTCACATGCATTTGTCCAGTCACATATCTGAGAGTTCAAAGTCACTATGTAGGGAAACAAAGTCAATATCTCTTAGATTTGGGTCACTCATCATTACCTGGCCAGTATCTGATTAAAATCGGGAGATTCTTTTAGTGTATTTGCTAACATTATTGCCAGTAGCCCAAGAAATGTGCCAGTCTTGCAAGCCATGAGTTGTATGTACAGCAGAAGGTAAGAACTCAAAATTTCCCTTGGTTGTTAGCCCAGGTCACCCTTATTGAACTGTCTTGTGTGCCTGGTTAGAGATCCTCTGTGCTCAACCCATGCCTATCTCCTTAATGAAATCTCCAGTGTGGGCTGCTTAGTGCCATTGTAGATCAGGCACCAGCTCATTCATGAATACACACATGGAATAAAAGAGGAACTTGTTATTATGTAGTATTTACATAATCTACAATTTCTATAAATATAAAAAAAATTTTAAGTTGAGAAGGAAAACACAATAGCAAAAGGAGTAGTTATCTTAAATGTTAGGATTTCAACATTTTAAATTTCAAAAGTGGACTTCCTATATATCAACAGATCACTGAATAAATACACAAAATACTGTGCCCAGAATTCAATAATCTAGACCCTAAATAAACTGTAAACTTCCATAAAAGGGACAACAAATGGAGAGGCAGCATAAATGGGTCTGCAGAAGGTGAAATGGTTTTAAAGGTAGTTAAGCTGTGCTTCAAAACAGATGGTATTATGGGCTGCAGGCTGTGTCAGAATGAACACATTACTATTTATGCATCTGTAGATTTACCATCTGTAAGACACTTTAGGAATCCTTAGCTGGAAATCCAAGGAATCTGCTTCTCATTTGTTCCTGAACCTTTCCATTATTTCCTTCCTTCCTTCCTCCCTCCCTCCCTCCCTCCCTCCCTTCCTTCCTGTCCCTCGCTCCCTCCTTCCCCCCTTCCCTCCTGTCCCTCGCTCCCTCCCTCCTTCTTTCATTCCCTCCTGTAATCAACGTTGTCACTAATGACTCACTATCTTCTTTCTGTTTTATATCAAATATTGATTTTCTTTGGTTTTTTTTTTTCATAGCAACTCACTTAAGACTTTTAAGGTACTTCAGTGGTTATGAAGCATGACTATATAAATAAAATAAATGCTTAACTTAAATGGAAGGATTCCTTTTAACAGCCTTTTGCATTAGTGAACTATCTTCACAGAAAACTTTTGCCAGGTTTTGAAGTACATCACAGAATTGATTTCTTTGCATGGTTTGTTTGTAGTATTACTTATAATACTATACCCTGTATGACAAAAATGTATTCAAAGTACAGATACATGTTATTTCATATTTTTGCCGGGAAACAAATGCAATGAAAACTTTAACTTGAATATCTCATTCTCCAAGATATTAAAAGGCAAAAAAAAAAAAAAAAAAAAGGGAGAACTAAAAGTTTTGATATTTGTCTCCTGTCAAATCATCCACAGTACAGATTCTTTTGCAGAAGGTGTCACCTATACAATATGTCAATTGCATTGATGTACAGAAGGGATAATTGTATCCTGGATGCTCTGGGTGCCTCTTAAATGTGACAGAATGACCTGGGTATAAAGATGAACACCAAGAATGGGTGCACACATGGAGAAACTCACCCATGATGCTGTGGGAAGGGCGCTGTTACAATTCACCTGGAAAACAGTGTTCTGGTATGGATTAGAGGCATGTGCACCTGTGACCCAGCAGTCCCTGTCCTTGCTCTACATAATCTAAGGGCCATGAGTGAGGCATGAATGTGATGTCCACACAAAGGCCTGCAAAGACTCATTTGCAACAGTTTGATCCTGAGTAGTCATTCAGGGAAGCAATACAGTGTATAAAATGTAGAAGGAATACACTTATTGTGCTATGTCCTAATGTGATATTAGTTGGCATTCCAAATAGTGAATGTTGATTCACACAGCAACAGCTTGGAATTCCCACAATATTCAGATATAACATTCAGCCATACTCAAAAGAGTCTATACTGTGTGCTTCCATTGATAGGGTGTGAAAAAGAGAGAACTCTAAATTATGGTGATCATGGTCAGAATAGTGGTAATTGCTGGGGGCTACTGACAGGAAGTAGCAAATGATAGGCTCCAGGGGCTGGACACGTTCTGAGTGTAGGTCAGGGTGTCCATAACACGTGTGTTTATATGAACCACCAAGCCCTGTGAAGTGCATTTGTGTACTTCACAATCATTACAATAAGCATTAATGTTTAGAAAAAAGAAATACAAAAAGTAAGCGTGCCCACAAAGTAATCTCTAGGTCCCAGTGGCTTCCTATGTTTACCACACAATATTCATAAAGACATAATGCCAAAGGGGAACACACTTGCAAAGAATAGATAGAGGGACACTCTTTCATGAAATCAAGAGAATCTCGATACCAAACTCCAGAAAGACAAAGATGGGAAAGGGAAATTACAGAGAACATTCTTCTGAATACATATAGTGCAATGCATGGAAAACATCTGCATTTTGGACCAGAGATTACAAAGGAAAGTACCTGGGATTTCCTGGCAGGATTTCTGTGGGACGATAGCAGAGGATGCAGGTTTCTGAGGGCAGCCTGGGAGAGCGAGTAGAAGGGAAATCCCTTAATTGATCAGAGTGTGGGACCCAAAGGAATCCAGGCCCGGGTTGCTGAGGAAATCCCTAGATGGGGATTCTAAGCTATGTCTAGGGATGGGACTCTCTCCTTCCTCACTGCTTATTCAGGCTTCACTGGTTGAAGGGAGCTAGTGCTTTGCAGAGCTGTCCTGGGCAGTTATTTGTGAAAATCCTGGGTTCTGAGCCACCATGGTAGCCAAGCTGATGACTGGTAATCAGGAGTGGTTAGCTGACCCCCAGGAAGTCTTGCACAAGGCAGCTGATGGTGTGAATAGTTTGGGGTAGGATGTCCACAAGAGTCCCTGGTCCTTCAGGGGAACTTCATTTGGGGGAATCTGAGTCATATTCTGCATCAGAGAATTAACTTTTAGGTAGACAGTAGGGTGAGGATTTGAGCCATTCTCTTCCCTGGAATCAAGTACTTGGCTGGCCTTTGTCCACAGCTCCTGGGAGGGAACTTGGAACCCCTGGAATTTGTCAAGTTGGGGTAGTGCTTACATTTCCTGACCCAAATCCTTCACTCAGCAATGTTGTGAACACACAGGACTGATTTGGGGGTGACAGGATATTGCACATATTCTCCAGGAGCTCTAAAGCATCACACCCATGTAGGGCTGAAAGTCAGTGTCACACCTCCTGAGCCATCAAGGCTCAGGACAAGCCACCCTCTCTGGAGGAAAGCACTAGTAGAATACTTGTTTATTCCTCCCAACTTTTAACAATTGAACTCTAAGTCTTTTATGACATATTGGGCATTTTTCTTAAGGATTTGCTTGCATTTACTCATTTTCAGTTTCACAATATGCACAATTAAGTAGATCTTATTAAAGTTTTCAAATGACAGTGCTGAAAACTGAACCCAGAAAATTTACAAGCTATAACCTGGCTTGGGTGGCCTCTAAATGGTATTTGAACCCAGTTGAGCTGACACTAGCACACATGCTTTGGTCACTGTGCTTTGCTGCTTTCCTATGCTGTCTCATCTACATAAAGGCATCCCACATCTGTCTATTGAGTGTCTAAAGTGAACAACACAAAACTACAACATCTTTTGAAACCAAAATTAGACCCAGTGGGATCTTCTGGGAAGCTCCTTAATAAGAGGATGATAGTTCAAACTCTAAATAATTCATTAAAGATTTCCTATGCTCAACTGTCAATAACATGTCAACTGATATTTCTGTTGTGAATGCGTTCCCAGGTTCATGTCTCAAGTATAAAAAAGGAAAATGTGCTACTCAATCCAAAAAGTCTACTACCTGCCATTCCCAGTCTGTCAGAGGTCGCAAAATCACCATGTGGCCAAGGAAGAGGAAGGGCCATCAAATACCCACAAGCAACTCTTCTTCTTTGGAAGGTACAGTGGAATTGCAATCATTGTATTGCCTCAGTAATGTTGCCTGTAGTTTATTTAGTGTCCCCTACTGAGGAAACACCTATACAAAGGCTAAGACACCATCTTTTTTTAAATTCATGTTTGACAACTTTATTAATCATGTTAGTAGACAGCAACACAACCACATAATGAAAGATGCACTGACAAATGTTGGTTTGTGTTTGCTGGTAAACCGCATTTCAAGGTAATGTTTGGTCATTAATCTATTTATGAACTTTAGCTGAAAGAGTTGACTTCAAAAAAGTGCTGTGAGATTGTTACAAAAATGATATAAATTGTTAGAGGAGTTTTAGATTCACATAAAAATTGTGCAGAGAGTACAAAAAGTTCCTACATGTTTCCCTGCCATCCTTCCAGTGCATACCCAGCACTGTTTCCCCTGTTGACCACTCTCATTATTATGGATGTGTGTACAATTAAAGGGACAGTACCAGTACATGGTTTTGGAGAATCATGCTTCTTATCTACCCCTCTGTGCATTTTCACAAAGGCATATTGTCATGTAACTCCCATGACAAAAATTCAGGTGTTTTATTGTGTCCCACAAATTACATTCAGAAATCCTTGGTAACTGTGTGTGGTGGACTCATTTGGAAATAATGTATTTGCAGATGTGATTAAGATGAGGTCTATTGAATTAAGGGTGGGTGTTAATATTCTATGACTAGAGCACTTTTAAGAAGGTAAGAGACAGAGGAGAAAGCTGTGTGAAGATGGATCAACACTGGGAGAAGGAGGCCACGTGAAGATGGAAGAAGAGACTGGAGTTGTGCTGCCATAAGCCAGGGCACCTGGAGCCACCTGAAGCTGGAAGAGTCAAGGAATGATTCCTGGCTAGGCTCCTCAGAGAGACAGAGAGTGGTGCTATGGATACAATAATTTTGGAGTTTTTGTCCCTAGATATCTGTGAGGGAATAAGTTTCTGTTCTCAGCCCACCCAATTTGTGGCAATTTACTATGGAAACACTAAGAAACTAACTAGATTTGGTACTGGGAAGTGGTGTGTTGCCTTAATAGATACATGGAGAGGTCTCATAGAGGCTTCACATCAAAATATTGCTTCTGAACACAGGCATGGGTGAAGTTGACCCACATGTTTCCAAGTTGTGTGCAGCCAGTGAGACTTCCCATTGAGGCCCCAGACATCAAAGATAACAAACAGAACTCAGCACTCTGCACTCCCCAGATTTCCAAATATGTAAAAAAAAAAAAGGAAATCGTTGTTGTATTCAATAATTTCGGAGAGTAGCCTTTTTGCATAAGATAACTACAAAAAATAATGTAGACAATTAAAAATATATGAAAAACTGTATATTGAAATTTGACTGACTTTCCCTCCATTTTCTGTACTCTTCTAGGTTCTGTCGTTAAGTACCAACTGTTAAACTTTTGCACATCCTTTCAGATTTACTAATTGAAAATTCATGTGAAAGTGACACTGTACCACAACTTTTCTAAGGGCTTTACCTGTAGTACTCACATGTTCTTCATTTTTAAAGAAGTTTTAGATTACATGAAAGTTATTTGTAAATATAAGGATTCCCATATACCCCACCTCATCTGCTCACATTTTACACATTTAACAACATATTTCATTATTGCGATATATTTTTACAATTGATGAACAAATATGGAAGCATTGTTACTAACCACGGTCTATAGTTTGCATTAGAGTTTACACTATGCCCTGCACAATTTTACAGGTTTTGACAAAATGTACACTGGCCTGTATCTGTCATCACAATGCCATGTGGAACAATTCCAATATGCCAAAAATGCCCCATGTTACACCTATTCTTCCCTGTGCTTCCACAGAAGCTGCGGTGATCACTGTCCTACATCAATGTGGAAAGGACTTCTAGTCCTAGAGTAATAATAAGTCTACTTTGGTCCATATTTACATTTTCCTCTTATGGGTGTTCATTTCTCAATCTTGAGGATTGTGGAATGCTTATGCCCATGCTAGTTCTGATTAAGATGGGTTTAAGGTCCTATGGGGTAGATGGAGGAAACACTTTTGCTTGCAGTGCTAGATACTCTCTGTCTTTGGGGATGGGTGTTGTCCATCATCCTTCTTTTGTTACTTATCCTGGGTGAATCTGAGGAACTGGAGAGTAGGTGTTGGCTGCAACTCTGCTGAGATTCAGGGCCCCACTGGCATATGAACACACTGCAGATTTAAGTCTCTGGGACATATATCTAATGGATATAGTGATAAGTATAGGTTCAAATATATGGGCAGAAAAACCGTGTGTAGGAAATGAGCCTAACTCTGATACACCGGGGAGATTGGCTATCATATATTCTATGGTAAGGCCCACCCATGTGGTGCCGATTTCCTGAGTTTGGCTGAAAGGCCTCAAGTGTCCAGATGTCCCTAGAGCCCACAGCAGCACCCCTGCTTGAAGCATTGTTTTCTATGGCAGTCATTGAGATCGTCCTGAGATGTGCAGAACACTCATGTCCTTGCATGTATCAATTATTCGTTGAAAGAAACTGGCTGTGAATCAGCAGTGATGGTCATTTGTATGGAGCCTTCCATATCATGAGGGGTACTATATTCATTTTCCAGGGCTGCCATACAAAGTACCAAAATCTTGACCACATAATAACAAACTAAAAGAATAAGACCTAGAAATGTATTCTTCTACAGCTCTGGAGTGCAGAAGTCTGGAGTCAATGTGTCACAGCACCATGCTCCCTCTGGAGGCCCTAGGGGAAGAGTTCTCCTTTGGTTTTCCCTCTCTTTTGGTGGAGGATGGCAATCTTTAGTGATCCATGGCATGTAGCTGCATGAGTTCAGCCTCTGCCTGCACATTCATATAGCCTTCTCCCTTTACTGTTTCTTTCTGTGTCCCTTCTCATTTTACAGGGACACAAGCCGACCAGATGAGAGCTTGGGAATGGTATTACATGCCTTTTTCTACATCAATGTGCTCTCTGGCCAGGGAAATGTTTCATGTTTCTGGGGAGGTCTAATTTTATTTCTTTCCCCCTTTTGAGTTCCTGAAAACTTTGTTGCAAATGCTTTGGTATTTACATTTTTTTCTGATACCTTTTCATTTTTCTTTCTTTGAGAATTACTCAAAGAATTGGAACTTTATGATAAACACTTAGTGTCTTACACATAAAATTATTTTCTCATTTACTTCAAGTGTCATTTGAAAATTACCCATTTCCTAGATGCCTTAATCACTGTTTCAGTCATCGTGTGGGCACTGCACAGGAGCACTCCCTGATAAAATATTGGTCAGTGTCTTATTATACCTCTCCTAAACAGTCCTCTCCCAGTCCTTTCTCCATCCCTCCTTTCTCCACTCCACCCCACACAAACATACACTCCACCCCACAGCAAAGAAATATATTCCCATTTAGATGCTGCCAACATTGGGGTCACTGTAAAGGTCTCCTAATTCTTCACTCAGAACTCTGTTCAAAGTTAAGTTATGGTTCATTCCATGACTTGGCAAATATATCAATTGAGACACTTAAGGTAAAAAATAATCCAAAGTGATGTTTTTATGCATTTTGGGACAAAGGACTTCATAATAAATAAGACCACTGTCATTTGTAATTGCTGTTCCTCTCACTTGACTGGGTCTCTGTTAACAGTCAGGAAACTCTTTCATTCGGAAGAACAGTCATTCAGAAGAACAGTCATTCAGAATGAACAGTTCTTCATTCAGAAGAACAGTCTGCCAGCTTTGTCAGATTCATTCAAAAGGGAGATGATACATAAATAACGTGGCTGTTGTTAAGCAAAGCAGGTAAACTTGGAGTGTGGACTCCTGGGTTGGAAAATAGCTGAGTCTTGAGTAGATGTATCTTGAAAGAATGTATGCAAATTGATAATAAGCACAAGAAGTGATACTCAATATAATTAATCCTCAATGAAATACCAATCAAAACCACAATGAGGTGCCCCTTATATCCAGTAGGATAGCTAATGTTTTTAAGAGAAAATAAAATGAAAAATAAATATAAGTGAGGCTGTGAATCAACTGGAAGGCCCATACAATGGTGGAAGGAATGTAAAATGGATCAGCCACATTAGGAAATAGTTTGGTGATCCCTCATTGAGATAAACACAGGATTACCATGGGATCAGCAATCTAACACCTAGGTCTATATATAAAAAGAGTTTAACTTAAAAAGAGGGACACAAATAGGTATTTGAAAACTCAGTGTTTGTTGCAGCATCATTCAGAATGGCCAAAAGTTTCAAACCACCCATGTGTCCATCAATATGGGAATCAGTAAAAAAAAAAAAAAGCATATCTACAGAATGGGCCACACAAAGTAAAGAAGTTCTGATGCACCTTACTATATGCATGATACTTAAAAACATTATACTGATGAAATAAGGAAGATATGAAAGAAAGATAGTGTATCGATGTACTTTTTTGAAATATAAGAAGAAAATTCAGAGAAAGAAAAGGAGATTAGACTTCATTACCAGGGGCTAGGGAGATAGGAGATTAGGCTTATTGGTTAATGGTTATAGAGTTTCTGTTTCAGGTAATGAGAAAATTTTGGAATTGAATGTTTGATGGGATGATAACACAACATTGGACATGTAAATAATTGATGACAGTAAATTAACTGTATAGATAAAAATGGGTAAACTGGCAAATTTTACGTTATATAGATGTTAACTTGTTGAAAAATTTTAAAAACCCAGTAGAACAGATGAGAAATTCAAAGTCAACAAAGATCTGTGAGGGTGAAGCAGTATCTCATGATGTCAATGAAATTCTGGCAATTTTGCTAGATTTCAGAATGGGTCAGATAAAAGTTGAAGCCATGTCACTGTATCATATTGTACATTTTAGTACCACTTGTTCATGAGCTATTTCACATTGATTTAGACTCTCTTTAGCTACAATACCAAGGACCCTATTTCTGATGCCCATGATTTCCTCTCTTTGGTCTCCTTCTTCCACGAAGTGTGTCTGGGTAACTCCACAGTCCATGTTTCCTGACCACCTGGACCTGCACTTTGTAAGCCCCTGTCTGAGTCAAGCAAAGATCCCTGAATAATATCAGCCATAGCCCACTGTACTGACTGTTACTCTGTGTCCCACTAGCTCCCCTGGAAGACCTGGTGGAGGACCCTCTTCATGACAGGGAGGATGAAGTGGTCCCACCTAATGTTGAGGTAAGGTCATCTGTTTTGGTCTAAGATAGAACTATTCCTTTCTCTTATTTGTCCTTTTCAACTGAGTAAATATCATAATATATGATGGTGTGAATTATAGATATCACCCACTGGTCAGGGGAAAGGATATTTGGAAGGGTTCTCTTACCAAAAGAGCCCTGATAAAGAAGGCATTAGAAATTGAAGCACCAGGTTATATAGCATATGGTAGTGGGCTTTTGCCTCCGCACCAGTATTCTACTTGGACTTAAACTTTTGTAACTCCCATCAAAATGGTCTGGAAAGTCATATCCATCAGGCAATACTTGAGCCATTCCTAATGTATTTTCCATGTTTATTTATGGGACCTTTGACTTTATGAATGCTTTCCATCAGGCAACACTTGAGCCATTCCTACTATATTTTCCATGTTTATTTATGGGGTCTTTGACTTTATGAATGCTTTCCATCAGTTTTCATAAAATCACCAATACCTGAGAAGATGCTACTCAAACATCATAGGATCCTCATAGTGTTTTCTTTTTTGCAATTGCAGGGGAACTCCAGAGAAAGTGAAAATGGTAGGTATTCTCTGCTAATCCCACATCTGAGGGTAAAGTAGAGGTGAAATAAGGAACTTCCAGAAAACTTTCAGCTGGGGACATCCTGGACAAAGCATCATGGTGATGATGAAATGGTTTCTGTGAAGGGAATCTGCCCTTGTTACTACAGTCTGTGGTTTTGTCTGTGGTCTCTTTAGGTTGTGCAGGCTTTGCATGCATGGGGGTTTGGGGAGTCTAGTGTGAGTTTCTCTGGTGTAATTTTGACTTTGTGTGTGTGCATATGGGGGAAACCATGAGCAGTTTCCCAGATGTTATATCCCATTTAGACTGGACAACAGGGACAGTTTTCTCAAATACACCCCATCACCACTGCATGTTCTATGTACATGAACTTGTTCCACACTCACGAAAGCTGGATCTGGGGTTTGCTTTCTATGACCACAACACAGATGGAAAACTGAGGGCAAAGGTGAACATCCCAAGTTCTTGCACTGCTAAAGGGAAGGTCCTAAATGGGAACCTAGTCACATGTCATAATACTTTGAGTTACAGACCTGAACTTGCCACTCAGCCATATGCTTACTAGAAACCATACAAGGGAGTTACAGCACCTGTATATATGCATACACCAGAATTACACGAGCCTACAGAGACCAAAACTGCCCATCATTATAAAGTAGCCTCAGTGGTCACATGACCTAGGCCAACTACCTGTGCTGACTACCACAGACTTTGATATAGTTAGTAGTGCTCAAAGGACACGGTAATCATACATGCTAATGAGCAGCTCCAAATTCTGAGAGTCATGAGGCATCACATAGGATGACATGATCCATGATAACTGGATTGAGGTCACAGCTCAGGAACTTACCCAAAGCAGATAGGCAATGGGAGGACAATTTAGTACATATGACAGCATCATCCCAAAGGACATGATAGGTACTCAAATCATGAGTCCTACAAGATGGTCTTTGAAAAATAAGAATGCAGATACATCTTGGTTCTTAACCTGGTGTCCAAACCCCTTGTGGAAATATTCCTAAAGAGCTGCATTTGTGGGTGTTGACACTCAATCTGTATGTCCCTACATAATGGCTATTCCATATTTGATGAATAATGGGTTAGTGAATAAATACAATAGAATGGATTACATGGAATGGAATCCAGACCACCAGAAAGATTTGCTTCTAATCAAGTGATAAATTTCTGTAGAACAAATGGTAAATGCAGTGTCTATATATGTGGTGTGGAGATTGAATTCATTTGGAGTTATCCAGAAGATACTGGCACTTAAGTTGAGATATACTATAAAGAGGAGGGATGGTGGGACTTAGGCATTGAATCATAGCATGTTTTTCAGTGCCATTTGTACACTGGGTATGGTCAGAAGGTTTAGGTGGATGTTAGTTTCAGAGCTAGGGATATATACTTTTGTTTCTTTCTGGCTGCTCTCTTTGCATCCTTCCTTCATGATGGAAGATGGTCCCACAGCAGTTCTCAGCATGCTTGATAAACTACCTCCTCTACACAGTTAAGAATCTTGTCCAAGGCTATAAATTTACTTTGAAATTTATAAGAAACACACCAATGTGATGAGTTATTCTGTGTCATCCTAGAAGACCAGGAACAACTGATGGGGACACTTCCAAGTGATCAAGAGGATGAAGAGGTCCCATTTAAAGCCAAGGTGAGCTTACTAGTCATTGATCTAAAGTTGATTTTTTGGTCTCTTTCATTGTAATTGATTTCAGATGAGGATACCTAATCATGAACATATTAGATGAAACATTCCATTTCCTTGGGGTAGAAAACATCATGTGGGGGCTCTTCTAACTGATCTAACATTGAAGAGATCAACCACAAAGGGGAGCAGAAGTTGATAAAGTAAGCTTTTGCTCAGCTACAATTTTTTTCTCCTTGGGTTAAGAATTTGTAATCACCACCCAAGTTGAATTTAACAAATGTGCGTCCAGGAAAAGCTCATGCCTTTCTTGGTGTGTCTCCTACACCTGCTCATCAGGTTTGCTTGACCCCTATTTCACATCTGAATTTCTAATGCTGCAAATCAAGCAAAAATCCTTTGCAAACAGCCAAAACATGATCTGATCCTCATAAGGTTATCTCTAATTGCAGGTGGCCCCAGGAGAAAGTCAAACTGGTACGTACCTAGAATTACCGAAGTGGGGTAATTTTGGATTAGACAAGCAGGGCATTGATCCTAGGTTTGCCTGGAAAGCCAAGGTGGTTCCAGTTACTGGTGGGACTTTTTGAGGTATGGTCAAACATTAAACATTAATTCCTCCTGATAAGGAATATGGTCCCGCTCTATTGTTCTCTCAGTAGATGTATTCACTTCACTTGTATGGATTTGTGTCTATGGCAGTCATGGAGTGTGTATGAGTGAGCCTATTGGAGGGATTGAGATGTGTGTTGGGGCATTGCTATGTGTTTCCCTAAGTGAAGGGTCCAACATACACAGGACAACTGTCATTGAAACCTTTCTAAAACATCATCACATCACCACAGCACATATTGCATATAATAACCTGTAAACATCTCACTAGAATCATTCCTAGAATTATGTAAACTCTCCCTGTCCCTTACTGCCAGGTTCTGAGGGGCATAAATTAATGACCTGAGATTTCAAATTCCTAAGTTGTAGAGACAAGATTTGGACTGAGGCATGTAACCCCTATACTATACTCTGAACTACTAATATTACCTAATCACAGGTATGGGTCACTGGTGACAATGAAGGAATTTCCACTGCCTATATATATGTATGTGCCCTAGGCATTTCTTAAACATGACACTCATGAGTTAGATATTCACAGGGGTCACATAACACAGGTTAGCAGGTGCATTTTACAAGATACTTATTCACAGTTAGTAGTGTGAAAAACACAGAGAGCCCCACATGTTACTGGTAAACTCACAGACTCTCAGACTTGTGAGGTTTCAGTAGGATAAGCTTGCCAATCGCTGCCAGTACTGGGTCACAGCTCAGCACATGGCCCAAGCAGACGGACAAGGATTGGAGAGATATTTTCATCTATTTAATAACGTTATCACCATAAGCCATTAAAAAAAAAAAAGATCATTCTGTGAGCTACTCTTTTGAGGAAGAGTAATGAGTAAGAACTCAAATTTCCTCTTAGCCATTAGGTTCATGTTCATCATTCTTATTTCAGGTTTCCCTTATAGCTAGCATAGAGATTCATGCTCACCCTCAATCGATCCTAACTAAGTCCCACTGTTGGATGGATCATATAAGCATGGAGAGTCACATCACACAATGAATACAAAAGCATGGTAATGAAAAGGAAGATGAAGGAAAAATATCATATGGTGAACATCGGGTACTTTTAAATGGTAGTCCATGAGTATTATGACAAACCCTATAATTATTATCTTTATGACACGTTAGTGACTCAATACAAAAGAATACCTTGTCTAGAATTAAATCCAGTCAACCAATAAATGAAAAAATAAAACACTATACAACCATTAGTATTGTAGTAGGAGCACTTTGCATTAGTGGAGATGGAAATGACCTTGGAAAGTTCAAAAGGGCATTGACAACTTGTCTAGATTCAAAACAGGAAGGGGGAAGCAGATTTTGTCTCAATGGACAGAGTGTCCACCTACCACATGGGAGTTCCAGGGTTCACATCCAGGGCCTCCTGACCCGTGTGATGACACGGCCTCCTGGCCCATGTACAGTGCTGATGCACATAAGGAGTGCAGTGCCATGCAGGGTTGTCCCCCGCATAGGGGAGCCACACACACAAGGAGTGTGTCCCATAAGGAGAGCCGCCCAGCATGAAAAAAGCACAGCCTGCCCAGGAGTGGTGCCACACACAGACAGCTGATGCAATAAGATGACGCAACAAAAACAGACACGGTTTCCTAGTGCTGCTGACAAGAATATAAGTGGACACAGAGGAACACACAGCGAATGGACACAGAAAGCAGACAACTGGGGGGGTGGGGTGGGGAGGAAGGGGAGAGAAATAAAAAGTAAATCTTAAAGAAAATAATAAAAACACATCTATTAAAAAACAGGAAGGAAAAGTGATGGAGTGATGGAGCTCTGTAAGTAATACCATCTGTTTAATACCATTTTTAGATTGAATATATCATGTTGAATTTGGATGCCTTTAGGTACACAGACAAAAAGTCTTCATTTCTCATTTTTTTCCTGTTCCTTCTCCTTTACCATCCTTCTTCCACCAAGGAGGACGGCCCAGCAATATATTTTTACAGACTTATTACCCCTCAGGTCCCTATTTTCTCACCCATTGCAGTGTCAGGGTAGGTCCCTGAGTAACCCATGAACACCACCCAATGTATTGACATTTACTGTGTCCTCCCAGGAACCCCTAAGGGCCTGCTGGGTGAGTCCCCCAGTGAGAGGGAAGATGAGGAGGTTCCATCAAATTCCAAGGTATGGTCACCCATTCTTTCTCTGCTGTCAAATTGCTGATTTTAAGTTTTTTGGTTTTTTTTCCTCTCTTTTATTTGCCAATTGAGTTCAGATATGAAAATCAGACCAAATAATTATAGATGTTGTCTACGATTTCCTTAGTCAGGAGAGTGTTCATTTGGAACCTTTTACTAACACCTCTGCTTCAAGCGGAACTTCAAGGAGTCCCCTCTACATTACAGGGCTAGGTTTCCTCCTCAATAGATGGGAGAGATGCATAAAACAGGAAATGCTGTGCCTTTCCACAAGTGTCTGTTACAATTACTTTTTGGGCCTTCATCTCAACCTGTTTCCCATCTAGTTTTCTAAAGGCAGCAATGGAGTAAACCAACTGTGCAAACACTATACAGCCTGCTCCAGTCCTCAGAGTGTTTTCATTTCTCTAATTGTAGGTGGCTTCAGGAGTAAGTGAAAATGGTATGTATTTTGGCATCACTTTACTTCTTTTTTAAAAACATCTAGATGATTTAAACTAGGGGTTTCATGCTTTCTTTACTGTGGAAAGCATCCTGATTTTACCTTCCATGTGGGCATAAGAAATAGAGGGGTCCTTCTGTTTTAGAGGAAGAAAAATGGCCACATTGTACAGTACTTCTAGCAGTTGTGTTCCCCTTGGGTGGATTGGGTTTTTGTTCATATCCCATGATAGTTGCACACTTTACATGTATTTAAATGTTCAAAGTTCAACAACAACATTGGGCTTTAAAATGGGCAGGAGTGGTAAACTGTCATTGAAAAACACCCTCCTTTTTACTAGCTTTGCCGGTTCCTTTTATGGTGCTTTGGGATGTCATTAGCTACAGTGCCAAGGACTGCTTCCCTTTGTATTGCTGCTCCTCCCTGTTGCCCTCCTTCCACTCCTTAGCAGCTCACTTAGGCTTGTACCTGCCTCCTTGTTATTCTAATCCCTCCTCCAAGTCAGGCAATGCTTCATGACTAAACCCAGAGCAACTACCCCAATGTACTGATGCTAACTGTCTTCCTAGCTCCCCCAGAGGGCCTCCTGGAGGAACTCCTAAGTGCCTAGGTCATAGAGCACACTCCATTTACTTACACCAAGGTAAGGCCAACTTTCTTTATCTGAGATAGAACCACTGCATTCTTGGTTTCTTTCATTTCTAATCCAATTCAGTTATGAAAATTTGACTATGTACAATATAGATGAGAGGTTCAAATGCTTGGTGCATCAGTGTTCAGTGGGCATGTATTAGGAGCTAATCCCAGTATGAAGGGGGCAATCATAAATAGCAGCATCAGGTTATAAACTATATGGCAGGAGGACATTCTTTAGCAGAAATTTTTTCATCTGGAATTAGAAGTTTGTACTTAGAATCAAAATGGACTTGAGAGATGCATCATTCAGGACTGTTCACGCTTTACACCTGCTTTTGGTTTTCCTTAACTTCATTCTTTCCCTCTTGTATTGTAAAGTCACCAAGAGGACACAAGCCTCTCATAGCACTATAGATTAAGTTCTGATCCTTACAGCATTATCTTCTCTGTAAAATTGCAGCCAGTCCCAAGAGCAAGCAACAATGGTAAAAGTATTCTGAAATCATACACTTGCTGAGAAAAAGTCCAGATATTAAAAAACATGAGTCTTCCTTGTCGATTGAGTTTAAAGAGGTTCCTGATGACAGCCTCCTTGAGGAAATAAGGATTTGGGTGTGGTGAATGAAATGGATATTCCAGGTAAGAACTACGGTTGTCTTTTTTAAGAAGTTGAGTACTGATTAGTTGGCATGTGTTTGTCTGCATGGAAGAGGTGTGTGTTTACATGTGTATGTTTGTGATGTGATTCTCAGAATACATGTTTTGATTCTCAATGGGCATGTGTACGAATGTGAGTCTTTAATGTGTTTTCTGGATTTTTCACACACCAAACAGCACAATGACTAGTGTCAACTTTCTTTGTAAAAAATCCCATCAATATCTCTTCTTGGATAAATATGTATGTCAAATATTATCAAATTGTGTACTAAATTAGCGTGGCTTACAATATGTCAAGTATACCTCAATAACTCAAGAATAATCCATCAACATCAAAGAAAATTTTTATGAAGCTCTACAGGGATGGAAATGTGGTACAGGACCCTTCTTTCTGGGATGTAATAATATGTCTTGGCTTTATAATAAATCTCTCCTCTTTATAAGGCTTTACTTATACCTCATAGCATTTTGAATGGTCAGGATGAAAGAAAGGTAGACATACATGTCCATTCATTAACATATTAGAAAGGGAAGTTTCGAGAAGGTGAAAAAAAGTCTTCAGAACTGGACATTTAATGAATACAGACCAAAGAACTTGAGATTTTAGGTGCTTTGACTCCTAATCCACACATTTTCTTCAAGTCTCTTCTGCCTGACAGAGTCTCTAAAGTTCTGCTATGAATTTATCAACATTTGTCATTTTAGTGCACACAGCCAGGGCATCTAGAGCAGATTCTAGTTTTTGCAGTTTTGCTAAAGCCCAATACCCATTTGTGCTGGTAGCTGTGGTAGTGATGATGCAGAAGGGAACATGTTCATCCTCACAAAATGCTCCCCAAGGCAGCAACCCAGAGTCTAGCACTAGGTTTGTGCTTTGAACTCATCTAAGACAGAGCATGTCCAAAGAGTCATAATTGCAGGGTGACAAGATTGGAGGTCAGTGCTCTATTTTCCAGCTAAATAAGGGAATGAGAAGTTGAGAGCTGATACCTCCCCCTCCTCTCCCTCACTTGCAAGCACTTTGCACTTCCTTGCTAAGGCCTCAGGCTCCAGAGGGGCCCAGGAAGGTCTTAGAACCCAGCAAAGAGAGCTGAGTTTTCCTATGGTACCCAATAAGGTCTCAAGGAAGAAGGGAGGGATGGGAGTGGCCCAATCCTTAATAACATTCCTGCGGATCTTTGTTTTCCTAAAGACTGGCTTGCAGACCGCAAGTATGACTCCACTAGCAGCGATGACGACGACAATCCAGGTAGGTTACAATTCTCAAGGAAGGATCCAATGGAGAAGATACCAAGATCAGTGGTTATACCTGGTGCCTTGGATTCTATGGAAGGGGGCATGATATTAGAAAGTATAGGAAATATTTATGAGGGCCTGCTTTCATCTTTTCATTTTCAATAACATAAAAGTAGGAGATATAATGAGTGTGAGCTTTGTGTGTGTTGTATGGTAAATGAAGTTTCCATGTATTTTTCTTTTAAATTAACTTCCCATGGATTAGTTTTTTCATGTCTTCTCAACAGTCTAACAACAAAACTTTGGTTTCCTTTGCTTAGCATCCCATAGTAACTGATACAAGAGATTGTGGTTTGTATTTAAGTGTTGAACTTCAATGGAGTGGGTCTGTTGGGACACAATCTCTCAGGTTTTCACCTGGACCTGGGACAAAGTGTTTTTAGCTAGTGCCAGATGGCACTTGAGAAGTAGAGCCTCATCCCGTGTACTTTTAGATCTAGTTTTACTTTCTTCATGTTCCATCCTTACTGTGGATTCTGTTTTAAAGGTTAACCATGGGTTGGAAGCCATGAAGAACATTTTCTCTGGGCTTAGTGTGTACCTGTGTCCTTGAGAGGCATGGCTAAAGCACATTCTTGAGCTCAGTACCATTTTGCACTTCCAACCCAAATTCAAAATACCAGTGTAGTTTGGAAACCTAAATTTAATTACATCTGAGAATAGTTTGATTCCAATTGCCCCAGAAGAGCTTTCAAAGCTCAGCAGGCTTTCTGAGGACTTGTGTGAATAGGCCACTGACTTGTTTCACACACTGGCTCTCAGAGTCCTACTGAGCTGATGAATTGAATATGCCCAAATCAGAGCCTCTTGGCAGCAGGGCCACAGGTTTCCTCCTGCTCTTTGAATTCAGTGCTATGGTCAGCAGTTCCCTGTTTCTCAAGCAGTATTCCTTTCTCTCCCTGTGCCTTTCCACAGGCTTCTCAAAGCACCCAAGGTACCCAGGCCTAAGAAGGCTTGATGAAACCTAGAAGGCTCAATTCATTTAAATGGCCACACATTCTACGCAAGGCTATTAACACACTTGCAAGATAAGGGAATGTGGACAAGTTACTTTACATCTAATTTCATGTTAATCCTCTCTAAATTGCTTTTTTGGAACCTATGGAGATGTTGAGAGGACAGAATGTTTGCTTCACACTTAAAGCCATACCAGACACTTCAAAAACCACTTGATTTTGGGGGTTGGTGGTAGCTCTCTTCCACAAGATCTGATTCAACTCCAGATCCTGAGCATTGCATCTGGAATTGGTTGAATTGGTAATTGGCCAATCCACTGATTGGAGAGGGTGGCATGATACACTTGATCATCCCTCTATGTTCTCATAAGGAAGAATAATGTTAATGGAAGACAAGAATAAAGGAAATAAGCAGTATTGAGAGAGAAGAGAGGCAGGGAGGTTCTGAGGCAAGATGATGGAAAGGAAATCAACATGCTTAGCAAGACATAAAGAATATGACTGCCTTCTTTGAGGACAAGGTGGAAATGGGCATTCCTCCCCAAAATTATAGTATGTGAGGTCTGGTAAATGGACCCTGTTGACATTAGGCCAACCACACAGGGCACAGGAGACACTATCGAGGCCCAAAGAAAGTTGGGAGTGATACAGACAGAATTGGGTGCCAAGCTCAGATCACGGTATGACAAAGACAATAGGGGCTCTAATTCTCCCCTGAACCCTAATTTTCCCCTTTCCTTTTTCAAGGTCACCCTATCACAGTCACCGCAATGATACACTCAGAGGCGTTTTTCTCAGACTCAGAAGAGTCAGACGTAGAGAATGGCAATATACATGTAATTTATTTCCTCTTCTTGCCTAATTTTAAAATCTTCCTGTTTCTTCTTTCTAAGCATTTCTTTGTAGCTCTTCTCTTTCCCTCTCCTTTTGAAATTGTCATCTCAAAGGTCCTGGTAGCCTCCAGGGAGGTGAGGTTATACAATTGACAATGTTTTAAAAATGTTCCTCCACCTTCTTCACCTACTGTATTTTAACATTTCATGGATTTCCAACCCTACTGTGCACCATAAATCAACTGGTGTGTCCCTGAATGGCCCAGGCAAGAAGTTGTGCTGAAGTCTGAAGCATTGGCCCACATCATGTGGGGTTGGCCCCTGGGAAGTTTGTTCTGGGATGAACTCTCCCTTCACTGCCGTGTCCCTCCACATATGGCTCTGGAAAAGTAAGTGTGTTCTCTACCTTGCAGCTGTCTACACTCTTTGAGGAGGAGGAGTCTGTTTACATCAACCTTCTTTTCTGGGAATGCACAGAAGAAATCAATGATGTAAAAAGAGAGGAAGAAGAGGAAGAAGAAATGTTAGTGTGGAGTGGGTGGGATGAAGAGGGAAGGGAAATGAGTTCACATGCACTAATTTCTTTGCCACTTCAGGAAGTTCAGCATTCATGAGGAGCTTGCTGGAGTGCCTGCAACTGTGTGTGAATATGGAGTTGGAGATAGGAATCTGATGGGGAAATGAGCACAGGCAAGTGAAGGGTGCCCTGAGAACCACTCCCCGTGAGTAGAAGTGCTTTCCATGTTAACCCTAAAGCTGATCAGCTATGCCATCCCTTGGCTCCTTAATTTGTAGGAGAGGACTCTAGCCCTCTTCAGGACCAAAGTTTGCCCTCCCAATCCACCTAAGGCCTGCCAAATCCTCCTGTCTTTCTTACTGAGTGTGGTGTACACTGTGGAGTAACCTAGAGTGCCACCAGTTTTCACAGGGAAAGGGTGAATTAGTCTGTGTTAGTTTGCCGGGGCTGCTTTATCTGATACCAGTAATTAACTGGGGTAAACACAGGAATTGACAATTAGTTTAGGAGATTAGAAGCAAAATCTAGGTGTCAGCATGATGATGCTTTCCCTGATGCTGCCAGCAACACATAACTCAACCTGTGCCTCCATCAACTGATCATCTGTCTTCATCTGTCTCCCGGTGCTCCTGCTCTGAATTTGTCTAGTCTTCCTCTCTTTGGAAGGACTCCAAGCATATAGGATTAAGGTCACCCAGATGCAGGTCGGCCTCCCCTTCACTAGTAAGATCTCTGACGACCCTATTCACAGTTGTGCAGGTGAGGATGAAAGCATGAGTTTATGGCTTCCCATTATTCAATCCAGAACCCAGAACAGTGGGGTCACTCTCAGGCAAACAGGGTAGCTATTGAGGCCCTGTTTTCTATCTCAGTGGGACCTGAGTCACAGCTGCCCAAGCCTTGGGGTTCTAAGCCTCTGTAGTTTCCTTCTGCATCCCACTTCAGCTCACATTCATTTTCTCATGCTGTACTTCTTTAGAATTTATTCATGTATGTAGAATTCAAACAAACACAAAGCACAAAGGAAATCTCCCTGCAGGGCTTGCTAGGAATGAGAAAATCAGAGAGGATTACATGTTACTTAAGTCCCCTTATTTATTTTATAGTATTTAAGTAATAACTCTTATTAGATTATGATGAGTGTTTTCTAATATTTACATGTTGGAATATCTTAATGTAAGAAAATATATGATTTTGGCATCACAGTCACTTTATATTAACATGGATTGCACAGTAAGCTCAGTGTTTGATTTAGAGTGAAACTGTTAATTAGGGAAAGAGGTCCAGGAATCTGCCCCTTTTTAATCTGAGGCTTTCACCACTGGGTGCTGTTGAGGACCAGGGTGGAGGGAGCAAGGTTATCACTTCCACGCCTCTCTCTTCAGAATTCCTGCCCCTCACCTGGCCCAGGGAGATGGGACTCTGCCTTTTCTTTCTAGAGGACTTGAGCCCTCCTTTTCCTCTGCATCAGTTTCATTTTCCAGAGGACATGCACTGGAAAGATGCCCAATCTGGCAATCAGGTCACAGCCCTTTACCTGGAAATTTAGAAACACTCTTAGTCATAGACAGCACCCTATGCAGACAGCAGCAGTAGGAATTCAGTCCCTTTGGATCTGGCTCCTTGGATATCATGGACCAAAGGTCACCTCTCCAGGGTTGGTCTGAGGTAACTTTTGAGTCCTGCAAACCACCTCAGGGAAACCTAAGCTCCTACCACCTCTGTGCCTCCCCAGTGATTCCAGATCCCGTATTTGTGTTGCAGATCCTACAACTGACTGCTACAAGGATGCTGAGCTGGAGGCCTCAGCCTGAAGCTGAGTAGACCTGGAGATCTTACGGTGCTTGGAGACACTTATGTGCTCACCATTCTACTCCACTGTGAATGAACAACTAAGTGGCACTTTAGTTTTTAATCCAAAGACTTAGATGAAGTCTTAGAAATAGGTTTTACTTTTAATTTTATATGTCATATTAAACAACTTTTGTACCTTTACTACTTATATTTCTTATTCTTTATGTAATAAGTAAAGAAATATAGTGATAAGTACCCTAAACAATGTTAGAGCTATATGAATTATAATATCTGGTCTCCGTATTGGCTCCCACCAAGGTGGTGCACTCACTCATGGAATCCTTATTTGTGGGAGGAAGGGCACCCGGCTTGCCACAGTAGCAAACAGTGTGGCAAGAAGTGACACCACCTCTGCCCACTGGGCCTAGATAAGGTGACCACGCCTGACTAGGCCTTTGCTGCTAAGGGCTGGCTGGCGCTGCCCTCCCCCTTTCTATCTCCCCCGCCTAGCCCAACATCCAGCCAGCTCTCACTTCCCCTTTCCCCTCCCCTATTCCAAACCTCTCAGCCAGCCCTCTGCCTAGCAACTGCTTACAATCACCTATCAGGAAGCAATACCCGCCCGCACCTATCAAATCCCTCCATGCAGGCCCTAACCCTATAAAGCTGTATCCCCTTCTGCAATAAACCAGACTTGTGCCATCAGCCTGTCTCCGCCTCTCGCTCTTCTGCTCTGCGCGCCCTCCACACCTTCAGAGCCCCCGAGGGAAGCCTCCGCGGCCACACGAGGCTTTCTTACCCCGTCAGGGACCCCCGCGTCCCGCACTTATTGAGTGTTAGTTGAAAAAATAACTGGAAACTGACAGCTTATCATAAGTCCTCCTGTCAATGGGTTTTTGAAATTTCATTTACTGAACTATGTTCAGTCACCTGGAATGGGTCATGCCAAAAATACTCATCTTGGTCCAGCAGGACAACTTGAAGTTCAGGGCCTTTTTCACTTACATTTCAGTGTTGCTGTGTATAAAACCATGATTCACATTTCATTCCACAAATGTTACCCTATTTGCATCTGGCACAAAATCTTGTTCTCCAAAACACTGATGAGATTCTAATTCCTTCACATAATATGAGTGTAAATGTTTTCACATTTTTGTTAACCTGGTTAATTTTCCTAGAATATCCCTAGCTTTTAGTCCTTCCGAGTCAATACACAGCATGCACTTCTGACACGCAGCTTCGATGAATTTCCTTCCAGAGAAAAAAAAATTGTAATTTTTAGCATTTCTTTCAAGTCTTTGCTTTGGATTTCTGGTTCAGACACTCCAGTGTTCAGATATTAGACCAACTATGCCATTCTTCATTCTTTTACTTTTTTCCCCCAGATCTTTCACATTCTCCACAAAATTTCTTTTCAACACTATCTGCTTTTCCTTTTGCTTTCTACTTAACAATTTCTGGTCATTCTATTTATTATGCATTACATTTCAATTTTGCCCTGATATTTTTCTTATTTTCTGATGTCATCCCAATTGTTTTTTGATTTTCTATTTTTATTATTTTATATTTATTTTTAATATTTTTATTATCATGTATTGTCTCATTTTCTAAATGCCTTTTATCTACTTTTGAGAAAGCATTTTTCAGGACATAATATAAATAATGAAGCAGGCCTTTCATGCATTTGTTGTGGGTACTCTGTATTCTGTTTCTCCCTAAATTACTTTGTTACATGAAAATAATGTGATTTTTCTTCATATTCATATAATTAGAAAAAATTATAGAAGTGCAGTTCAAATTAGCTTTCCCAGGAACAGAGATAAGTGTGTCTTCCTAGATTTTTTATGAAATTTTTCAAAGTACAAAATCTTTCTTCCTGGTATTTCCAGATGCTTCAATTCTACCACTCTTAAACATGGGACTTTACTTTCATCACCTCTATTGCACCTATCTTTTTCTTCTTCATCTCACTAGTGAATATTGCTTTTCATATATACTCTTTCCTTGAAGTGAAACATCTTTTACCACATTGCCAAAATCTAGTCATTTTCTATAAATGTCCATATAGGTTGAAAATTAATTATCTGTAAGAGATTTTCCATTAGATACCTTGCATTGTATTTCATTTCTGAATTATATTTGCCTATTTATCTGTGTTTTGTTTCTATAATATTTAGAGTTTAGCTACTTATATTTATTTTACATGGAAATTTCTTTGTTTTTATACTTCATATTTGAGTCATTTGAATTCAGAATTATTAATTTCCTTCCCAGTTTTAAATTGGTATTCATATATATTTGGTGTTAGCAATGGCAGTTCATATTCAGTGAATTTTTTAAAAATTCTGTTGCTTTAGAGTCACAATGACATAGGTTCACTGTCATTCATATCAGGTCTGCAATATTACCACCATATGTCTGTATACTTATCATCAGACACATACATCAGCATCCCCCAATGTAATCGTTCTATTTCCCATGGTCTCCAAGGATGTCCTTAATACTTGTCTCTCCTCCATTAAAACTAATGTTTTAGAAATAACTTCTGGAAAGAAAAAATTCACTTATTATGGTTTACTGAATTTTAAAATTTAAGAATACATAAAAGACATTTCAGACATATTCTACCATGATCTTATTATGAAAGTTGGACACTTGTACATTAGTAAGAATTACGTTCTTCAAAACCATAAAAATGTAGGTCTCCTACAATTAACTCACATTCCAGGATGTCTGAAGTGCACTCACAGCCTTCCTATAAACTGGGGACTTTCTGCTGCTCACTGAGTGGAGGGTCATTTGTGGAAGTTATTCCATTCTCTGCACAGTTGCGTCTATATAATCCACTGTGAACATTATATTCAATTGTGAAATACTGAACGTGTTTGTCATGACAACAAGGTAAATGTGCTCACTTTCATCACTGCTATGCAGCATTGTACTGGAAGTTCTAGCCAGAGGAATTGGGCAAGAAAAATGGAACTGAAGAAGGAAGCTATCCTAATACACAGATGACATAATCTTTAAATAGATATTCCCAAAGAACCCACAAAAATACTACTGGAACAAATACAGACATTAAGAAAACTTGCATTGTATGAGATATACACACAAATGTCAGTTATGTTTATATAGTATGGTAAAAAAAGTCTGAGATGGAATTTTTTAAAAAATCCATTCAATTACCCTCTAACAAATAAAATATCTAGGAAGGAATTTATTGAAAGCGTAAAGCACTTGAACAAGAGCAGTCATACCTGAATGAAACTGAAGAAGACTTAAAACAAAAGGCAAGACATCCATTGTTCATGGGTGGTAAGACTAAATATTGTTCTAATACCAATACTACCCACAGGTATTATAAACATCCCAAACGACTTTTTTTTTTTTTTTTACAGAAATGGAAAAACAGATGCTCCAATTTATATGGCATCAGCAAGTGGCTAGACCATGCAAAACAACTTTGTCTATGGTGAGATTGGGATTGATTAATTTATAGAACAGGAGGAGGGCTTTGTTATGATCTGGCTGCTTTCAATATGTAGGAAGTTCTGGGATACTCTGAGGAATATTGGGGTTCACAGAAAAAGGGGTTCTAATTCTCCCTCTTAATGGACTGTCATCATTTTCCTGAAATTCTCATGGGAACTCAGAGGCAAAGATGTAGAATATCTCTGAGAACAGTACTGTGTCTTTCCTTTGGGCAATTTTCATTTAGGCTGGGTGCAGTCTTGGGTTCCCAGAAGGAAATAGAACTCTCTGGAAGAATAAATAACTCACCGTGTCCCCTCCTCTATATACCCTAAATCATAAGATCTACATTGAGTTAAGCATGAACAAGGGTATGACAATTTACTCAACATAACTAGTGACCAGTAAAATTCACAAGAAAAAGAGAAAGTCTCATTGACACATCGTAAAGAATGGACACAACTTAGTTGAAGAAGGATTGGGGAAGGTGTATATACCAGGCTGCTCAAAGAGTGGTTCAGGTCTTCAGTCAGGCAGACAAATGTTGTCAACCTCTAGAGAAGTTCTCATATTGGTGACTGTACTTTTCAGTCCCAGAATTTCTATTTCAGTTGATTTTACACTTTTACCTCTTTACTGATATTCTGTTTACTGAGACATCATTCTCATATTCTCCTTTTATTCATTGAGCATATTAAAAATCTGTAATTTATAACTGTTTTATAATAAAGGATATTTTCAATTGAAGGATATTTTCTATTAATTGTCTTTTCTCTTGTGTGTGGGACATTCATTCTTGGTACACTCCATGCTCATAAAACTGGATCTTTTGAATATTTTAAGGTGGCCAGTCTGGAAATTAGATTTTCCTGAATCCAGGGTTTGTTGTGACTGCTTGTTGTTTTTCTTTGTTTGGTCACATCTTGGCACTAATTGTGTGAAGTCAGTACAATTTGTCATGGATAGTCACTAAAATTTCTTGTCCCAGTAGCTTACTGGCCAGACAGTGAATGGACAGAAAATTCCACATATGCTTAAAACCAACAATAAATTTAAAAGTCCTTGCAGATATGTTGTATGTATACACTGGAACATGGCTTCAACACTCAGTTTATGACTCCACAACTCCACATGTCCTGTTTGTACAAATCTTAATAGTAAACCAGAAATGAGTGCTTAGGTCATTCTCAGGTCCTTTTCATACATGCGCCCAGTCCTTCTATATACACAGTTTGTACATAACCAGGAATATATTGCAGCTTTTCAAAGATCTTATTAGCCAAAGCACCTCATTCCTCAGCCTTCCTCCAAAACATTCGTCTTAGTGTTTTGCTGCCCCAATGTATTCCTGTGAGCCATGTGGCATCACCTAGTCTATCTGTCTTAAATGTTTTGGGTGAACCTCCCGGGTAACCACCTGAGCACTGAGAGTTCCCTTAGGAGAAATATATGCAGGTCCTTGAGAAGGACCTCCATGGATCTGCCATCCAAGTAAAACAGTCAACCAGAAGCCTCTGTGAATAAGGTCCTTTCTGCTCCCTCTGGTATAGATTATTGTAACAGAAATGCAGGCTGTTGTCTTCAAAGCCATACCAAGGTGGTGAGCAGAATGGGACCAGGGTAAAGGAAAATAACCCAAACCTCTCTGACAAGTTTCACCTGTTTTATTTATTTTTTCTTTCCCTCACCTGATTCAAAGTTCCCCTTCTTGATGTAGGATTTTGGTTAGATTGCAGAGTTCATAACAATTTTATTCTGTGATTTTTGTCATTTTCTTTGTTGCTTTTGTGGGTGGCTTGACTCCAGGACTCCCCAAATCCACTACTTTTGCTGTTGACATTCTGTTCCTTTATAACTAACCAGCCCTTAAAATTTGTACATAGTGTGAAATACTTTCCCAATAATCCATGATGTGAAATTCCAGATACATATTTTATTATTTCACTCTGCTCGGGGTTATTCTTTAAGCAGAAGCATTAGAACATCCTAATGGCTGTTTACCATCTTCCTTCTTCCTTTTCTCCCACAGTTATTCTCAAATTGCCTTTGCTTGCCACACATCTTGAACTAGTATGGGGATAGCAGGAATGGTGAGAGTGCCTCTATGGGTATTTTTTGTTTTTCCATTTTAAAAAAATTATATATATATATATATATATATATATATACATTTAAAGAAGCTTTAGAATACAAAAATGGTACATCCAAGGGATTCTCATATGCCCCACTCCCTATCCCTCTGACACTTTCACACAGTATCAACATCCTTCATTACTATGTTACATTTGTTAAAATTGACAAACCCATGTTGAAGCACAGCTATTAACCATGGACTACATTTTACAATATAGTCTATATTCTGTCCTGCACAATTTTGTAGATTATGCCAAACTATCCAATGGCCTGTATCTGTCATTGCAATGTAATGCAAGACAACTCCAATGTCCTGAAAATGCCCTTACATTACTCCTATTCATTCCTCTCCCATCCCTCAGTACCTCTTGTGGTCACTGCCTTTACATCAATGATGAGTTCTGCCAGTACTAGAGTAATAATAAGTCTATTATGTCTACTTTAATAATGTCCACTTTAATAATGTCTACTTTAGTCCATTGTTCATGCCCCAATCTTGAGGATTTTGGGATGGTGATGCCCCAAAAATATACAAATTTTAAAAATAAACACAATTTAAAATTTGATGGGGCTGAGGGGTGGGGAGTGGGGTATATGGGAACCTCTTATGTTTTTTAAGGTAACATTTTGTGTGATCTATTAACTTTAAAAAAGATAATAAAAAATAAAAATAAAAATTGAAAAACTAATAATAATGTCTACATTAGTCCATTTTTCATGCCCCAATATTGAGGATTTGGGAATGGTGATGCCCACTCTACTTCTAACTGAGAGGTAGCTTAGATCCCATGGAGCAGATGGATGGAACTTTCTTGCTTGCAATTGCAGGCACTCCCTGTTACTTGTAATGGGTGTCCTCAATCATCATCTCCCTGTTAGTTGTCCTGGGCTCATCCAAAGAAGTGGAGTGTAGGTGTAGGAACTCTGCTGAAATTCAGGGCTCAAATGGCCCATGGATGGACCAATGATTTAAGTCTCTGGGACATATATTTAACAAGTATATTGCTAAGTAGAGGATCAAATAAAAGGGGCAGGATAGCCATGTGTAGACAACCTAATGAATGAGTATAACTCTGTTACATGGGGGGGCATATATACCAAAGTAAGGCAGGGAATGGAATTCCTGAGCTGTCCGCCCTCCTTATAGTGTCTAGATGTCTCCAGAGCCCTCAGAAGCCCCACTATTTGAGGCACTGTTTACTGTGGCAGTCAAAGAGATCCTGGTAATACTTGCAAAAACATAAGTTCAGGAATGGCCTCCCAACTCACTTTGAAATGTCTTAATATAAAAACTCATTTGTATTTAATATGTCCCCCTTTTGATCAAGCTGTTTTTCTAGATGCATTGCTAGTTGGTGCTTGGTAACAATCCCCTAGTGCCAGGGAGGATCATCCCTGTGAGTCATGTTCCATGGAGAGGGGGAGGTAGTGTATTTATATCCTTAGGGAGAAGACACATTTAAGCAATAAGGAGGCTTTCAGGAGGTAACACTTAGGCAATATATAATACTAGGATAAGTTTCAATTTCACAAGGAAAGGCTCATAAGCACAGTCATCAATATCAAGGGTCTGGCTTAATATTCTGCCTTTCTTCAATAGGCACTGCAGCACTCTGGGATTCTTGCTGTTCTATTAGAGAATGTAGCAGAACTCCCCAGAATGGGAGTTCAATATCCTTTTCATTATTGTGTGATTTGTGAATGGAACTGGCCCTTCCATAGACAATTTACTGCGCGAGTCCTTGGTCTATTTCCTTCTATTCAGGATTGCACTCACTGTTCTCTGCTGCTGTCCTCTCTGCTAATAATGGGTGAAGCCTTTCTCTTTTGTGAGACTGTGATGGTTTAAAATGTATCACATAGTGTGGTCTTTGGTTGCAATCTGGCTGACCTAGATATATAGTTATTGGAGGGATTTCTTGAGGGAAATATGTGCTCACTGAGTATGGGCATGTAATTCTCCCACTTCACAGGAGGACAAAATTCCCCCATATGTCTTGTTGGGACTCTCAGGGAAGGACAAAATCTATCTCTAGGAAAAGGACTGGCTGTCTCCCTTGGGGTTTAGGGATCAGGCTGCAAGCAGGCTAGAGTTATCAACAGGATATGGAGGACTGTGACAGAACAAATAATCCACTAAGTCTCTATTCAGTGTACAATAAATCATAGGATCTGTAGTGAGTTCCTGAACTGAAAAAGGGTGTAGAGAGGCATTTAATATCTCTTGTGATCAGTAAAATTGATATGAACTGCCAGATTTCAGAGCAATAGCTTCCTGAATCAACTTGATTTGGTGAACTGCCAGATTTCAGAGCAATAGCTTCCTGAATTGACTCGATTTGGTGAGAAAGGGTCCAAGCAGGGAAGATACATACTCAGTGCTTGTGTACTCACTACCCACTCTCAGTCTAGACTCCTCAGGAAGGTGTGCAGATGGTAGTCAGGGAGATAATTGGGGCCTGCAGACTTTATACATAAAACAAACAATCCCCAATGCAGCAGGTGACTTTTGCAGTTGATGATCATCAACTGGTCATCTAGGGTTGGTCAATGGAAGGTGACTCTAATCCTTTGATGATCTGTTACATGGTAGTTGGTCTGGAATGCCTACAGTTTAGAGACAGCTTGTGAGCCATGCAGACCACTAGTCATTCAAGATAGTCACTTGACTCAGAGAAGGTCTCACAGCAGGAAAGAAAAGCACTGATGATGCAGGGAAGGAAGGCCACAAGTTTGGAGTTTATCTAGACCATCAGTGGACTTTACGTAAGGGAAATAACACTGTCATTTGGGTCAGGGTTTGTAATGTAGTATTAGGAGGTTGAGTCAGCATTTGGGCCCTCTTGTGGCTCAGGAATATCCTCGGGGGCTTTGATTCTCACCCCCAGTAACTTTGCAGCAGGAACGTTTTTAAAAGGGAGGGTCCTAATATGCCACGGCTCATCTGGCAAAACAACAAGTAAAAAAAATATGCAGAAAAGAAATTAGGAAATATTTTGAGATGAATGAAAACAAATACACTACAATCAAACTTTTGGGATGCAGCAAAGGCAGTACTGAGAGGGATATTTATACCCCTAAATGATTATCCTACAAAAGAAGAAAAGAGGAAAAATCAAAGACCTAACTGCACACCAGGAGAAACTAGCAGAACTGCAGACTAAATCCAAAACTAGCAGAAAGAAATTACAAACATTACATAATAAATAATGAGATAGAGAATAAAAAGCAAAAACAATAGAGAAGTATTGAGAAAACCAGATGTTGATTCTTTGGAAAGATCAATAAAGTTGACAAACCTTTAGCTAGACAGACAAAGGAAGAAAGGGAGAGGATCCAAATAAATAACTTCAGAAATGAGCAGGGAACATTACTACTGATCCCAAAGGAGTAAAAAAGATCTTGTTCTTCTTTGTCAAAGATAGCCAATGCAGCATACCAGAAATGCATCAGCTTTTTATAAAGGGAATTTATTAGGGTAAAAGCTTACAGTTCTGAGGCTGCAAAAATGTCCAGACTGAGACATCATCAGAGATGCTTTCTCATCAAAGGTTGGCTGCTAGCAGACCTGTAGCCCTGCCACATGGCAAGGCAAACCGGTGGCCTGTGTGTGCCCTCTCCTCCAGGCTGCATTACCCTTAAGCTAGCTGTGGGCAATGAAGCATATGGCAGGGCTGGTCTCTTCATCTTGGAGCTACATTCTGTGCTTAGCCTGTTAGGTATCACATTTCTTCAGCTATGGCAGCTAAAGATCCTCAGGTCTCTCTCACATGGCAGCTTAAAAATGACACCTATCTTTGTGTTTTGATTCACTTCTTGCTATATAGTATAAAAGACACCAGCAAGAGGGTGGAGGCCCAACCCGTGTCACCCCTCACTGATACAGTCCAGTCAAAGGATCACACACTCACAGGCATGTATGAGTTTAAGTACTTGATCTTCTGGGATTCACAAAAAAACTTTAAACTGTTACAGATCTTAAGAGCACACTAAGAACAACTGTATGCCAACAATGTAGACACCTAGATGAAATAGAAACATTCCTAGAAACTCTAAAGCAACCTCTGCGACTCTAGAAAATATAGAAAATCTCAACAGAGCAGTTAAATATAAAGGGATGAAATCAACATCAAAAACCTACAAACAATCAGAGAAAGACTTGAAAAGATGACTCTCCAAAGAAGATATACAAAGGGCCAGAAGGACCTTAAAAAGATGCTGAACACCATTAGCCTTTAGGAAAATGCAAATTGAAACCACAATGAGGAAAGAGGATTTGGCTCAACTGATAGAGCATCTGCCTACTATATAGGATGTTCAGGTTTCAAATCCAGGGCCTCCTGACCTGTGGTGAGTTGGCCCACGCAGAGTGCTGACACGCTTAAGGAGTGCTGTGCCACACAGGGTTGTCCCCCACATAGGGGAACCCCAAGCACAAGGTGTGCACCCCAAGAGGAGAGCTGCACCATGTGAAAAAAGCACAGCCTGCCCAGGAGTGGAACCACACACACAGAGAGCTGATACAACAAGATGATGCAACAAAAAGACACAGATCCTGGTGCCACTGACAAGAATGCAAGCGGACACAGAAGAACACAAAGTGAATGGACACAGAGAGCAGACAATGGGGAGGGGGTAGGGGATGTGGAGAGGAATAAATAAAAAATAAACCTTAAAAAAAAAAGGAAACCGCAAGGAGATACCTTTTCACATCCACTAAAATGGTTGCTCTTAAAAACAGGAAATAACATGGGCTTCAAAATGGGCAGAAGTGTTGAATCATAGGCTATAAATTTCTATCATTTATAGATGAAATATTTCACATTAATTTAGATTGCCTTTAGCTACAAAGCCAAGGACTCTATTTCTGTTTGCTTTCCTATTCCTCACCTTAGTCTTTCTTCTGCCAAGGAAGGCCAAATAGTGCAAGTCCACGCTTGCTAACCAACCAGCTCTATATATTGGAGCCCGTTGTCCTTATAAAGCAAATGTCCCTGAATAATGCATGAGCTGCTCCCCCAATGTATTAGTTGTTATTCTATATCCCACTAGAGCTCCTGGAAGACATGGTGGAGGAGGCTCCTAGTGACAGGACGGATGAGGAGGCCCCATCTAATGCCGAGGTAGTCACATTTTCACTTAAGATAGAAATGTTCCTTTCTCAGATTTATTCTTTTTCAACTAAGCACAGATCTTAATATATGATGATGTACATTACAGATAATGGGTGCTGTTTGGGGGAAGGAATATTTGCAGAGGGATTTCTACTAATAGATCACTGATAAAAGAAGGCATTAAAAATGGCAACACCAGGTCATAACCCATAGAGTTGGAGGTTTTTGCCTCAGCACCTCTTTTCTTACTTGGATTAAGACTTTTGTAATTCCTGCCAAAATGGACTTGAGAGACAAAGCCCCCAGTTAAAGTTTGAGCCTTTCCCACAGGAGCCCACCATATGTATTCATGGGGTCTTTGAGTTTATCAGTGTCCCATTCATTTTTATAAAATCACAAAGATCTTAGAAAAAACAACAGAGCATAGCCTGATTCTCATTACTTTCTGCAATTGCAGATGAACTCAAGAGACAACAAAAATGGTAGTTATTCTGGTTCATGCAACTGTTGTGGGAAAAATCAAAATAAAATAGGGGGTTTCCTCTAAGCTTTAGGCTGTGGACCCAGGCTGATCCTAGTTTCATTGGGAAATGAGGGTTGGGGTGTGATGAAAGGCTTCCATTAGGGTGTTCTGTCCTTGTTTCTACAGTTCCAAGTAGCAGCTGTGTTCTCTCGAGGTGGTAGAGATTTTAGTGTACAGGGGCTAATGGGAGTTCATGTGTGAGTCTCTGGGGTCTGATTTTGAGTCTGTGTGCTTCTAACCAGGTGATATGTACCATTTACAAAGGAAAATTGCTAGGGCCAACTTTCTCAAATAAACCCTATCACCACTGAACATTTTATGCACATTTACTTCATCCAGCTGCACCTAGGGTGTGCTTTTTATCCCCACAACATAGGTGGAGAAACTGAGTTGGAGAAATGAACAACAGCCTGAACTGTCTGCTCCTCAGGGGAAGGGCCTCAATGTGAACCTAGGCTTTTGGCCCCAATGCTGATGCTCTGATCTACAGACCTGCGCTTTATACTCAGCCATGGGAGTTTCACAGGATTGGGGGTATGAGGAAAGGTTTTTTGTTAAGGTATTCTGTCCTTGTTTCTAAAGTCCCCAGTAGAAGCTGTGTTCCCTTTAGGTAACTTTAGGATTATCATGTGAAATTCCCCGAGGTGTTATGTCCCACTTACACAGGAGAATTGCCAGTGTCAACTTTTTCAAATACATTGCATCATTCAGCCATTGGATCATTAGACATCAGACAAAGGAGTTCTAGCATCTGCCTATGTCTTGGAATTACCTGAGTCTACAGAGAAACCAAACTGCCCACCAATTTAAGATAGCCTCAGTAATCACACAGCCTAGGGCAGCAGAATGTGCAGATTATCACAGACTTTGGTATAGTTATTAGTGTCAAAAATGCATAGAAAGCCCACATGCTTCTGATCACCCCAAAATTCTGTTGTGATGGTGACTTGGTCAACCCTGCCAGGGTTGAGGTGTCAGCTCAGCAGGTTGTTCAAAGCAGATAGACATTGGAAGACAATTTAGTGCATTTGGTACCATCACCATAATGGACCCTATAGATGCTCAAGTTCTATGAGTCCTTGATAAAATAGAACCCAAAGACACTTGGCATTCAAAACATTCTTAACCTGGTGTTCAACACCCTTGTTGAAATGCTCTTAGAGATTTGGCTTAGAGGTAGTCAACACTAAATCCATGTGTCCCTCATAATGACTGTCAGAGTGTTGAAAGGGTAATGATGGGAAGCCACTAATGCAATGAATACACACACGTGGCATAGAAAAGGAAGACTGGAAGGAAAATTGTATGATTAATAAGTAATGATTATTAAATGATCTCAGTATATTCAAATCTACAACTACCTTTACAACAAAGCACTAGTGAATAGATGCAATAGAATGACTTGCCCAGGATTCAATGTAGTCCACCAAAAGGTTGCTTCTAATCAAGTGGAAATTCCTAAGAACATATAGTAAATGCTTTGTCAGTTTATGTATATCCATGGAGGTTGAATTGTCTGGAGATGTCCCATGCTACTGGCAACTTAGGCTAAATATGGAATAATCAGGAGGCATTTTGGGAATATCAATGAATAATAATATATTTTAGTATTATTTATAGACTATGGTCAGTTGTTATAGACTGATAATAGCTACAAAGCTAAGGATTTTGATTCCTGCTTCTTCCCTGCTACACTCCTGGCCAACCTGCTTTCAATACAGAAGATAGCCCCTACAGCAGGTCATACTGGGCTTGTTACACTACAAACTCTACACCTTTAGTATCTTTCCCAAGACTAGAATCCTCCCTGAGAAATTTACATGTAATACACCAATATACTGAGAATTCCTCTGTATCCTTCTGGCTCCCCAGGAACAACTGAAGGTGGTGCTTCCAGGACTGAGAGGATGAGGAAGCCTCACCCAATGCCAAGGTGAGGATGCTATTCTTTGTCTAAGGGAGAGAGGTTGCTTTTTGTATTCTATCTTTTGCAACTGATTTCAGGTAAGGACGCCTAATAGTATGCATTATAGAAGGTATATACAGTTTTTTAGGAATGCAGAGTGTTTCATGGGAGCATGATCCAACGGATCCATGATTCAGCAGAGTATCCAGAAATGGCAGGAGTAGATTATAAACTATGTGGTAAAGGTCCTTCTCCTCAGCTGCAATTTTTATTGCTTGGAATAAGAATTTGTAATCACATACCAAAATGGACCTGAAAGATTTTCTAGGAAAACTTGTGCCTTAATAGATGTGTCCTACTATACTTTCTTATGGGGCTTTGCCTTCACCACTGTTTCCTATCTGCTTTCTTAATGGTATCAAGCAAGCAAAAGTCCTGTTCAAACATATGTAATATGTTGTATATGTATATGATGTATATATGTATACGATGTAATACTCATAGATTTTTCTCTAATTGCAGGTGGCTCTAGGAATAAGTGAAATGGTTATGTATCTAGAATTACTGACATCTGGAAAAACATGGAAGATAAGATAACCAGGGTATTGTTAGTATGTTTGTCTGCAGTGATAGTGGTTCCAATTATTGGGAGAAATGAGGATTGGGGGTGTGGTTAAAAAAGTGATTTTCAAAGGGAAGCATTATGGGGCATGCTCTAAAGTCCTGAAAGCAGCTGTGTTCCCTTTAGGTGGCACAGATTTGTGCATATAGGGGTTAGTGAGTGTCTACAAGTGAGCCTATGTGGCATGATTGTGAATGTGTGACTGTGGGGATGTTAGTGTTTGCTTTCCCAAGAGATGTGTCCAACTCACCCTGTACAATTGCCATTGCAAACTTGCTAAAAAACCAAACCATTAATATTGCACATGTAGCATATATTCACTCATAAAATCTTCATCACAAAATTCTGGTTATGTTTACTCTCCCCACCTCTTACATACAGACTGAGAGGCACAGATTAATAACCTAAGATATTGAGTTTCTAAGAGGTAGAGTCAAAATGTGAACACAGACATGAGGCCCATATGCTGATACTCAGAATAACGCACTCTCACTTATCTCACAGACATGGTTCATTAGTGGCCATGCAAAGGATTTCCATCATCCATGTATAGACATTTTCCTAGAGGGCTCCTAAACACTGATCTTATATATTAGGAAGCCTGAGGGTCACATAACCCAGGCTACCATTAGGGGCATTTTACTAGATACTTAGACATAGCTGTTTGTGTCAAAAGCAACAGAAGTCCTCATGTTTCTGTCAAGCTCACAGATTCTCAGAATTGTGAGGCATCTGAGGACAAGCCTGACAATCCTTGCCAGTGCTGGGTCACTGCTAAGTGCCTGGCCCAACCAGATAATAATCAGGGACTTGTTTTCATCTATTTGATAACTTTATCACCTTGAGCCCTTCAAATGATCAAATCTAAGCTACACACTCAAGGGACAATAACCAATAAGATCATAAAGTCCCACTTAGTCATTAGCCTACTTTCCATCACCCTTCTTGCAACTCTCTTGTAGAGTTAGTATAGAGCCTCTGTGCTCAACCTGTGCCTCCCTCCTCATGAACTGGCCCACTGTGGCTGGTTAGTGTGAGCACGGAGAGTCACATCACTCAACAAATGTGCATAAGTGATAAAGAAAAGGAAGATGGAGGAAAAATATTATGTAGTCACAATTGCTTATTTTCAAATGGTAGGGTATCAGTATTATCAAAACCACTGTAATTATCTTTATAAGAAAGAACTAATGATTCAATACAATAGAATACCTTGCCTAGAATTAAATCCAGTCCATCAATAAAAGTTTGCTTATTATAAAGAGAAAAATACTTCATAAGAGATGAGAATTCTATCAGGAGCACTTTGAATGTGTGGAATTTGAAATGATCTTGGAAAGTTCAACAGGACAGTGACAATTAGTTTAGCTTCAAAATGGTCAGGAGGAGTGGTGGGACTCTGTCAATGAATCATAGTGTCTGTTTTAGTATCATTTATAAATTATTTCACGTTACAACGGGATGACTTTACATACACAACCAAAGAAACTGATTTCTCATTTGTTTTCTGCTCCTCCTCTTTACAATCCTTCCACCCAGGAGGTTGGTCCAGCAACAGATAATTCCAGGCTTATTTTCCATCTACCCCCTTGCTCTCTTGCCTGCTACCACATCATGTGCAGCTCCCTTAATAACCCATGAGGAACATCCCAATGTACTGACAGTTACTCTATCCTTCTAGCTCTCCCTGAGGACCTGGTAGAGGAGATTCCTAGTGATAGGACAGAGGAGGAGGTCCCATCTAATTCCAAGGTAAGGTTGTCTTTCTTTGTGTGAGGTAAAATTGTAACTTTATTATTTTTTAAATGAGTTCAGATATGAAAATCTGACCATGTCATTATAGATGATGTATGAGTCCTTTGTTTGGGGGAGGCATCAATGGGAACCTATAATTAACTGACCCTGGATTCAAGAGGGTGGCAGCAACCAAGTGTTCAGTACAGTGATTTTTCCTCACTGGCAGTTTTTCCTCCTAGGATTAAAAATATTTTAACACCCAACCTAAATTCTCAACCTAAATATACTTGAGAGAAGCATCGTTCAGGAAAAGCTTGTGCCATTGCACACATCTGCTGCAATTATTTATGGAGACTGACTTGACCTGATTCCCATTTGCTTTTCTGAAGGTACACAGAGAACAAACACTATACAGCGTGGTCGAACCCTCAGAGTACTGTGGGTTTTTTGCTTGTTTTTTGCCTAATTGTAGGTGGCCTCAGGAACAAGAAAAAATGGTATGTATTGTGGAATCACTCACTTATTGAGAATGAAGCTAAGATTAAAACCCTGGCTTTTGTGCTTCCTGTGGTGTGGGAACCCTAAAACCACTTTCCAGATGGGAATGAGTTATGGGGACTGTTTATGTTCTAGGTAAAAAAAAAATGGCTATGTTCTACAGTCCTTGTAAACAGCTGTGTTCCCTTTAGGTGGTGTGGGTTTGCATATGGCAGTTGAGTGGGAACTGCATTTAAGAATAGGTTGTGATTGTGAAGGTTAGGTGAAGGTGAGTGTGTTTCCCTATCAGGTATGTCCCTACTATGCAGGACAAATATTGTTGTCAACTTTCTCAAGTTTATCCCTTCATGACTGCACACTTTACATATATTTATTCAATCAATCCACAAAACTACAATACTAGGGCTTTGTTTAATATTTCCACACCTTGGGTGGTAAAACTGTGGTGCAGAGATGAATAGTCTAGGATTTCAAGCTCCTACATATAGAAGCCTCTTTGTGAAATCAGGCACGCACCCCCAATGCTGATGCCCCAAGCCACTATCTTCATTCACTGCTCAGCCATGGGGTCAGTGTACACCATGAAAGGGAGGCTGAACTTCCATTTGTATTCCTGGAAGTATCCAAACTGCAGAGACCCCAATCTCTATTCCTCATTGTAAGTAGTCTCAGTGGTGTCATGAGACAAAGAGGTGACAGATGCCTTTACCCACTACGGCCTTGACACAATACCTCACAGAGAAAGCCCCCATTCTTGTGGTCAGTTCAGAGATTCTGAGAGGTGTTTACTGTAGTAAACCTGGCCCCAACCAGATAAGTATGAGGGATATGTTTTAGTGTATTTGGTAACATCATCAACATGAGCTTTAGAAGTGTTCAAATCCTGTAGCTCCACAACTAAGGGACAGTGACCATAAGAACTCAAGTTACCACTTCATGACCAGCCTGGTGCACATAGTCCTTATTTCAAGTTTTACAGCTGAGTTGGAGTCTAAATGCTAACCCCACACTTCCCCTTAGCCATGGGGAGTGTAAACATGGACAAAAAACCCAGTCAATGAACACACATGGGGTATAGAAAAGGAAGACTGGAAGAAAAAATATTACATGATATATAACTGTCAATTTTAAATGGTAGTATTTAGTAGTTTCCAACCTTGTTTAATTGATTATATTTGTGACAAATGATTAGTGAATAAATGCAATAGAATGTTCTCTCTAGAACTGAATACAGTCCCACAACAAAGGTTATGAATAAAAATGTCTTTAAAATAATTATTCTATTGTTACATTTTGGGAAGAAAATACATTGTTGGCATTCAATCAAGTGCAAAATCCTATACAACAGCTAATAAATGCAGTGTAGTATAGGTGTAACTGTGGAGGCTAAAACGTTTTTAGAATATGTCAAGAAGATAGTCGCTTTTGAGTTTGGCTTCAAAATGGCAGGAGGAGTAATGGATTGCACAAGATATGGAGCAGTTTAAAAGTGAACCCTATGGTGGATGATGGAATTTTGTTAACAGTACGAATATGAGGACATTCTTAATGTGAATTATAGCAAATATATAATACAAACACATGGTGCTGATAATAGGGTGGTTTATGGGGAAATTTTTCTCCATAAATTATACCTAATACAAGCTTTAGACCATACTTTGTAGTAATATTTGGATGTTATTTTATCAATTATAACAAACATTTGACAACAATGAAGGATGTTTGTGGTAGGGTAGTATTACCCAAAGGGGTGCTGATGCAAAGTACCAGAAATATTCTGGTTTTTGTAAAGGGTATTTATTTGGGGTAGAAGCTTATAGTTACAAGGCCCTAAAGAGTCCAACTCAAGGTACCCGAAGTAGTATTTTCTCACCAAATGTCTGTTACTACATGTTGAACAAGATGGCTGCTGATTTCTTCAGGGTTCAGCCTTCCTCTTTCCTCTTAAGACTCCATGGGTCTAGCTTCTTCTGATCTTAGCATAGGCTGGCATAAGGCTCATCTCTCTTCAGGGCTCATTTCTTTCCAGGTTCAGTTCTAGTCTCTTCACAAGGTCAGCTGTTTACTATCAGGGCAACAGCTCTTCTCTCTTCCCAGGGCCTCTGCCAAGTCTATGGAGCTGTCTCTCTCCCTCTGTGAATATTCTCTGTGTCCCTGCCTTTGTCTGAGAGTCTGTTTTATCAGCCCACCAAGGGAGTGGGGAACTCAACTCTGCACACCCTAATGATGTAGTCGAATCAAAGCCCTAATCTTGATTTAACCAAGTAAATGCAAAGTCTTTGAATTTAAGTCAGTCAAAGGGTATCACGCCCAGAGGAACAGGCCAGTTTACAAATGTAATCAATATCCCTTTCTGGAATTTATAAATAATATCAAACTGCCCCAGGTGTTGTATGGGAATTCTGTATGTTACACATGATTCTCTTGTAAACTCCCAACTTCTTTTAAAAAATACAAATGAGAGAAACTATATTATCAATTATTATTAACTACTTTCTATTATTGTTTTAGTATTATTCTTTTGTTAAAGATGGTGATGAGCTAATAAATGTCAAGCTAAACAAATTTTTCTTTCTTATACATTAAATATATTTGTTTTAATGATCTGAATATTTGTTTCTGCTACTTTATCATCACAATAAATAATGAAGCTTTTTTATTATTGCTACTTTACATTATAATCAGTAATGAAGCTGTCATTTCTTAGAGTTACTAAAAGAGGCAGTAGAGCATTATGATTAAGATTCCATACCCTGGAACTAAACCACATAAACTGAAATCCCACCTCTGCCACTTAATTAGTTGCATGACATTGGGTAACATACTTAACCCTCTCCTCAGTAAATTAAGACCCAATGTTATTGCCCATTTATCTTACTCATTGGCTCTTTTGCAGTTGTTTTAGCATCTGGCCTTTATATGCTTACTTACTCCAGGAAGGGATGGCATAGTCAAAAGAGAAAAAAAGGACCAAAACAGTGCTTTTGAATTTCAAAACAGGTTTTTAAAGCAAATGACAGAATAGTATTGAAAGAAAAGGGTTTTGAGTTAACATAGACTGTTCATTTTTTGTTTTGCTTTGTTTAGAAGTCTAAACTCTAAAGGTCTCAGGGCTTCAAGAATTTTCTTCCCTTTGAACAAGATATTGAGAATAGAAAAGAGGCAGGCTGGCACACTTCCAGACTTGATGGAGTACCCATGTTTGTTTATGTGGAGGGAGAAAGAGAAAAAGAAGACAATTTGGGCAATATGTCCTATGTACCAGCCACTTGCCTCCCAGGATAAGAGCTGGTAGGAGAGATAGAATGTCCAGTTACTGAAAACTCAGAGCCCTATTCCTGTCTTAGGAGGAAGAATCATGCTTTTCTTGGCATCCAGCATGGTGTTTGAGCATCAGGAAACATGTGACTGCAGCAGTCACAGGGGACCCTGTGCATGGTTTAATCCTTGTTGCCATCTTGAGATTCTTAATACATTTTAAACAAGGGACCTCACATTTTCATATTGAACGAGGCCCCACAAATTACGTATCTGATCCTGTCTATGCAAAGGGGCCTGAAACAATTCTCAGTGCCCAGCATATAATAGGAGACTAAAATATTATGATGATTTCCTCTACCCAGCAATGAGAGGAATGAAGTGGTTGACAGATATCTGACAGACCTGATGAATCTTTATACTGGGGACAAGTATGCAGAACTGGCCTCCACAGACTGAAAAGTAAAGATCAAGTAAAACAGGCAGATGCTCCAGCCTGATGCTTTGATATCCTGTAAGTCTCCTGGAACTCCTGGTCCCCCAGGGAAACATAGAAGGAGACCTGCAGTAGCCTGAGACTCTGTTTCCCATATGCTACCAAATAGGGGCTCAAAATAGAAATAGAAATATTTTTAAAATATGACATATTTGCATGCATGAGGTATGAGCTGTGATTTTACCCTACAAATCCATAAATAAAAGTTTGACTTATTTTTTAAAAGGCAGAAGCGATAAGAATTCATCGGTGAACAATAGTATGTATTTTCCTACCCTTTGTAAATTGACTATTTCATGTTGCTTTGGAATGTCTTTAATGACAAAGCCAAGGACTGCTTCCTTTTATTCTCCTGCTCCTCCCTTTTGCTTCTTCCACTCCTGAGCAGCTCACTCTATACTAGTTGAAAACTGCCTCCATAATACTCTAATCCCTTGCCCAAGATAAACAAAGCAGCATTAGTAATCCAGGAGAAACAGCCCCAAGCTACTGACTGTTATTCTCAGTCCTCCTAGTTCCCTGAGGGCCTGTTGGAGGAGCCTCTGAATGCCAGAGCAATATAGTAAGCTCCATCTGATTCCAAAGTAAGGTCACCTTTCTTTGTCTGAGATCAAGCTGTTGCTTTCTTGGTTTCCTTCTTTTTCAATCCAATTTGGATAATCTGACCATGTACATTATAGGTGATATACACAAAATTATTGGGGAATGTCCTCAGTGGGAGTCTATTACCAGCTGATTTCCTGTTTCAAGAGTAAAATCACAAAGGCAGCATCAACTTAAAAACTACATGGTATTAGGTCCATGCTAAGGAACAATATTTTTACCTTGGATTAAGAATTTTGTAACTGGCAACCAAAATGGATTTGAGAGATGCATCAATGAGGAAAAACTCATTTCTTTTCCACAGGTGTTGGTGTCCCCTCACGGGTTTTGACTTTCCTTTGTTTGACCATTCTTTCCTATCTGGTATTCTAAAGTCACCAAGAGGACAAAATCCTTCTGCTAGCATTACATAATAATTTATAATTCTTACAGTGTTTTCGTTTCTGTAATTGCAGCTGGCCCAAAAAGAAAGTGTCAATGATAGGTGTGCTGAGGAAAAAATCTACATGATAAGAAATGTGGATCTTTCTTGCTGGCTTCAGTCAAGAGCCCCCTGATTAAAACTCCCAGGTAGGAACAAGGATTTGGGTATGGGGAAGCAAATGGATATTTCAGGTAAGAACTAGAGTGATGTTTCTTGAATAGTTGGATTCTGTTTAGATGGCATGGCTTTGTGTTCATGTGAGTGTTGTGTGTGTATATGAGTATGTGCTGTGATTCTCAGTGTAATGAATGTGATTGCCAATGTGCATGTGTGAGATCCTAGATGTCTGCTGTGTGCCTTCCTAGATTTCTCTCCTATAACCAGCACAATTACCTGTGCAATCCCATAATAATTTCCTCAAGGACATATACATATGTCCATATTATCAAATTATATACTTCAAATAATATAGTTCATTGTAAGTCAAGTATGCCTCAATAAACCTGGAAAATATCCCATAATGCCCCGGCCCGCGGGACAGCAACGAGGGCTCGAAACCTGCCAAGAAAGAATGGTGGGACAAGAGACATGAAGAATGACAGCAAGACAGGGTTCTGATCAAGCTGCAACTTTATTAAAGGGGGCAAAGTATATATACCCTCAGGTGGGGGAGGAGCGGGGAGTGAGGTAGTAGAGGCTAAGGATTGGTTGTTGCTGTCCCAGGGGTGGGAGGCAGACCTTAGTTTTGAGCCTTGCCCCTGCACACTATATCAGTCTGGGCAGTGGCGGGAAACGGAGAAAAAAGGAGCAGGGAGGGAGAAGAACAAGGAAGTGGGCTCTGCTCTGGTGGCCATGTTGCCGGCATTGCTGAACTCAGTGTATACTCATATTGACCGCTCCCAACACCATAACAATCCAGGAAAATGTTCAAAGGACTCCAAGTGAAAATACTATGTTACAAAATCACTGTCATTAGGATTTAATGAGAAGAATTCATTTAATAGTGAATAGTATAGCCTATGTAGAGCACTTTACTTGTCCCTAATGGCACTTTCATTGATGATGATAAAAGAAAAGCAGCCATATCTGTCCTTTTTAACATAGGCGAAAAGAGAGGCTTAGAAGCTGAATTAATTTTGCAGAGACGCAAAGTACCAAACAGGAAACTAGGCACTGAGATATTAGGTGATTTGATACCAAAGCACAATTTCATCATGCCTCTTCTGCCTGGCAATCTCTAATCTTCTACTATGAATTTGGCAACATTTGTCATTTTCAATTCTTGTTACAGAGCACCACACCACCAGGGCATCTGCAGCACATGTACATGTCATCCATTTGTCAAAAGCCCAATTGCCATGTGTGTTAGTAACTACGATGTAGACAATGCAGAGTGAACATGTTCATTCTCACAAAACATCTCCTGGGAGGCTGCTCAGAGTCCGCCGCTGAACTCTTCTAACCCATTGGACTCTTCTAACATAGACCACATCCACAATAGCCTCTGGCAAAAGAGTGAATTAGGCTGTCTTAGTTTGCCAGGGCTGCTTTAATCAATACTGGTAACCAGCTGGCTCAAACAGAGGAATTGATTGTCTCACAGTTTGAGAGGTTAGAAGTCCAAAATCATGGTTTGGGCTGCACTGTGCTTTCTCTGAAGGTGGTGGCAGCTTGCCAGCAATCCATAACTGAACCTCTGCCTCCATCTCTTGGCCACCTGCCTCCTATCTCCTGTGCCTGAATGTGCCTAATTTTCTTCTTATAAGGTCTCCAGTCGTATTAGATTAAGGCCCCCCTGATTAAAGTTGGACTCACATTCATTAGTATGATCTTTGATGTTCTTAGAAATGAGTTCACATTTGTTAAGAGCAGAGGTTAGGACAAAAACATGACTTTATGGGTGGACCTGACTCAATCTATAATAAGGACAATGGCACTCTGGGGTCTCTTGCAGGTAGGTAGGGTAGGTATTCTAGGCCAGTTTCCATCTTAGGGGGATATTTAAGTCCTGACTGGCAGTTGCCCAAGCCCTGAGGGTTCGCAGCCTCTGTAGGGTTCTGTTCAGATCCCTGGTCAGCCCATGCCACCTTTCTTCAAGCTATGGTTCTTGAGAATTTTTTTATGTATGTATAATTCAAAGAAAACTGAAAGAACGGTCAATGCAGAACTCACTTGGGATGAGTGAAATGGGTAGAATGGCAAGTTACTTATGTTCCTTTTATTTATTTTTTATGTTCATAATTAATTAAAGATAAACATAATGCTTATAGTATCTTGTTAAAAGGAGTGTCTTCTGTAATGTTTTCATGTTGAAATATACTAATGTAAGAAAACTTATGTTTTTAGTACTAGAGCCTCGCTGTTTTTTAACTGAGAAGCACAGGTAAGTTTTGGTGTGTTTTAAAATGAAACTAGTCTTTAGAGTGAAAAAAGAACCTGTCCAATAGTAATGTGATGATGCAGTCATGACTTGGACTGTGTAGGGGGCAGGGGTTGGGGAAGCAGGGTTATCACTTCCACACCTATCCTTCAGATGTCCTGCTTCTCACTGGTCAGATATATAGGACTCTGCCTTTTCTTTCTGGAGTCCTACAATCAGACTTACTCTTCAGGGAAGAGTTACTTCAAGGGTGCCTATCCAAGCAAACAGATTAAATCCCTTCAGTTGGACATTTACAGACACTGTGACACAAACGGTACCTTAAGCCAAGAGTAGCAATAGGAATTCAGTGTCATTTGGATCTGGTTCCTAGGTATTGGGGGCCAACCTTGCTTCTATAGGGTCTATTGTACCTTCTGAGTCCTGCAACCTTCACCAGCAAAACCCCTCCTCCATCCATCTCTATGTATCTGGTGATTCTATACCCTGTGCTTTTATTGCAGATCCCACGATTGACAGCTACAAAGGCCTTAAGCTGGAGGCCCTAGCCTGAGCTTAGAAGAGCTGTAGATCATATGGTGTTTAGAGATGCCTCTGTGCTTATCCTCTTCTACCCATACCCAAATAAATCAATTTCATGACAATTTAGAATTTAGTTAGATAAATTTAGATTGAGTTTTAGAGAAACATTTTACATTTAATGTTAGATATTACTATATTAATCAATATTTTCTCCTACTACTTATGTTTCTTAATTTGTCAAAAAAAATTAAACACATATTTAGATCAGCATGTTAAAGTTAGAGCCAAGTTAATTATAAAATTTGGTCTCCCTCCTGGCTCCCACCAAGGTCACTACTCTCTCATAGAATCCTCAATGTTTGAGAGTTGAACAAGTAACTGAAATTTAGTGCTTAACTTCCATCCTCAGGACAATGTCTTCCAGACATTTCATTTATTGAAATCTGTTTACTCACCTGGAAGGGATTATGACAATAATATCACCCTTTGGTCTAGCAGGATAACTTTGAATTCACTATTTTTTACTTTCTTTTCAGTCTTGCTGGGGATAAAACCATGATTCACATTTCCTTCCACAAAGATATTACCCCATTTTCACATAGCACAAAATATTGTTCCAAAAATGTTGAAGGATTCTAATATTCTTTCCATAATGCCACATGCTTTCCTCTAATAAATGGTTTTATGTTTTCTTTAAACCATAGTAATTTCACTAAAATTTCCCTTATCTTTAGACCTTCTGTATCAATGCTCAGTGTGTAATTTTAATATGGAGCTTCAAATAATTCTTTCCAGAAAAAATGGAGTAATAATTTTTAATAATTGCTACAAGTATTTGCTTTTAGTTTCTCATTCAAACACTGCAGTATTCATATACTGGCCTTTCTATGCTGATCTTAAACTTTTGACATTTTTTTCTCAAATCTTTTACATTATATGAAATTTCTTCTTTTTAACTTCCCTTTCTATTTAGGTATTACCTTTTCACTGTTTCTTCTAGCTTATATGTAAATCATGAAATGATTTTTTCCCATTTTTTCTTATTCTTCCCTGATTTCTGTCGCTTCATTTTTGAGGTTTTTTTTCCTATCTCATTGATGATGTTCTCTCATATACTGTTTCCTTTCATAAATGCTTTTACCTTCTTTTTGAGATAGTACATTTCAGTACATAATGTACATCAAAATGAAGAGCATTCTTTCATGTGGTAGTGTTACTCTGCCTTTATACCTGTATTGGAAATAACATCAATATTTTTTCTGTTGGTATTTCACATGATTTTTAAAAAATTTTTAGATAGAAACAAGATTCAAAATAGCTCTCCCAACAACACAGATCTGTCTCTGTCCAAATTTTCTTTGAAATTAAAAATATATATAACAGCTTTCTTCCTGATATTTCTGGGTTCTGTACTTCTACCACTCTTAAATATGGGTCTTCAATATCATTACCTCTATTGCACCTGTTATTGTCTATTTGTTTCTGCATCTGATTAGTGAATATCTCCTTTGAATGTATGCTCCTGTCTCGATGTGGAACAGCTAAAACCACTTTGCCAAAATCTAGTCATTCACTAAAAGATAATGGTCTATGTATTTCCAGAATCAATTATCTTTAAGGGTATTTTTAATTGTATGTCTTGAAATGTATTTCATTTCTGAATCACTTTGTTCATATATATTTATATGCATTTTATTTCCACAATTATTAGATTTTGGTTTCTTATACTTATTCTATATTGAATTTTCTTTGTTCTGTATACATTATAGTTGAGTCATTAATTTCAGTATTTTCTTTTTATTTTGTTTTAAATTAATCTATTTTCAAACATATTTGGCTTTAGCAATGGTGATTCATTTTTAAATAATATTTTAATTTATATTGTTTTGATTCCTAATCACATAAGAAAAATGTTATGTATATCTGGACTACATATATAGCACCAAGTAGCTTTATAACTATCCTCAGGCACATACACCAACAACCCCCAAAGCAATCTATATATTTTCCATGGTCCCCAAGGACCCAAGTCCTTAATACCTGTCCTTGCTACATTAAAAGCACTATTTTAGAAATAACCTCTACAAACAAAAAAAAAGTCATTTAAAATGGTTTACAGAATATTAAAATTTAGGACCACATAAAAATATTTCAGCAATATCATATCATGATCTCATTATGAACACCTGAATACATACACATTAACAAGAAAGATGCCATTCAAAATGATTAGAATGTTGGCCTCCTAAAATTAGCTGAAACTCCAGGTCTTCAGAAATGCACTCCCAGACTTCCTGTACCCTGGGGATGTTCTACTGCTCACTGAGTGGATGGTCATTGGTGGAAGTCATTCAACTCCATTAGCAGCTGCACTGCATCTACATAAATTATAGCAATATGTCTTTCCCTGAGATCAGGAACAAGATAAAGTAGTGAACTTTCATCACTGCTATTCCACATTGTACTGAAGTTCTTGTTAGAGCAATCAGGCCAGAAAAAGAAATGAAAGGCATCCAAACTGGAAAGGAAGAAGTAAAGCTATCTCTATAAACACAGATGGCCTAATCCTTTACAAGCAAAATCCCAAAGAATCCACAAGAATAGTAATGGCACTAATAAAGGCATTCAGCAAAATTGAAAGATACAAGATATACAATGCAAAAGTCATTTTTGTTTCTATAATCCAGCATAGAACAACCTTAAATGGAACTTTTAAAAATTCCAATCAAATAGCCTCTAATGAATAAAATATCTAAGAATTTAACCAAAGGTGAAGCATTTATGTACTGAAATTAGAAAACACTGAGTGACACTGAAAACCTAATCAAATAGCAAGAAGTCCATTGCTCATTGACTAAATATTGTTCTGATATCAATACCATGCAAAGGAAACTACGGATTAAATTCAAAATCAAAATTGAGTAGACTATTTTACAGAAATGGAAAAGCTGGTCCTCAAATTCCCATGGAATCATTAAGTGGCTAAGCTAACCAAGACAGTCTTGAAATAGTTTCACAATGTAAACACACTTATCAAAATATCACTCAAATTTACCCTGTGTAATATACAGAAAACTAGGAAAACCTGACCTATTCTTAAGGGAAAACTCAATCAGTAGACACTGTCCTAAATTAACCACAGAAGGATTTATCAGACAAAATGGTTGTTCTGTCTATGCTCAATGAGATTAAGGTACATTCTCTTTAATTTTTTTGTCCTTTTTGTTTTTAAAGATACATAGATCAGACAAAGTGTTACATTAAAAAATATAAGAGGCTCCCAAATACACTACTCCCCACCACCCCTACTCCTCCCATATCGACAACCTCTTTCATCAGCATGGAACATTCACTGCATTTGCTGTAAACATTTTGGAGCACTGCTATGCCACAACAGCTGCATTTTACACTGTACAGTCTACAATCTCCCCCAGTCCATCCAGTGGGCCATGGCAGGACATGCAATGTCCTCCATCTGTCCCCATAATACCATTCAGGTCAACCCAAAATCCCAAAAATATCTGCATATCACAACTCTTCTTCCATCTCCCTGCCCTCAGCAACCCATGTTGCCACTATATTGACATAAAGGATACAATTTCTTCCAATGCTAGAATTACAATAGTTCTATAGTAGAATACCAGCAAATCCACTCCATTCCATACTCTCTTCCTCCATCTTTTGGACCCCGGGAGGGTAAATGTCCACTCTAAGTATAAATTAAGAGGGGGCTTACAGCCCACATGGCTGATGGGTTGTATTATCCCATTTGCAGTTGTAGATTCTCTTGGTACCCTGGCATGGTGGTTGGCTATCCTCACCTCCCTCTTAGCTGACCTGGGTAAGTCCAATGAACTGGAAAGTAGGTATTGCTACTCTGCTGAGGCTCAGGGCCCAGCTGGCACATGGTCCAGAGATCCAAGCCTCCTGAGCACACACCAACCCCAGCCCCAACCACAGGTTCAGTGAAATTGACAGAAAAGGCATGTATAGAGAGGTCACATCTCCATCCAACTCCATCAAAAGGCATTCTCTTTAATTGAATGGAAAGATAGGAGTTCTCAGCAGAGAAAAAGAAACAAAGAAAAGATGTAAATGACAACTTTTGATCTAAACATAAAGTTATAGAAAATAAAAAAAATTCACTGAACAATCTCAATTAGAGAAGACAAATAAGGGATGAATGAATTGGTGAGATGGAATGTAGATGAGTAGAAATGATATAATCTGAGAATAGAGAGCGAGTAAGAAGGAGAGAATTGATCCCAAACTGAGCCTCATGATCTGTGGGGCAATACTAAAACTTTTAATATTCATTCAAAAGACTGGGTTGAGCAGAAAGAGGCCAGTGCCAATAAAAAGGGAAAGGGGAAAAATGACTGGACACTACTCTATGAAATAGAGATCCAAGTGGCTCAAAATCTCACCCTGATACATTATAATCAAACTGCTGAAAACTAAAGATGAAGAAAAAGTCTTAAAAGGAGTCAGAAAATTTAACAATTTATTTGTAGAAGAATAACAATTTGAAGGTCTTTGATTTCTCTTCAGAAAATATAGAGGCCATAAGAGAGTGAAAAAACATCATTAAAGGGCTAAAAGAAAAAAATCCACAACCAAGAATACTGCATTCATCAAAAGTTGCTTAAGGTTTAAAGGCAAAATAAAGACAGAAGAGGATGAAAAAACAAGTGAATTCATCACCTGATGACTTGCTCTACAAAAGGAACTTCAGGCTAACTGGAAATAATTTAAGAAGGAAACTTTCAACTTCAGGAATAAAAGATGTGGATCAGGAATTGTGGGAAACAAAGGTATGCTATTTCCATGGTAGCAAGTTACTTTCTGACCACTGGTTCATGCTGTCCCTAAAGATATACATGCAGGTGGCTAATCTCTCAGGGAAATATAACATTCCAGCAGAACCCAGACTTGATAGTACGAGTAACCTGGGCAGCAAGATTTATGAGTAACATCTTGAGCTTTAGTTACTATCTTATCCACTCTGCACTGTGTTTTCAAGAATGAGGTAATGGGAATAGTTAGCAAGAATAGTTGCTGGTTCTCATGACTGCTTGGGGTATATAAAGAAGCCCCTGATATTAATAAACTTGTCTGTGAGCTTGAGGCTTCAATGCTCTCAGATCCCCTGATCCCAATCTCTGTTTATCTTTCATTCCTGATATCCTTTGGGTCCACAACTCCAACATCTGGCGCCCAGCATGGGGCCCAAAGAAGTTAGTGAGGCTTCCAAATCAGTATGGGGAACCATGGAAGAGACCTCATCGAGGGTCGCGTGTGAAGTCCAAAGCAGAGTGACTCGAGTCTTCAAGATTAAGAAAGTAAGTAACATTTCTGCAAAGTCATCAGGGTAATGGGTAATCAAATGGGACATGTGGAAGCATATTTGCAAGTGTTAAAAACTTTATTGAAAGCTAGTGGGGTGCCTGTAAAAAGTTGTGTTAATAGAATTGTTTGCTTTAATACAAAAGTATTGTGGTTGGTTTCAGCCTCAGGGGTGTAATGTTTTAAATTTAAAACAGTGGAAACTTGTAATGAAAGCTTTATGAAGAGCCTATCAAAAAAGAGAATTCATTCCATTATCAGTATGGGCCTTATGCCACCAGATAGTGGCAGCCTTAGATCCTTTACAGTCTGAAGAAGGAGAGAAAGATGAAATTATTATATTTTCTAAGCCCATAAGTAAATTTGAAATGAAAGAAAGTATATTTGAACAAGAACAGGAACTTAAGGCCAATGGGGAACCATCAGGTTTTTTCCGTCATCCTGATATTAACCCTTTCATCAATAAAAGCTCAGTGAAGTGTCCTAATGAAATATCTTCTGTGTATCCAGTACAACCCTCTGCACCTACTGAATTGCCTTCTGTTACTAAGCCTAAATTCAAAATGTTTTCAGATGTTGCTGTTGCTTTGTCTTGTGTTAAACAATTATTATCTGCTTTCCCAGTAACATTACATGCGATACCACCAGATACAAATAATCTGCAAGGGGGTGTCAAGTTTCATCCTGAGCCAAAAACTTTTAAACTACTGAAAGATTTAAAACAGGTAAAAATACTAAAGTCCTTGTTAGTGAAATCAGGCTTGTAAGAAAACTCTCTGTTAAAGTGTTCACTAAGATAAGGAAACTATTCTGGCAGCAACTCTGCAAACCCCCTGCTGTCTACATGACAATGTAGCTGTGGGTTAGTGGGGGTTAATAGAGTTAAGCCATGTTTCCATGCTAATTCTGATTGGGCCTAGTTAACCAAGATAATAAAATTAGTACAAAATTTTTATCAAGGTTTAAAAAGGAATTTTCAGTTTTAAATCAATAGTTTACTCCTGAATTTCAAGTCTCAGTATAGTCTTACAGAATAATAATACAAAAATGTGTGTTAACAGTCTGTCTAAACTGCTAAATTAGAGCTTAACTACATTTATGCTGCTCAAGTTATCTTAACTGATTGCTGATAACTAATAAAAATGTTTCCAAGTACAAGCTTGTATGTTACAGGCAACATGGATTCCAGAAGAAATCTTAAAAAGTAAACTCTAAAATGTGATATAATGGAGAACTTAAAAACAGTTATACCAAGAAAGTAAGAATTATGGGTTAATTGTAACCTGTATGTTTCTGTTAATGTGTTGTGATTGTTCTGTTTGTCTGTTCATTCAATGTCAGTGTATATTTTGATAACTCTGGATGGTAATATAAATTAATAAAAATTTTAAAAAGAGCTCTATTCAAATGGTCAAAAATTAAATAAGTGCTTATATTAATACTTAAGTTTAAATGTTAATAAGATCTTTACAATGATAAAAATTGTAAGTCTTGATTAACAAAATTATGTCTTTTTATAAAAGGTTGTTCTTGCCTAGATTGAAATGAATAGCTTATTTTTCTTCAGAAGATAATATAAAGGATGTAAAACTTAAATGAATATTAAAGAAGGTTAAAAGTTTGTGGGAATGCTGACTGAAATTTAACAAGTTTTTTCTTAAAAATGTGTTTTGTCCTAAAGTAGGACGGCTAATTTTCATAAACTCTTGGAACTTAAATGCATGTGGCAAGTTATAGAAAGTATTGTGGTAACTTTAAATAAGAAAATGTGTTCTGTGAAGGTAAAATTTGTCTTAAAATAATATAATTATAGCCTATATGGTTATAAATAATTATAAGAAATTTAATGAAGCATTGTTTAAATTAAAGTATTTAAATGGCTAATTCTAAAAAGTCATTTTTAAACAAACCTGAATTAATAATAATAATAATAAAAGGTAATTTTATAACAGGAAAACTTGGCAGCAGCCAGCCTCCCCTGACAACTTGCTCTAGGAGACTGTTTCTGATATTGCATGCTACTAAGTATTTAAAGTAAAAAAAAGTTCATTATTTTAACAAGCTTGTTTAGTGTTGGTGGTATTATGTTGTAAGAAGTTTGCTTAATAACTTCGTATGTGGGCTATATGGAATGTGTTTTTATTTATTAAGGAAACAGGAGATGATTTTGTCCTAAGATAAAATGATTGATTATTGGGAAAGAGTTGAGGGTGGAACAAAACCTAGGTGAATACTAAAGTGTAGAAGGTTCATAGAAAAGAAATTTTTATGATTAAAGTTAAATAAAATTTAATGAGTCTATCTATAAAATTTTAAAAGGTTTAGTATCAAGTAGTATACTAATGCAAAGTTAAAATTTTGTTCTTTCTCAAAGCCTCTCAAGTCATTAATCTGTTTTGGTAAAAGTTTTTATCCTGAATAATCAGTATACAAAGAAAGTCTGTTTTATCAAAATAGCTTCTTGTGCTTTAACCTTATTATTTCCTCAGTGTTCAAAAAAGAAAATGTCTTACCTCTTTTAAAGGAACATAATGTTCAAAACTGCTTTCTCAAAACCAAATCCTGAAAAGTAGCCTTTTATTCCAAACTAATTATAAGAGATTTGTTCTTTTACCTTAAAAGAAAAATTAATGTAATAGCTAAATTCATTTAATATGTTATAAGTCGATTAGAAGGTGTTTAAAAGTGTTATAAAATTAACAAGTTTTTTCTTTCCTTTAACCCTCTGTTAATTAAAGTTGTATGAGTAAAAGGTTTCTACAAATGCTTACGAGTGTATAAATTTACCAATATTTCAGCATAATATTTAAAAAAAAGCAATTATTATTCATTATATGGATAATATATTGTTTGCTCATGCTTCAAATGACAAATTGCAACAGTTATTTCAGTACGCTGAACAAATTCTTCCTGAGTATGGCTTGCTAATTGCCCCTGAAAAAATTCAAAGGACTGTTCCATATTGTTGAAATTGGCTAATGGACGTATTATACCACAAAAGGTGAAAATACACTGAGACAAGTTAAACACCTTGAATGATTTTCAAAAATTGCCAGGAGATATTAATTTGATTCGACCAACATTAGGAATTCCTAATTATATGTTAACTCATTTGTTTCAAACATTAACAGGAGATTCTGATCTATCTAGCCCTAGAATCTTGTCTAAAGAGGCTGAAAAAGAATTGACATTAATAAAAAATCGAATCTCTCAATGGCAATTAACACAAATAAACCCTGATAAAAATGTTGATTTAATTGTTTTTTCAACCCCTCAATCTCCTATGGCTTTATTTTGGCAAGAAGGCATATTGGAATGGATTCTTTTACCTAATAATAAATGAAAGAGATTGCAAACATATCTCCAAAAAATTATTTCCATACTAGCAAAATGTCATGTGAGGTTGCTACAATTAAAGTGGTCTGATCCAGATAGAAGTATTTATAATCTTTCTCATGAAGAAATTCAACATTTATATATAACGAATCCTCAATGGCAAATAGCTATTAGTAATTTTCAAAGCATTATTGATAATCATTATCCTACTTCCAAACTGTTAACATTTTTTACATAGAACCACTTGGATTTTACCAAAAATTGTGAAAACTGTTCCTATTGAAAATGCATGTACAGTATTTACTGATGGTAGTAGTAATGGAAAAGCAGCATATGTTACCTCTCAAAAGGAACAGGTTTGGCAGACTCCTTATTCATCTGCTCAATGCACAGAGCTTTCAGCCATCATTAAGGTTTTACAAACGTTTCAAGAGCCCTTGAATATTGTCTCTGACTCCGAATATGTAAGTTTAACTGTAGGCCATATTGAAACAGCTCATATTTTTATTACTGATAAATTGTCTGAACTTTTTGCTAACCTTCAAGCCCTCATTCAGCAAAGAAATCAGCCCATATATATTACTCATATCCAGTCTCATTCTTCCCTTCCTGGTCCTCTAGCTATCCAAAATGCAAGAGCTGATTTATTAATAGGATGTTTGCAAGATGCCAATAAATATCATGCATTAACTCATATTAATACTAAGAGACTTGGACATAAATTTCCTCAATTAACAAAACATCAAGCTCAAAAAATTATTCACACACCTGTCCTGCCTGTGGACCCTTAATTACAGTGCCTTTTCAGGCTAAAACTAATCTCAGAGGCCTGGCTCCTAATCAACTGTGGCAGATGGATGTTACTCACATACCATCATTTGGTAAATTATGATATGTCCATGTCCGTATACTTACTCTCATTTTTTGTGGGCTACTGCACAAAGTGGTGAATGTTTTCATCATGTTCATTCACAGTTATGGTCTGCTTTTGCTGTGATGGGATGCCCCTTGAAAATTAAAACTGATAATGGCCCTTCTTACACTAGTAAGTCTTTTACTTCTTTTTGTTCTGCATATGCTATTGAGCATATTACTGGTATTCCTTATAATCCTACAAGTCAAGCCATAGTTTAACGCAGCCATCATACCCTAAAAACTATGCTATTAAAACAAAAAGGGGGAGATGATGGTATTATAACACCAAAAGATTAATTGGCAAAAGCTTTATTTACTTTAAATTTTCTTAATGTTTATAATTCATTGACACCTGCGGAATGTCACTTTAGAAAATGTCAAACATCTACAGTGGACATTAGAAATAAAGACCAACCAATATTCTAGAAAGATATTTTAAGTAATGAATGGAAAAAAGGCAGGATTAAAGTATGGGGGCGAGGCTATGCTCTTGCCATTTCAGAAAATGGAGAACAAATTTAGTTATCTGCAAAGAGGATTAAACCTCAGAATGAAGAGATGGGGTCTCCTACAACTTCTGATGATGGTGATCATAAGTAATGAGGAAGCTGCCAGTAATTACACTTATTGGGCCTATATACCTGCCCCCCATTACTTAGAGTGTTAACCTAGAAAGATCCATTCTTTCATATATATCTGAATAAGATCCATATATTCCCTGGACCAATTGATGATCAATTGCCAATTAAACCCTATGAGGAAGGACAAAGAATCTATAATCTCGTATTACCATTTGATTATCGACCCTTATGCATTGGTAACCATCCTTCCTATATGTTTGCTAAAAATCGGGCCATAATTATCTTCAAAAATAATACTGTTTATTGTTACTTTATTTCCCTCTTACAATTTAATCATGACCAAAAAACCTACTTATAACTGTCCGCAAAAAGACAGTAGGGATAAAGAAGGATGGCAAGAGTGCCATATAGGAAGAAGATCTGTCATTTTTAATGATTCCTATGGAATAGTGTGGGAAAGTGCCCCTATGGGGAGTCCCATTGAATATAATAACAGATTTATTTCACATGGTCTAAATAGTAAAGGACAACAAAAGAATAATTTTTAATAAAAATAATAGTGTTTAGAAACAGAAAGGAAATGGATCCCTTTTCCATGGTGTAATATTGCATCTATACACAAGCAGAAGAATCTGTGGAAAGTTTTTCTAGAAATAGCTCCTACTATAGAATGGATTGGGAATAATAGTAAGAAGGGTCAATATTTGCATTTAAATTCATCATCTTCAGGTGTGTATAAGAGATCCTTATGTGTTTATAGTTGAAAAATTAACCATAACTGAGAATGCTCCATTTTATAAAAGTGGGGCCTTGCATACCTGTTTGTCTGAGAACATTATACAGAATGTAGATTTCATTACAATACCTCGAAGGCAGTGGGGAGTGTGGATCCCAGTGCGACTGAACCAAATTTGGCAATCATCACCTGAGAGTCAACTGCTGTTCCATATGACTCAAAAAATCCTGAAACGGTTGAAGCAATTTGTGGGACTAATAATAGCTGGCATATTAGGACTGATTGGTGTCATTGCAGCCACTACTACAGCTACAGTGGACTTGCATGAGATGGTGAAGACTCAACAATATGTGCATGATTGGCATAAGAATGCCAGTGACTTATGGCATAGTCAAGAACATATTGATGGAGAATTAATACAGTCAATGATTTAGAATCAGTGGTTTTACATCTTGGAGATCAAGTATATAACTTAAACTTACTTAGGGGATTGAAATGTGATTGGAATGAAAGTAACTTTTGCTTTACTCCACTTGTTTGTAATAATTCAATGTTTGATTGGAAAAAGATTAAAAATCATTTCATAGGTCATAAAGGTAATATGTCATTAGAAATAGAATTACAAAAAATATTAGAAATGTCTCATAATCAAATTGATGTAGCTGATGATAAAGATATCTTTAATGATTTAATTTTTCATTTTAATAAGTTTAATCCAGTAGATTGGTGGAAGTCTCAACACTTTTTATCAGCATTAGCAATAGAATTTTGTGTATTAATCTTGTTGCTCATTGTTGCTTGCTTGGGATGAGAAGTCTGTCAAAGACTGCACCATGTTGATGCGATGGGGCAAGCTAATAATTTGGTACTCGCTAAAACCCTGATATAATTCCCCATGGTCAGAGTGCTTGGCTGGTAGCCAATGATGGGTAAGACTCTCAGAGGAGGGCAACCTAAGACAGGCACAGCCACCCTGACTAAAACAAAAAGGGGGAAATGTGGGAAACAAAGGCATGTTGTTTCCATGGTAGCAAGTTACTTTCTGACCACTGGGTCATGCTGTCCCTAGAGATATATGTGCAGGTGGCTAATCTCTCGGGGAAACATAACATTCCAGCAGAACCCAGACTTGATAGTACGATTAACCTGAGCAGCAAGATTTATGAGTAACATCATGAGCTTTAGTTACTGTCTTATCCACTCTGCACTGTGTTTTCAAGAATGAGGTAATGGGAATAGTTAGCTAGAATAGTCGCTGGTTCTCACGACTGCTTGGGGTGTATAAAGAAGCCCCTGATATTAATAAACTTGTCTGATGAGCTTAAGGCTTCAATGCTCTCAGATCCCCTGATCCCAATCTTTCTTTATCTTTCATTCCCAATACCCTTCAGGTCCGCAACTCTGACAAGGAATGGTGAGTATCTGGGGAGAAAGAATAACTTTTTTTCAACTGTTAAATTGTTAAATATGTGAATGAATTTTGAAAAATTATAAAAATACAAAATGTTTGCAGAAGTTATACCCTAGACTGGGAACTCAGAAGACCACTTCAGCAAAGAAGGGATTAAATGATTCCTATGGCAGTAAGGTGTCCACATTTTACTTGGATGGGTAAAACATTAATTCTTTTAGACTGTGATACCTGTATTATGCTCAGGGAAACCACTAAAAAAGAATTCCAAAGGAACTCCAGAAAAATTGTATAACCTAAATGGTCCTTTTTCTAAGAGAAAGGAATAAAGTAGCTAAACCAGTATACAAGTTATTAAGTGAAAAATAACTCTCTTGGACAAATACCTACAAGCAGGATTGCTGGGTCCGATGGTAACTCCATTTCTCCTAGCCTGTCCTTCCTCCCACCATAGTCACCTCTACCACAACAGGACTGGTGGCTTCTGCTCTTTAGATCTTAGTGGCTCTCCCCAGTCCCCCAGGGGATAAGGTAGGGGGTTCACAGGCCCTAACCCCAATGATGTAACCTTCAGCAGGCTCCAAAGCATCTGAGCCCAATGGTTCACTTGTTTCTGCTGTCAGTTCGAGGGAGCCCTGTCCCATGTGGATGCCAACTTTGCTGATGCCAGAGTAGAGGATGGTGGCTCTGTCTCCCAATAAGTCCTGTCTCCCTTGTGACAAACTCCATCTTCCAGCATCAGAAAGTTCAGACTTGCCAGAGGAGCCAGGGGGCTGAACCACAGCTTTTGATATGCCTGCATCCTGCACATATTGGGCTAAGGAGCAGCTAAGGAGCAGTCAGAAGAGTCAGAGACAGGTTCCTGTGGCACTGGGAGTGCATATACTCTGGGGGTCAGTGGATGACTCTCTTCCCTTCCTCCCCAGGCCTGGGTTCTGATGGGAAACCTCCATTCTAAAAGCTCAGAAGCACCTCCATCCTTCCAGAACTTCCAGACCACTCCTGTGACCTCATGCACCAAAGCAAGCACCAGCATAAGTTCATACACCTGTTTTCCACAGCTGCAGAGGAAGTCGTGTTCAGCCCCCACCCTCTCTAGGCTGCCCCAGAGGTCCACAAGGAAGGTAAGTCAGAATGGCCATTGGCCTAGTTTGTCAGCTTTTGTGGTACCCCAAAGGAAGATCCAGAGAGAAAAGGGTTTAGATGTGAACTCTGGGATAAAATAAATTCAAGGAATTCAAGGAATTGCTTAATCAAATCCAGTCACCATAAAGGCAATATTCCTCAGCTGCCACATAAGCAAGGGAACCCTCTCATGTTCCACCCTCAGGCAATGAAGTCACTATTCTGATTCTAGACTCGGAAAAGAAAGCAGCACTTCACAGAGTCAACAATGCATTGGGGGTGGAGGAAGACTGAGTCCATCTTAGGCAACACCATGCAAACTTCCAGTCTTAACTGCCTTGTAGTTAATACTGTATCTATTTATGGAATCAACATCATTAAGTCACACCAAAATATCCATTTCGTCCGCCAGCCCACTTCAAAGGGGTTCACTGCAAATCTTGCAGTTTCACATCCCTAACTCTATCTTTTGAATACACAGAAGGTAGATAGGGTGAGATACAAAAAAGGACTGGATGGTCAGTTGAATCCCAAGGCTGTGGCGAGTTTACTGAATAGAACTGGTCATCTTTTGCATTTTATGTAGTGGGCTCTTGATGTGTTCATTTCGGAAAGTTCACTATTGTCCTCATTGTCTACATACCTGCTGTTGTCATTTCTCCTAAAAGGAGATAAAGCCTTGTGAAAACTAAAGGTGAGAACATCATTCTCTCTTTTGAGACTGGGTTGGGTTAATTGATACAACATGAAGAGGGCTTTGGTTGAGATCTGGCTGACCTAGATATGTAAGAATTTCTGGGGTCCTCTGAGGGATACTGGCCTTCATGGAGTATGGGGGTGAAAACCCCCTCTTCATGGAAGGCCATCTTTCTTCTCTAAGTCTAGTGGGGACTCTTGATGCAGGAACATGCAGCATTTCTGAGAACAGGACAGTGTGTTTGTCTCCCTTGGGGATTTGAGATTACTCTGAGCAGGATTGGGTTCTCAAAGGATGTGGACATCTCAAAGAAAAAATGATTCACCATGTCCCCTCTTCTATAAGCCATAAATCATAATTTCTGCAGAGTTCAGAATGAGCAGGAGTATGAAAATGCATTCAACATCACTAGTGATCAGCAAAATACATGTTAGAACCACAAAGTCTCACGCCCATATGTTTCAGAAATGGTACTCTTAGGATGAGAAAGACTTCAGCAGGGAAGGTACAGACTCCACACTAAGAGAGTTGTTCAAATATTTAGTCAGGGAGATAATTGGGAACAGGGAGACTTAATTCATTAACTCACCAAACCTCAGTCAGGTGGGTGACTTTGCCAGTTGATGAGCATTAACTGTTCTTCCAGAGTAGTTTAGTTAAAGGTGAAGCTAATTCTTTGCATAGCTGTTATCTGGCAGTTGGTCTGGAATGTCTTAGGTTCTGAGCCAGTAGAGTAGCCAAGCAGACCACTGGTCACTTGGGGGTGGTAGTCCAACCCCCAGGAAGACTCACATGAGGCAGATGGTATTGTGAAGATGCTGGGGGAGGAGGGCCAAAAATGTGGACATCCTTGGTACTTCAGAAGGCCTTTATGTGGGGGAAACTACCTCATATTTTGCATCAAGGATGGAAATGTAGAGGCAGGAGGCTGGGTCAGGATATATACTCTTCTCGTGGGTGAGTCACTTTCTCCAGGGCATCAATTCTTCCTCAGGAACTTTGGGGCAAGAGGATTTTTCAAAGGAACTCTTTCAGTACACCATGGTTGACATGGCATATAACACATACTTGTTGGCTTAAAGGAGTTTATTGTCTCACAGTTTTGGAGGCAGTGATGCCAAGATTAGACTCAGTAAGGTCTATGCCCTCAGTGCTTGCTTCTGCCTTTCCTCCCCACCATCCAGGGCAACATTGGGGATATGGAGGTGAGGATTTCTGGCCCCCCCTTTCCCCAGAATAGTCACACTAATATACAGACTCAGGCTCCAGGATAGGCCACCGTCTAGAATGCCTATCCTTTACTTCCTTGCTTTGACAACTTGAGGCCATCTGGCTCTCTAGCAGGCCTGTTTTCAAGTGTTTCAAGGTTTGGTTTCCTCATTATTTCTAATGCCCTCCTAAGGGGTTGGTAATAAGCTTTCCTAAAAACAGTAACAACAACAACAACACAACAACAACAACAAAAGACACCTTGGCTGCCTTTACTTCACAACTATTGTGAAATAGTTTCCAATATTCCATGCTCTGGTCTTCCAGACAGATTGTAGTATTTCACACTCAGTTTGGGCCTAGACCTTTGGCAGAAGTTTTAGCACAACATAAGAACAGTATGCCAACTTCACTATTATTTTGCCCCCAGTTTATCCAGTCTGCCTTTGTTGTCCATAAATATCTGTCAATGGGAGGGTAGCAAAAGGTCATAACTCCACGGTGGGTATTGCACTTGGAATGGGTATTGCACTTGGAATGCCTTTTGTCTCACAATACTTATATATTACATTTATGAATTACCATATGAAGAAAAGCAACTGAGTAAACAGGTGAATAATAAGAAAAAGAACACTAGATAGATCAATAAATTAATACAGTTTGTGTCTCTAATTTGAGCCAGGACTATTACCCTAATTCTGAGGGCAGCCTATGAGGCCAATGGTACTAGCTCTGTATTTCATATCTGGAAATGAGATACAGACAATTTAGTGAATTTTCCAGGTGACATGAAGCAGAGTCAGGAATCAGCCCTGAACATGTAATTCCAATGTCCATGTTCCCAACCACATTCATCTTCTGGCCTTGAATGTAACAGTTGCTGTCAAAAACATGCTGGATAAGGCATTAGAAAAGCATTTCAAGACAAGTGTTCAGAAGCACATTTGACCTTTTGAATTTTACAGGTGTCATTAGCACTCAAAATAGTTATTTCTCTAATGCAACTTATACATTTTTTAAAAATTTTATTTTATTTAATCAATTTTTAAAAATATTACATTAAAAAAAATGAGGTCCCCATTCAGCCCCAACACCCCCACCCCACCACTCCCCACACAGTAACACTCTCTGCCATCATCATGACACATCCATTGCATCTGGTGAGTACATCTCTGGACATCACTGCACCCCATGGCCTGTGGTCCACACCATAGCCCATACTCTCCCACGTTCCATCCAGTGGGCCATGGGAGGACCTACAATGTCCGGCAATTGTCCCTGCAGCACCACTCAGGACAATTCCAAGTCCCAAAAATGCCTCCACATCTCATCTCTTCCTCCCATTCCCCGCACCCAGCAGCCACCATGGCCACTTTTTCCACATCAATGCCACATTTTCTCGATTATTAACCACAATAGTTCATGAATAGAATATCATTAAGTCCACTCTAATCCTTACTTATTCCTCCTTCCTGTGGACCTTGGCTTGGTTGTGTCCATTCCACATCTGTGTCAAGAGGGGGCTTAGATTCCACATGGATACTGGATGCAATCCTCCTGCTTTCAGTTGTAGGCACTCTAGGCTCCATGGTGTAGTGGTTGACATTCTTCAACTCCATATTAGCTGACTTGGGTAAGTCCAATAAATCAGAGTGTAGGAGCTGAAGTCTGTTGAGGTTCAGGGCCTGGCTATCATATTGTCAGTCCAGAGATTCAAATCCCCTAGATATATCTTAAACCCCAGCACCAACTACAATTCCAGTAAAGTAGCATGAAAGGCTTGTGAAAAGAGATCACATCTAAGTCCAGCCCCATCATGCAGAAACAGCAGCTCCAAAGAAGGGCCAACGGACATGGCAGTGAACTCCATCTGCCATGACCATAGAACCTGTGGGTCTCTTTAGCCCTCAAAAGAACCAATACCTGGGGTTGTATCTACTTTATCTATCTCTGAGACTCTGCTCAGGTGTGCATAAGGGCAATCCTTCTGACAACCTCCAGACTCTTTTTTAGAGACTCATAGTTATATAAACTCATTTGTCCTTTCCATTTCCCCCTTACTTTAGGTCAAACAGCATTTTTAACTCCTGTTATTATATGTAGACAGGGATATTCTGCTGGTCCGCATTGAACCTTTAATTCAAGGTCATTTTCTAGTTATGTCATCAGCTGGTACTTGGTAGTGATCCCTCAGTGACAGGGAGGCTCATCCCTGGGTGTCATGTCCCACGCTGCGGGGAAGGCAGTGCATTTACATGCTGAGTTTTGCTTTGAGACTGGCCACATTTGAGTAACACGGAGGCTGTCGGGAGGGAACTCTTAGGCACAGTGCTGCTCTAGGCCTTGTTCTTATTTCAGGTGTATAGGCTCACAAGCATAGTCATTAGTATCAGGGGCTCACTGTTGGACCCTCATTCCTTCCTGGTCCTTCCCGTTGCACCTGGGGGACTGCCGCTGTTCCCCTAGGGTCCATGACAGAGCACCCCCCCCCCCGGGCCAGGAACCCACTACCCCCCCAGCTCTTGTTTTTAATTGCTTCCACTATGAGTATATCCAAACATTTCCATGCACCCTGGATATATGCCCTGTATAACTCCCTGTCAACCATATGTCCCCTGTCAATAACATCCCATACCAGTATTCCTCCGCTGCCATTGTTGAACCACTCTGTAATCCAAAACTTCCTGAAAAGTGAAGCCCACTATAATGTCAGGTTCCCTTAAGAGTAAAATGGAATATAGCAATGAGTTTAAAGGTTAAATATAGAATACATATTGATTTGGAAAAATTCTACATCCTATGTTTTTTTTTCTTTTCTTTTTTCCTAATTATTGAGCTTCTCTTCACAAGAGCCTTAGATCACAGTAATTCATATATACAATATACAGTATTCCTGCATATCCATTATAAAACCTTTTCCTTTCCACAGCAATAATCTTTTAACTTATTCATATCATATTTACTGAAACTGATGTACAGATATTGAGACAATAGCTTTCAAGCAAGGTAACATTTGTGTTTACATTGTGGTTTATACTTTAGGCTATACAGTTTTCTAAATTTTTTAGTTATCCTATGTTTTACATTATCGTTTACATTATTAGTCTGTCATCCACTATATGTTTTTGGTGTAAAGTACATGTTTTATATCCATCCTTGTGTACTCTTGTGAAACACTTCTTTTGCCCTCACATTTACTTTGGTTCCATCTATTCAATATCTATTTCCCCTCCCCTTGGGGCCCACAGTGACAGTCAATCTTCATTTCTTGAGGAGCCATGTTCAGAGATACTTGCAACAGTGTTGACAGCTTGACTTGCACAGCTGCCCTAATGCCCTGGGAGCGACCATTTCTCTTGAGAGATACAGTTCCCTCTATTTGATGGCATTAGTCCTCCCCAGGATGTGGGTCTACCTTCACTCTCATTATAAAGGTCTCTACCCAATGGTATAACCACTCTGGAAAAATGAGCATTCAGATATTCCCTAGGAGTCTGTCCTGTGTCAGATTATCCCCTTTGAGTATCTTAAACAGGTAACTTTCCTAATTATATTTTGAAAAGGTTTTCTCAGCATTATACTCTCAACCAACACCTGACAATATCGTATGTTTCTGTGTTGCCCCACCCTCACCCCATTTCTTGGGCAATATTACCCAGCTGCCCATCCCTAGCCCCCCTCAAACCCCCAAAGCCCCACCCAAAGGTAACCCTATGCCCCCATTTTATCCCTTCCTTGTACACATACTTACCTCCAGCTTATCATAGATTTCACCCATGTAGATGTCAGCTTACATCCTTCCTCTACCTCCCGATTTCCTGTAAGCCTATCTTCCAGTCTCTAGCTCTCTATGGCAGCTTGCTTATTTCATATCATTGAGGTCATGTAGTATTTGTCCTTCAATGCCAGAGTTGCTTCACTCAACATAACGTTCTCAAGATTCATCCATGTTATCACGTGTGTTTGTAGTGTATTTGTTCTTAAAGTTCAGTAGTATTCCATTGTATGTATATACCACATTTTATTGATCCACTCATCTGTTGATGGGTATTTGGGTCGATTCCAACTTTTGGCGATAGTGAACAATGCTGCTATGAACATTGGTGTGCATGTATCAGTTTGTGTCCCTGCCCTCAGTTCTGCTGGGTATATACTCAACAGTGGAATTGCTGGGAAATATGGCAAATCTATGGTTAGTTTTTTGAGAAACTGCCAAACTGTCCTCCAGAATGGTTGGATCCTTCTGCATTCCCATCAGCAGTGGATGAGTGTTCCCATTTCTTCACATCCTCTCCAGCATTTGTATTCTTCTGTTTTTTTCATAGCTGCCAATCTTGTGGGAGTAAGATGGTATCTCATTGTAGTTTTGATTTGCATTTCCCTGATAGCTAGAGATTTGGAGCATTTTTTCATGTGCTTTTTAGCCATTTGTATTTCTTCTTTGGAGAAGTGTCTGTTTAAATCTTTTTCCCATTTTTTTAAATGGGCTGTTTATCTTTTTATTTTCGAGATATAGGAGTTCTTTATATATGCAAGTTATAAGTCTCTTATCAGATATATGGTTGCCAAATATTTTCTCCCATTGTATAGGCTCCCTTTTTACTTACTTACACTTCCATTGGTCTGTGTGTCTCTCCTTATGCCAATACCATGCTGTTTTCACTACTGTAGCTTTGTAGTATGTTTTGAACTCAGGTAGTGTGATTCCTCCAATTTCGTTTTTCTTTTTCAATATGTCTTTGGCTATTCGGGGCCTCTTTCCTTTCCTAATAAATTTCATAGTTAGTTTTTCTAGTTCCTTAAAGAAGGCTGTGTTGATTTTTATTGGGATTGCATTGAATGTGTAGATCAGTTTTGGTAGGATAGACATCTTAATATTTAGTCTTCCTATCCATGAACAGGGAATATTCTTCTATTTATTTAGGTCTTTGATTTCCTTGAGCAGTCTTGTATAGTTCTCGGTGTATAAGTTTTTTACATCTTCATTTAAATTTATTCCTAAATATTTGATTTTTTAATTTACTATTGTGAATGGTACTTGTTTCTTGATTTCCTCCTGATCTTGCTCATTATTGGTGTACAGAAATGCTACTGATTTTTGCGCATTGATCTTATAACCTGCAACTTTACTAAACTCATTTATGAGTTCTAGAAGCTTTGTTGTAGACCTCTCAGGGTTTTCTATGTATAGGATCATGTCATCTGCAAATAATGAAATTTTGACTTCTTCCTTTCCAATTTGAATGCCTTTTATATCTGGATCTTGCCTCAGTGCTCAAGCAAGTACTTCTAAGACAATGTCAAATAGAAGGGAAGAGAGTGGGCATCCTTGTCTTGTTCCTGACTTTAGAGGGAAGGATTTTAGGATTTCTCCATTGTAAACGAGGTTGGCTGTGGGTTTTTCATATATACTCTTTATCATGGTCAAAAAATTTCCTTGTATTCTGATCTTTTGGAGTGTTTTTATCAAGAAAAGGTGCTGTATTTTGTCAAATGCTTTTTCTGCATCTATAGATATAATCATGTGATTTTTTTCCTTCAATCTGTTTATATGGTGTATTACATTGATTAATTTTCTTATGTTGAACCATCCTTGCATACCTTGAATGAATCCCACTTGGTCATGGTGTATAATTTGTTTAAAGTGTTGTTGAATTCGATTAGCAAGTATTTTGTTAAGTATTTTTGTGTCTAGGTTCATTAGAGAAATTGGTCTGTAATTTTCCTTTCTTGTGGTGTCTTTGTTTGACTTTGGTACTAGGGTAATGTTGGCATCATGGAATGAGTTAGGCAACGTTCCTTCTCTTTCAATTTTTTGGAAGAGTTTCTGCAGGATTGGTGTTAGTTCTTTCTGGAGTGTTTTGTAGAATTCACCTGTGAACCTGTTTGGCCCTGGGCTCTTCTTAGTTGGGAGATTTTTAATGACTGATTCTATCTCTTTACTTGTGATTGGTTTGTTAAGATCATCAATTTCTTCTTTTGTCAATATAGGCTGCTTATGTGTTTCTAGGAATTTGTTCATTTCCTCTGAATTGTTGTTTTTGTTGGAATATAGTTTTTCCAAGTATCCTCTTATGATAGTCTTTATTTCTGTGGGGTCAGTGGTGATGTCTCCTTTCTCATTTCTTATTTTGTGTATTTGCATCTTCTCTCTTTTTTTCTTTGTTAGTATTGCTAAAGGTTTGTCAATTTTGTTGATCTTCTCAAAAAATCAGCTCTTGGTCTTGTTTATCTTTTCAAGTGCTTTCTTATTTTCTATTTCACTTAGTTCTGCTCTTATCTTTGTTATTTCCTTCCTTCTTCCTGTTGGATTACTTTGTGGTTGTTATCTAATTCCTCCAAATATGCAGTTAGTTCTTCAATTTTTGCTCTTTCTTCTTTTTTGATGTATGAATTTACGGGTATAAATTTCCCTTTCAGTAATGCTTTTGCTGCATCCCATAAAATTTGGTATGTTGTGTTATCATTATCATTTGTTTCAAGGTAGTCATTGATTTCTTTTGAGATGTCCTCTTTGACCCACTATTTTTCTAAGAGTGTGCTGTTTAATTTCCAAATCTTGGTGTGAAATCTGGGCGTCTGGCCCTTGCAGATTTCCAGCTTCACTCCACTGTGGTCAGAGATATTATTTTGTATGATTTCGATCCTTCTAGATTCATTAAGCCTTTCTTTGTGGCCTAGCATATGGGCTATCTTGGAGAATGATCCATGTGCACTTGAGAAAAATGTATATCTGCTGTGTTTGGGTGTAATGATCTGTATATGTCTATTAGATCCATCTCCTCTAATAAAGTGTAAAAATATTTTGTTTCTTTAGTGATTCTCTTTTGAGATGTTCTGTCCAGAGTTGATAGTGGTGTATTAAAATCCCCCACTACAATTTAGATGCATCTATTTGTTCACTTAGTTTTTCCAGCGTTTGCCTCATGTATTTAGAGGCGCCCTTTTTAGGAGCATAAATATTTATGATTGTTCGTTCTTCTTGGGAGATTGTCCCTTTCACTAATATATAGTATCCTTCTTTGTCTCTCACAATTGTTTTGCATTTAAAGTCTATTTTGCCTGTTATTAATATAGCTACTCCTGCCTTTTTTTGCTTATTGTTTGCTTGTAAGATTGTTTTCCAACCATTCACTTTCAGCCTCCATGAGTCTCTGGGTCTAAGATGTGTCTCTTGTAGACAGCATATAGATGGGTCATATTTCCTTATTCAATGTCCCAGGCTGAATATTTTGATAGGTGAGTTTAATCCATTGACATTCAGTGTTATTACTTTCAAGGAATTACTTATGTTAGCCATATTTTGATTGGATTTGTGTTTGTCAAATTTTGTTTGTTTGTTTTTCTTCTCTTTTTGTCTTTTTTGTTGCTCTTACACTCTCCTCCAACTTGCCTGTCCTGTTTTTTCCTTTCTTCCTGCAGAACTCCCTTTACAATTTCTTGAAGGAGAGGTTTCTTGTTGGCATACTCTTTCAATTTCTGTTTATCTGTGAATATTTTGAACTCTCCATCATTTTTGAATGCTAGTTTAGCTGGGTAGAGTATTCTTGGTTGGAAATTTTTTTCTTTTAGTACCTTGACTATATCATACCACTGCCTTCTCGCCTCCATGGTTTCTGATGAGAAATCAGCACTTAATCTTATGGAGCTTCCCTTGTACGTGATGGTTTTCTTTTCTTTTGCTGCTTTTAGAATTTTCTCTTTGTCTTGAGCATTGGATAATTTGACAAGTATATGTCTTGGGGTGGGCCTGTTAAGGTTTATGTTTGGGGTGTGTTGTGCTTCTTGGATATGTACATCTGTCTCTTTCAGTAGATTTTGGAAGTTTTCAGCCATTATTTCCTGCAACACTCCTTCTGATCCCTTTCCCTTCTCTTCTCCTTCTGGGATGCCTATAATATGTATGTTTGTGCGTTTTGCATTGTCATTCAGGTCCCTAAGTCTTAGCTGGATTTTTTCTATCTTTCTATCGATCAATTCTACTATCTGTTTGATTTCTGATGTACTGTCTTCTACATCGCTAATTCTCTCCTCTGCCTCTTCTAATCTGCTGCTATTTGCTGCGAGTGTATTTTTTATTTCTTGAACTGTGGTGTTCATTCCCATCATATCTGTTATCTTTTTGCATATGTCTGCAGTTTCCCCTCCAAGTTTTGTCTTCATATTGTTAACCTCTTCCTTTACTTCATTAAATTTGTCTGTGATATATGTTCTGAAATCTTTAATTACTTGTGCAAAGTTCTCCTCCTCGTCCTGCTTTTTAGTTTGTTCATTGGATTCAGCCATGTTTTCCTGATTACTGGTTTGTTTTGTAGATATTTGTGCTGTCTGGTCATCATGTTATCTTGACAGGTTTAATCAATTCCTTAGATTCTTTGTCTTACTCTTGGGGATTAATTAGATGTTGTTTTTGCTTAAGTGTTATATCTTCTCTTTGTCACTTTGTTCTTCCTATTTTAATTTCTTATTGCTGGCTGAGTTCACTTTGAGGGAAAGTTTAGGGCCAGGGAAAGACAATTGTGTAAGAAAGGAAAATGTGTAAAGTAGTATTGGTAATAAATGTCAACAGAGCAACAATATGAGATCTGGGAGGATGGATATTAGTTTCATGTAAGTTGTGTAGAGTTATAGCATTAGGTAGAGTACCTATAATGAGGTAGTCAACTGAATATGGGAGGAATATGGTATGAATTAAGAAGCTATTATTTTTGTGAGAGAGGGAAAGAGAAAAGAAAGGCAATAGTTTCAAGAGTGGATAAAAGACAGAAAACAAAACAAAGGTGTTAAAAATTAAGAGTTAGACAATTTGGGGATCAAAAAGGGAGGTGGAATATAGGAGAGACAGTAGATGATGGAGGATATCAAGATGTGGGGGAAAGGGGATAGTGTAGGTAGCCAAAATCAATTCACAAAGAAATGAGGCAACGGAGGATGAGAAAACCCAGCAAATGTGAGGTGTTCCCTGCTGCACCTACTGTATAATTAAGATAAAATAAAATATGAAGAAAATGAGGGATGAGAGAAAAGAGAGAAAAAAAGAGAGAGAGAAGAAAGAAAGAAAAAGGGGGGTGGGTAAAGAAAAGGGAAGGGAACAAGTAAGGAAAAGAAGATATAGAACACCAGCAAAAGGAACAACAAAAAACCCCTAAATAAATGAAAAAAGAAAAAAGACCTTGGGGGATGCAATGGGAGAAAAGACTAGGAAATAATGCAATATTAGCAACCAGGACAATGAAAAATAAAAAATAAAAAATTATAATTTAAAAAAACACAAATGTTGAGGGCTAGGACAAGGACCTCAGAAGGGCCTCAGGGCTTGGTGGATTCAGGGATGGAAAGTCTGTGATATTGCAGCCTCAGGTGTGAGTCTCTGGGGTGTGGACCACCAGGGTTTAGGGGACACAGACCTGGCAACCTCAAATCCAGTTAACAGGGAGCCTGGGAGCACCGCAGTGCAACACAGCCTTCAGGGATTCCCACAGCTGGGTGCCAGCCCTATGGGAGAGGTCACATCCACAAACTCTGACCTATGTGTCTGAAACCCGCAATTCCCCTCTCTCTGGGGTCTCTTCTGTGGCTGTATCACCAATTCGACTTCAGGACACCTCCTACCCTGCAAGCCCCCGAAACAGCCAGTTGGGGGCACCTCTATATTGCAGCCAATTTAAGGATGCTGCAGATCCGCAGCCAGGCCTAGGGGGCGGAGCTCTAGCCAGAAGCGCTGTATCAGTGTCCAAAACCAAAAATCCCACGCCTCACAAAAGATTCCCTTAATCGGCTTCCAGACACCCCCCACCCTATAATCCCCCGAAATAGTCTCCTGGTGATGTCTATTTACTGTCAGTGATTTAAGGCCACTGCAGATCAGCAGCTGGCCTTGGGGGTGGGGCTCTAGCTGGAAGTGCTATTATGCGTGTCAGAAATAAAAAATTCCCTGCCTCACAAAAAACTCCTGTCTGTCTCTCCAAATCGATTTGCAAAGGCCTCCTGCCCTGTTAGCCCCTTAATAGCCCACTCAGGGCTTATGAATTCCCCAGTACCACAGAGCCTCCAGGAATCGCCACCGCAGTGCCGGTGCCATGGTTCTGTCCACCCCAGGGGGGAGCGTCCTGCACACAGCCCCTAACTCTGGGTAAGAGAACCTCAATTTTATCTTTTACACGAATTTTCTCTGTTACCTTCCCACGAAATCGATGTCCAGACACCTCCTGCCCTGCAAAATGCTGAAACAGCCTGGTCCTGAAGAATTTCTAATGTTGCCCAACCGCTTCTTTGCAGGAGAGACTATCAGGTGCACTCACTCAACCACCATATTGCCCTGCCCTCCTATACATACTATTTAAGAAACTTCAGATGGCAAGCAAAGGGAATCAAAATCACAAGCTCACCACTGAAAAAAATACCAATGCTAATTATTTTTTTTAACGTACCAGGATTGGGGATTAAACCTGAGACCTCATATGTGGGAAGCCAGTGCTTAAACACTGAACCATATCGGTTCCCCTGAGTTGGTTTCTTTTGTTTGATTGTTGGTTGGTTGGTTTCGTTTTTTTTTTAGGAGGCACCGGGAACCAAACCTAGGACCTCCCATGTGGGAAGCAGGTGCTCCACTGCATGAGCCACATTCATACTCCAATGCTAATATTTGAAAGTATTTCTTCTCTGATCTTTGACCATTAAAACACACACACACAAGATAAAGAACTCAGTTAACTATCTAACCTGAAGGACAATATAGAATACTGAATACCCCAAATACAGTATAACTACAAACAACTTGTCAAATCTTCTTTAAAGCCCCTTGCCTGGAAATACAAATTGGGACATGATTTGGATTGCTACCTGAATCTGTGCTCCCCTAATTGCAACTCTAAAACCCTAAATAAATGCTTTTGTTGCCTTGCAGCTTAGTTTATTTCTTAATTGACATTACATAGTGTTAGAAACAGGATTCTAAGTACCTACCAACCTGACCCTGGAGTTACTGTTGGGTTTAAGCATGGTAAAGGCATGCTTCAGCGCTGCCATTTCCCCAAAAGCCCTGAGTTCCTGTCTGTGAGTCCTCTTGGTTCTGAACATCCCTCTTTTTGGTTGAGGTTCTAGACCTTTTAGGGGTGACTTTTGAACTTTGGCATTTTGAACTTTGGTTCTTATGGTTTAAGCTGCTAATAGCAGTCCTGTTTGTATACTTGAACCTTTTTTCTTCTGGTTTGGCCTGGTGACATAAGTCCTTTCTGTTGGCCTTCTTTGTTGGTATATAGGGAAAATTTGTTTGGCAAGTACTTGAATGAGACTTTTAAAATTCAACTTTTGTAATGAGCTCTTTTAAGTGGGGGATGCCTCCCTAACAATGAATTTGGCTTTTGTGAGCAAGCAAATTATTTTTGGTCAGCACAGGATGGGCACTTAAACACGATTAGAATGTGTACCACCTTTTAAAGAGAGGCCTTGGCCTGATGGAGGAATCACCTAGTGACAGGGCAGATGAGGAGACCCCATCTAATTCCAAGGTAAGGTTGCCTTTCTTTGTCTGAGAAAATGGTCACTTTGCTTATTCCTTTCATTTTCAATTGAGTTCAGATATGAAAATTCTGACCATGTACATTATAGATGACATATATAATTTCCTTATTTAAGGAGTATTCTATTACTGCTTCAAGTTGTTATTTACAAATAGCAACAGCAGGGAATCAAGTATAAGGGCTTTTTAATTGGCAGCAGTTTTTCCTTCTAAGAGTAAGAATTTTTTGTGCCAACCAAAATAGACATCAGAGATGCATTATCTAGGAAAAGCTTGTGTCTTTCCATGTGTGTCTGCTACAATTATTTATGGGATCTTTGACTCAACCACTGTTTCCCATCTGTACCAAAAGTGCAAAAGACCTGTGTCAACACTACACAGCATGATCTGATCCTGAGTGTTTCCTTTAATATAATTACAGCTGGCCTCAGGTACAAGAGAAAATGGTATGCATTTTTGAACTTCAGAAAAAAATCTAGATAATTAAAAAACCAGGATGGAGCAGATGTAGCTCAGTGGTTGAGCACCTGCTTTCCATGTATGAGGTCCTGGGTTCAATCCCCAGGAACTTTGTGCTTGCTTTACTATGAAGAACCACCCTGATTCCAGCTTCCAGGTGAGAATGAGAAATGGGGATGTGATTATTTTCTAGTTAAGTGATGGCCATGTTCTACAGCCCTTGTAGGCAGCTGTGTTCCCTTTAGGTGGTGAGGGTTTGTGTCCCGGGGCTGGAGATATCTATGTTAAGAGTCTTTGAGATGAGATTGTGAAGGTGGGGGTGGAGAAGCTATTTCCCACCTATATAGCACAATTGCCAGTGTCAACTTCTCTAAAAAACTACTACTACACCCTTTACATATATTTACTCATTCAACCTTCAACACCACCATACTATGACTGTTTATTCCCACTCTTCTGATGAAGAACTGAGGTGCAGAGACAATTAGCCTACAATTTCAAACATGAGTGTCCCTGACCCTGATGCAATAGCCATAACCTAGCCCCATCACTTGGCCATGGGATGATTCTACACCATGCCAGCAAGGGAAACTGATCATTTGTGTGTATTCCTGGACATATCAGACCTGCACAGACCCCACATCCTGTCCATTATTATAAGTCAACTCAGTGATGACATGACCCAGATCTGTAATTATTGCCGTTACTGCAGACTATGAATTGACATAGTGTGAAATGCACATAGAAAGGCCACATGCCTGTTCAGCTCAGATTCTGAACAACTGCAAGCACAATCTGGTTTAACTAAGTCAGTCCTCCACACTACAGCCCAAACAGATAGGAATTGGGAGATATTCACGTATTTCATAACATCGGCATCTTGAGTCCTAGAAATGCTTGGCACTGTTTGCTGCATGCCTTAGGGAAAGTGACCAATAAGAACTCAAGTTATCATTTGGCTATTGATCTGGTGTATATCATCCTTGCTGCAACTTTTATAACTGCTTCAGAGCCTTAGCGCTCAACTCATGTTTCCCCTTAGTAATGAACTATCAAATTGGTGCCTGGATAGTGTAAAGATGGACATCCAACACATTCAATGAATAAGCATTCACAGTATAGAAAAGGAAGACTGGAAGGAAAAATACTACATGGTTTATAGTGGTCAATTTTTAAATGGCAGTAGTTAAATATCTTCAAATCTTCTATAACTGAGTATCTTTATGATAAAGGATTAAAAAAAAATAAAACAGAATGTTTTGCCTAGACTTGAAACCAGTCCCACAATAAAAAGTTATAAATAAAATGTCTTTAAAACAATTACACTATTATTAATCTTTAGAAAGCTAATAAAATGCTCATGTACAAATAACAGCAAAATCCTGCAGAAACAGGTGCTGGACATTGTATGTCCTGCCATGGCCCACTGAGTGGAATGGGGGAGAATATAAACTACAATGTAAACTATTATCCATGTGGTGCAGCAGTGCTCCAAAATGTATTCACCAAATGCAATGAATGTCCCATGATGATGAAAGAGGTTGTTGATGTGGGAGGAGTGGGGTGAGGGGAGTGGGGGTAAATGGGGACCTCATATTTTTGGAATGTAACATTTTTTAAAAATAGAGAAAAAAAATTCTATACAAAAGACAAAAAAATGGGAAGCAGGTATAGCTCATTTGTTGAGTCCCTGCCTCCCACGAATGAGGTCCAGAGTTAAATCCCTGGTACCTCCTTAAAAAAAAAAAAAAGAGATGACATATGTGGAACCATAGATACTGATGATTTTGTAACAGGACAAGGTGATAGTAGCATGTATTTTTTATTTTTTAATTGATTTTGTAAAAATATTACATTAAAAAAATATATGAGGACACCTTCAACCCCACCCCCCCACCCCACCACTCTCCCCCCCCCCAGCAACACTCATTCCCATCATCATGACACATCCATTGCATTTGGTAAGTACGTCTCTGGGCACCTCTGCACCTCATGGTCAATGGTCCACATCATGGCCCATACTCTCCCCCATTCCATCCAGTGGTCCCTGTGAGGATTTTAGTTGGACTTCAAAATGGCAGGAGGAATGTAATCCATCATTGAACAATGGCATGTATTTTTTAACTTTTTTGGATTATTTCACATTGCTTTGGGATGTCATTAGCTACAAAGTCAAGGACTGCATCCCATTTTATTCCTGCACCTCCATTTTGCTATCCTTTTTTCACTCATCAGCAGCTCACACTATCCTTGTTAAATACCTGCCTCCATATTACTCTAATCCTTTGTCCATGTCAAGCAAAACTTCAGAGTACTCCAAGGGCAACACCTCCAATGTACTGACTATTACTATTCATCCTCCTAGCTCCCCAGAGGGCCTGTTGAAAGATCTGAGTGCCAGGGCAGTAGAGGAAGCCCCATCTAATTCCAAGGTAAGTTTCCCTTTAGAACCATTGCTTTCTGCATTTTTCTTTTTCCATTCAATTAAATCTGACCATTACCTTATAGATGATATGTACAATTTCCTTGGTGGGGACTGTGTTCACTTGGCATCTGTTTTGACCTGCCAATCTCTGTTTCAAAAGGACAATCACAAATGGAAGCATTAGATTATAAAAGGAAGTTTTTCCTTAGCAGCCATATTTTCTTCTTGGATTAAGAATTTTTTAAATGCCAACCAAAATGGAGAGATACATCATACAGGAAAGGCTCATGCCTTCTCCTCAGGTGTCCCCTCACTTGCTTTTTGGTTTCCTTGACTTGGCCCTCTTTCCCATCTGGTTTTCTAAAGCCTTCTACAAACACAACACAACAAGTTCTGATCATTATAGTGTTTTCTTTTCTGCAACTGCAGGTGGCTCCAAAAGCAAGCAACAACAGTATGTATTCTCTCATCACACACTTGCTGAGGAAAAATCTAGAGCTGAGCAATGAATATTTCTTTTTGGCTTTGTGTAGAGAGAACCTCTCCACAGAAAGAAGCTTCCTAATGTGTATGATTCTCAATGTGCATGTGTGAGAATGTGTGTCCATTTCTGTGTTTTCCTAGATTTCTCTAACACTAAAAAGTTGCTAATGTCAGCTTTCTGTGTAAAAAAATGCCAGCTTCATTTCTTCATGGGTATATGTCAAAATTTTATCAAATTATATCCTTTAAATATGTTCAGTTTATTGTATGTCAAGTATACCTGAGTAAACCAGGAAAATACCCCATTACCCTTCAGGAAAATGTTCACAGGACTCTAAATGATAAAATTGTATTAGAGAACACCTCTTACTAAAATTTAATAAGTCTTCATTTAGTAATAAATCTCACCTCTTAGTAAGACTTTATAGTCTGATCATGGCATTTTGATTGGTCATGATAAAAGAAAAGCAGCCATATCTGACTTTTTCAAAACATATGAGATATGGAAGGATTGAGAGGTGAATGAATTTTCCAGTTTCACATCTAGAGAATAGGAAACCATATCCTGGAGATATTAAGTGCTTTGACTCCAAATTCTATACACTTTGTTCACATCTCTTTGGCCTGGCGGGATCTCGAATTGTCTATGAGTTTGGAACATTCATGATTTCAATTCTTATTACTGAGCACCATACCTTCAGGGCATCTGCAGCACAATGTAGTATTATCCATTTTTCAAAAGCCCAACAGCCATTTGTGCTAGTAGCGATGGCGTGGACAATGCAGAAAGAACATTTCCATCCTCACAATACACTTTCCTGGGCAGCTGCTCTGAGTCTGCCATTGGTCTTTTCATTGAACTCATCTAATAGAGTATTTCCAGAACAGTCAGAATTTCAGGGTGATAAGTTTGGAGGTAAGAGCTTTAATGATCCATCAAAATGGGGAAAGTAAATAGTTAAAAGGGGATTTTTTTCTCCACCTCACTCATTTGCAAACCATTTATAATGTCTTATTGAAGGCCTCTGACTCCACAGAGTCCAGGGATGGTCTAAGAACCTGTGGTGATCTTGGGTAGCCAGCAAGCCATCAAGTGGAGAAGGGATGGGTGTGCCACATTCTCCAAAAATTTTCTTAGAGATGTTTGTGTTCCTAAAGATTGGCTTGTGGATCAGAGGTATGACTCCACCAGCAGTGATGAAAATGACACTCCAGGTAGGTAATATCACTCAAGATAGGATCCAATGAGAGTAGATTATCAGGAACAGTCTGGTAACACTGCTCCTTTAGTAACTGAAGAAGGGACTGTGAAATCAGAAAGTAATGGAAATATACATGGCGGTCTGCCTTATTCTTTCCATATTTAATAACAACAGTAAGAAGTATTATGATCATGTTCTTTGAGTATACTGTGTTTGCAATCATCTTTCCTTGCTATGCTATTTAAGATTCACTTTCCCATAAGACCAATCGTCAAAGCCTTTGTTTTTCCTTGGTTAGCAGCTCTTGGGAATAAAGCACAAGAGAGTGTAGATGAGGTTTTGGTGTTGACCTACAATGGAGGGGATCTGGTAGGACACAAGCTCTCCCAGACTATCAACTAGACTTGGGACAAAGTTCTTCTACTGGGTGCCAGGTGGCGGTTGAGAATTAGGGCTTCTCCCTCTGTACTTACAGGTCTGGTAGCACTTCATTAATGTTTTATCCTTTCTGACATAAAGAACATGTGTCTGGGCTTACTACACATGCACCCGGGTGCTGGAAATGTATCAAAGGAAACATATCCTTGAACAACCTTCTATTCTCTAGTTCTCACATGAATCCAAAATCCTGGGATTAGATTAAAACCCGAAATTGCTTCCATTTGAGAGGTTCATGTACAACTCTTTCTCCAACACATTCCAAAGCATGGCTGGGTTTCTGGAGGCCTTGTGTGAATGGCCTGCCAGGCTTGCTTCACATATTGGCTCTTGCTGTCTTGGAGAGTCTCTGGGAAGCAGGGCCAAGGGTTCCCTGCTCCTCTCATATTATTCCCATATTACACTGCCACCCTCTTCAATAAATCAATTGATCAATTAACTAATCCATTTTAAACCAGGGAGCAACTCTCAGAGGCATGGAGTTGAATCATGTCCTGTGGGTGATAGTGACCACTAATCCTATAAGTCAAGTGACTGTCCTGAGACTGGTATGACCTTAGGTTCATGGAAGACACTTTGTCCTTACAGCATCCCTATAGGTTTCTGAACTGATTGGAGGGGTTGAATGTAAGATTAGAGGCAAAGTAACTTGTCTGTATTCACTTAGTCTGAAAGTGTGAAAGTGACATAATAGGGGATCTACAGGCCACTTAAATAAGTGGAATCTTTTGGGAATTTGTCAAACCACTGAAGTACTAGCACTGATGGGTGCCTGGTTAAGACTGAGGAAAGGTACATGGAGGGGCATGACTGTTGAGTGGGGAACAGGGCAGAGTTGACTGGCTAGAACACAAGACCTGATTCAACTCCATGCTTCTGATAGTTGCTCCCTGGTTAAAGTGGTTTGGTTAATTGACTAACTGATATTTTGGAAAGGATGGCAGCATAATATGGGAATAATATGGGAACAATGATTGTTCTCCAGTGTTCCTGTATCATAGAACAATATGATTGGTGGAAGCTGACAAGGAGAAAACAAATGGGCAGTAATACAGAGAGAGAAAAGAGGCAGGGAGGTAGTGAAGGTGGTAAAAAGAAGACAACATCATGTATAGAAAGACATGGAGAGTATCTGCCTTCTTAGAGGAATAAGAGGATACAGGCATTCCTTACTGGCCATAGTTATAGTATTTGAGAGCTGGGAAAGGGACTCTGGAATCTTAGACCCACTCCTTCACAGCCGAGGTGAAGTGACTGAGGCCCTAGGAGAGGAGTGTGGTGGTGAGGACAGAATTGTGTCCTGGGATCAGACCACACCCTGTCATAACCAACAGGAACTTGAGTTCTGCCCTCAACCCTAACTTTCCCATTTCCTTTCACAAGGTTGATAGATCACCATTACTTCCCTGGTTACCAGGAGGCTTACTTCACAGCTTCTGAAGCATCAGATACAGAGAACAACAATTTGCATGTAATTTCCTTCCTCTTTCTGTCTTTTTTGTAATCTCTCCCTTTCTTATTCATAAGCTCCTTTTTATAGCTTTTCTCCATTCTATCTGTTCCTTATTTTATGATTCTTATCCTGAAGGAAGTGGTCTCATCCAGGAAGTTGAGGTCATGGGAACAACAATGTCTATAAATTTCTTCCATCCTCTTTAACTATTTTCTTAGCATTGCCCTGGTTTTAACATACGTACATCACTGACTCAGCTTGCATAAGCCTGAATGGTCCAGGCAGGGAATTGGGCTGGTTGTCAGAAGCTTTGGGCCACACCCAGTGGAAGGAGCACCTGTGAAGTTAGTTCTGGGGTGGCCTCTACCCTTGCAGGTGTGTTCCTGCACATGTGCACATGGTCATCAAGTGGGTTCCTCTCCTTGCAGCTGTCTACACTGTTCAAGGAAGAGGAGTGTCTTTTCATAAATTCTCTTTTCCTAGAATACACTGAAGACACTGAAGAAATGAATGAAAAGACAGGAGGAGGAAGAGGAAATGTGAGTGTGGAGTTGATAGGATAAAGAGAGGAAGGGAAACAAGTTCAAGTGTGTTCCATTGCTTTCCTAACCTTTTGGCACTTTAGGAAAATCAGCAAAACTGAGGAGAAACTGAGGAGAAACTGAGGTTTCCAGTATTCTATGTGAACATGGAGGTGGAAATATGAACTGGCTGGTCAAAGTAAATGCAGACAATTAATGATCCGAGGTGTCTTCTGGCTCCTGTTACCCACTCCAGAAAAATTCCTCCCTCCATCTCTATGCCTCCCCAGTGATCTCTATTACTGACAGCACAAAGACCTTAAGCCAGGAGGCCTCAGCCTGAGTCTCAGAGGATCTGGAGATTATATGATGTTTGGAGACTGAAAGGGGATATAATACCAAAGAAATGGAGATGCCTCAGTGCTAGCCCCTTTTACCCAATTCCCTAATCAGCCAATTGAGGGAAAATTTATTTTTCATTTTAAAAGACTTACACTGAATTTTAGAAATAGGTTTGACATTTAATTTTAGATGTTAATACATTAAACAATATCTCTCCAACTACTTGTTTTCCTTCATCCTTATCAATAAAATAAACAGATAGATAAGCACCCTAAACAAACTTAGAGTGAATGAATGGACAAATAACTATAAATTTAAGACTTAACATCTGTCCTCCTACCAATGTCTTCTAGACATTTAATTTCCTGAAATCTGTTCACTCACTTGAAAGGGATCATAGGAACAATATTACCCAACTTCAAGCCAGTGAAGTTGGATTTCAGTGCTATTTTCACTTTCATGTCAGTTTTGCTGTTTATAACACCATGATTCACATTTCTTTCCACAAATATATTACCCCATTTTCTTCTGGCACAAAGTATTATCAAAACTGATGATGAGATGCTAATGTTCTTTTCATAATGCCACTTGCTCTACTCTAATGCTGAAAAGACTTCATTCTTCCTTTACACCCTAGTAATTTTAGCTAGAATATGTCTTGCTATTAGTCATTCTGTGTCAATACTCACTGTAAGGTTTTATAATGCAGATTCAAAGAATTTCTTTCCACAAAAAGAAGGAATTATAATTTTTAACATTTTTTTCATGTCTTTGCTTTGGTTTTCTCATTCAGGCACTCCAGTTATTCATAGATCATACTTTGTATGCCTGTCTTCAACTTCTGACATTTTTTCCCTCAAATTTGTCAAATACTCACTAATACTTGGCCATCCTACATTTAAAAGCACTATTTTAGAAATAACCTGGAGAAAAAAATTCCTTTAATTTGGTTTGCTGATTTTTAAAATGCCTATACACATAAAAACCTGTCAGCCACATTATGCCATGATCTTATTACCCAGCATCTTGCCAACATGTGAACTGAAACCATAAAAATGTTGGACTCCTACAAATGGGCTTACACTGAGATTTCACAAATGTATTCCCAGGCTTCCAGTGTATGGGACGTTATGCTGCTCACTGAGTAGACAGCCATCTGTGGAAGTCATTGAGCCCTGATCACAGCTACATCTATAACACATTCTTGTGGTGTCTCTCTTAAACAAATAACAAGAGCTACATCATCTAAGCCTCCTTCTTGCACTTTACCACCCCTGCTCTGTACAAGTGACTTGTTCCAGTATCTTCCAGTAAAGTTTGGCTGAATTTATGAATTACATAGAGTCTGACATGGCAGAGGAATACTGGGCAAGAAATGAGATTCTGTCCCAGCTGTACCTTGCTTCCATGGCTGAGAATGTGAGAAAATCTTTGAATCTCTGGACCAAACAGAGATCATGAGTAAAAAAAAAAAAACACCATTGATCTAAATCAATTCATGAACTAACAAAAACTAAGAAAATTAAGCTAAGTTCTTGTTCTGCACTAGCTTTCCAAATGATGGCAAAGGCCTTGATTGCCTCTAGGAAACACAGAACCTAAGACAAGGATATCAAATTCTTGGCTTTTCTGAGGAGAAAGAGAATATATTAGAGATCTTATGTGAGCAAGGGAGTTGAGCCAAGCAATCAGGTGGTATATATTAGGGTAGAGAGGCAGTGATGGGTGATGTCACCTGCCTACCACTCATTCGGGTATTATCTTCGGTGTGACAGACCCACTCCCTTTCCTTGTCTGACATTTAGTCCCATGGAACTTACCACTTGGCTAGAAGAGGGGACAATGAAGGTTCCATCATCAGTATCTCAAGATAGTCATTAGTATAAGCATATTTACAGAATAAAGGCAAACTCTTAAGCAAAATGATATAATCACCTAAAATCAGGTACTAGAGGAGAGGGTGGGGAAAGAGAAGGAAGAGAAAATACACTAATTTCATCACTGCTCACAATGAGGATTAATACACACTAAAGAAATGGATGATTAAGAGAAAATTAAAAAAAACAATTACTAGAACAAAATCACAAACCAGAAAACATACACATGTACACAGAAGAATACAGGTGCAAGAAGTGTACTTTTGAGTACTCTTGCCCTTTAATAATATGATAATGAATTTAAGTAGTTTCCAGTGTTAAATACAGTTAAAATCAGCATCAAAAATAGAGAGCAGCTCTTTTTCCTTTTGCAGCCATTGCTGAAGCAGCAGCAGCCAAAATGAAGTTCAATCCCTTTGTGACCTCTGGCCAGAGCAAGAACCATAAAAGGCATTTCAACGCATCTTCCCACATTCAGAGGAAGATTATGTCTTCCCCTCTTTCCAAGGAGCTGAGACAGAAATATAATGTTCGATCCATGCCTATCCAAAAAGATGATGAAATTCAGGTTGTGAAAGGACACTACAAAGGTCAGCAAATTGGCAAAGTAGTCCAGGTTTACAGGAAGGAATATGTCATCAACATCGAATGGGGGCAGTGGGAGAAGGCTAATGGCACCACTGTCCATGTGGGCATTCACCCCAGCAAGGTAGTTATCACTAGGCTAAAACTGGATAAAGACCGCAAAAAGACCCTTGAACTTAAAGCCAAATCTCGCCGAGTAGGAAAGGAAAAGGGCAAATATAAGGAAAAAACAACTGAGAAGATGCAGGGATAAAAGAATCTTATGTACAACTTCCATTAAAAACTGCTAAAATGAAAAAAAATAGAGAGCAATTAAGAATTCCAGTTTATATTTTATATTTATTAAACAGCTTAAAATCAATTAAGCAATGGCCTTTTCCACATAGAACACAGATGAAAGTGCTTAGATGGCTTAGGCACCCCTCTCACTTGATGAGTATGGAAAGAATTAGAGAGCTGTATTGTTTGGGAATGATGGGGAGATAGCTCTATCTCTTTGCAAAGGGAGAGATAGGCCATGCTTCACACACAGAGAAATTCAGTTAAATCATATGAAAAGGAATTTCAAGTTTTGGTTGCATTATTGCGATAAGTGACTTTGCAGAATTGAAGATCTATCTGGTTTAAGGTTTTATGAAGGAAACAATTTGGTTGAAAGACAAGAATATTCTGGTATGGGAGGAGTGGAGTGGGGGATTGGGGGATATATGGGAGCCTCTTATGTTTTTCATAACATAACCTTTTCTGTGATGTATGTATCTTAAAAAAAAAACACAATTTATAAAAATGATGGGGGGGGAGGTGGGTTATATGGGAACCTCTTATTTTTTTTAATGTAACATTCTATGTGATCTATTAACTTTAATAAAAACATTTAAAAATAAAATAAAATGCTTTCAAATTATAATGATAAACACCTTGATTTTTAGCCCTATGTATTAAGAACTGTTGCAAAGTACCCAGTAATATGTTATTTCATTTAACCTTTACAACCACCCTATTAAGAAGGGACTCTTTTACAGATGAAAAAACTGAGGCTTACAGAGATGAAGTCACTTGTCCAAGGTTAACAAGGGTCTGCTTGCCACGCCGTCTATGTTCACAATCATTCCACCCAGACTGTCTCCCTACAGTTGGTGCAGCTGATACCATGAGGGCAACCCGCCTTTCCCCTTCTGAAGTGTTTCCAATCATGGCATGTTGTAATACCTATCCTACATCTATACCACTTATCCCTTTGTTGGCCCTCATATCGATACACAGTCCTGCACAGTCACCCACTCTAATGGGTTCTTGTGTTGAGCTACATTATTGGGTGGCTGTGAGGACTAAATGCTTTAATACATTCACTAGTGCCTGGCACATGGAAAGCACCTAATAAATGTTATTACTATTACAGTCATCCTAATTACCCAGTTCATACCTGGGGCCCCTGAGGTTTTCCTGAACCAAAATCTTCTCTGGTTACAGTGCCTTTCTCTGTTCCAGATAAACAATGACTCCGATCCTTGGGATTCACATAGTGTTATTTCCTTTACTGGCCTAAGTATCCCATCAACAAAACCACTTATTTGGGTCAGACTGAGTGAGTCTCTGTTCCCTGTAACCCAAACAGTAAAAAAATATATAGATGGATTGTTTTGATAGGTGAATTTTTAAAAAGTCTCTAAAGTTACATTATTTTTTCAGGAATGAAAACATTTAGAATGAAAGTGTATTAATAAAAAAAATACATAGTTTCAAATGCAGGTTTTATTATGTTACTAAGAGGGAGAAATTTTATCATCACTAGAAGTATAGAGATGGGTCCTTTTTGTTTCCAGGTAGCTTACTCAAGAAAATTATGAAGAAAACAACAATGAATTAGAATTAATCTGTGAAAACAATTCTTGATGTCCTGACACTTGAAACTTTGCTCAAAAACTCTCCTCCTTTCTGAGAACTTTGTGCTTTCCATGACAACTATTTCATTTGCTTCCTCCTTCCTTATTAGTTATGCATGCAGTTTTTATGATATATTTTCTATATTTGATCTTAAATTGGGTTATAATTGTTTTCCTTGAATTTTTTTATGTGTTTGTCCTATCTCACCTAGCAGAGTATGAACTCCAGGGAAAAGTGATTTCTCTCTTCATTTCTTTTAAAATGGCAGTGGTGTACAATATAACAAGCAGGAGATATGAAATAAGATGAAACAGATGCTAGAGAGTCAAGTCCCAATTCTCTCACACATTGATAGATCACTAAACCTGTCTCAGTCTCCATGGCATTTCTATAAAGAGGAGATGCTCTCTATCTGATTTCAAAGTCCACTGGGATTTTTACTTTGCTTCTCTGACTCTGGTAGACCAAATTCATGACAAGAATCCTGAATATTTAAATCCTCAGGTATATGTGGTACCGCTCATATTCAAAACAAATTACTACATGGAAAGTGATGAAATGACAGGTAGTGTCAAATGGCAAAGGCCACCTGATCTGAATTTCTGGAGGGCATTTACCTTCTGACAGTTTATCTTTAAAGCACTGCTTAGAATCAGATTCCAAGCCATGGTATTTCAGCACATATCATAAGCTAACACACTCTGCCCCCCAGCCTGTCCCCCTAGCGAGTCCACTAGTCTAAAGTTAACTTGTCACCACTCACCGGTTGCAGACTCTGAGCTTTTACCTAGCTATAGAAAATCATAACTTGGTATTTATAGCTCTGACATTCATATAATTTAATGCAAAAATCTCATCTGACTGCACTTACAGATTACAGCTTAAATTGTCTTCTCTTTCTCCCCTCCTCCAATAATTTGACTAAATAAGAATAAATTAAACAGAAACACTTTCAGTTCACATTTCACCTCTCTTCTGCAGAATCATCTCAACAAAATAATAATAATAATGGTAGAAGTACTAATTTGTTTTCTATAAATTGTCCAAGTAAAATATTCAGGATTCCAACTAGTACATCTGAACAGTAGGCTAGGATCCTAAAGGAATGTGTTTTGTAAAGATGCAGAGGCCAGCCACCTTAACCAGCATATTAAAGTGGAAGATCATAAAATAAGAAAGTAGTTTTTTTGTGCTGCTGAAGTAAAATACCTGGGGTATTTTACAGTGGGGTTGTAGAAGTAAGAAGCAAGGTAAGTGTGCTTGATGTGTTATGCATTGCATTGGAAATATTTAGTAAGTATATGAAAATTAAGAGATCCCTCAGCAGGTTGCAGGATCAGACTCCTGCAGCAGCTGGCAATTGCTGGAGAGTGGATGGAGAATATGTTGCAGTTTTGGACTCCTAGAGCAGCTGGCAATTGCTGGATAGAGGATGGAGACTATGTTGCAGTTTTGGACTCCTGCAGTGGCCAGCAATGACTAGATATGGCCAGATGTACAAGGGAACATTCAAGTTTTCCATTGGTTTCATTAGTTTATAATAATAACCTGTTGTTACCTATGTCTCAGAGGATACACACTAGGAAAAATGAGGCCAGTTTCCACTAAGCCAGGGGTTGAAGGTTTCTTTACCTCTGGGAGGAAGCAGCTGCTGCAATGACACAAAGATACTTGTTCAGGGTCTGTGCCAGGCTACAGGGGACACAGCTGCTGAGTCCCTAGCAGTGAGCATAGGGCCTAGTCCCCCAGGCAAGTCCCACTTCAGGAAACGGCCCTCCTGAGCCAAGCTCAGGAACCACAGGCAGACCCACATTGCCCCCTGCTTGTAAAATGGCAGAGCTCCACCAATGCTGAAAGGAGTGCACAGCAGCTTATTCTGTCCTCAATTTAAGGCTGTCTTGAGTTTGTGCATCAGTTAGAATATCAACAGAATAATAATAATGGTAGAGGTCATCATTTGTTTTCTATAAATTGTTCAGGTAAAATATTCAGGATTCCAACTGGTGCATCTGAACAACAGGCTAGGATTCTAAAAGTATCATAGGATCAAAATCACTTACTTGATATTTCTGATGCAACAGTAGAGTTCTCATAATTGGGGCTAAATCAGACTTCTTTAAAGATACCAGTGGATTCAGTTTTCTCACCTGTCATTTAAGCAAAAAGCATGACACCTTAAAAAAATTCAAAAGAAGGAAAACACTACATGCATAAAGATATGTATTACAGTGCTATACACTAAAAAATATAAATTACCTCAATGCTAAACAACTGGGAAGTGAATTAGTAAATCTTGATTCTTTAATAAGATGAAGTACTGGGAGCTGTTGTGGCTCAAGCAGTTGAGCAACTGCTTTCCACAGGGAAGGTCCTAGTTTTGATCCCTGGTGCCTCCTGAAAATGAAAAAAAGGAAACAACAAGCAAATCAACAAAACAAATTAACTCAGGGAGCCACTGTGGTTCAGTGGTTAAGCGCCAGCTTCCCATTTACAAGTTCCCAGGTTCAATCCCTGGCCCCATACCCCAAATAAAACAAAACAGAACAAGAAATAAATAAGATCAAGTAACATTTAACCCTTCGAAATAGTCATTATCAAGACTGTAAACCAGTAGAGGAAAACATTTGTAATATAACATTGAATGAATAAAACAAATTATAAGGGTGACTGTATATAGCTACAAATACGTTGTATTAGGTTAATGCATATATATACTCTATTAGTAAAAGAAGAGCTGATGCAAAATAGCAGAAATGGGTTGTTTTTTATAAAGGATATTTATTTGGGGTAGAAGCTTACAGTTCCCAGGCCATAAAGAGTAAGCTACCTCCCTCACCAAAGTCTATTGCCATGTGCTGGAGCAAGATGGCTGCCGACGCCAGCAAGGGGTCAGGCTTCTGGGGCTCCTCTCTTCCTGAGGCTTGCTTCTCTCCAGGTTCAGCTGCTTTGCTCTTTCCACAAGGCCAGCTGTAGATTACAAGGCAAATGGCACATCTCTCTTCCCAGGGCCTCTGTCGTATCTGCTTCTCTGTGTGTTTACTTCCCAGGCTCCAGCTCAAAAACTCTCAGCTCTGTCCTTTGCCATGTCTTTTCTCTGTAAGTCTCTGTATGTGCAGGGATGCAATGTCCTACTGACAAGCCTCAATCAAAGCCTTAATCATTATTTAATCAAGTAAAAGTGAAACCTCTCAATCCAATACAATCTAACATGCCTGGAGGAGCAGACCAGGTTACAAACATAAGCCAATATCTATTTTGGAACACATAAACAATATCAAATTGCTACATAGTCTGTGAAAAAGATATATGTAGGGAGGAAAGTAAGAACAAAAGGGGCCCCCTCTGGAGGCAGCTGTTTAATAAGAATTGTTCCAATAGTCACAACACCCCTGGGGTTGGGGACTGGACCCTTGGTGTGTAGAAGGAAGAGACAGAGTCCCTCCAGGAAGGGCCATGTGGTCCCTGAAGGTGGCTGCCTGGGCCTGTTAAGCCAGGATCTGTGATTCTGAAATGAGGCCCCCTCATGTCCTGCCAATCACGCATCCCCATCCACGGCCTTGTAAATGGGATGGGCCATGCCATAAAAGGTTGAATAAAGCTGCCCAGTACTTTGGAGGACAGGGGTCTCCACGTAAGAAAAGTTTCCATGACTCAGTGTCAAAGGAGGCCTCCTCAGGTTGGAGATGAATTTTGAGTCTCTTGTCTGCATGCTCAAAAATGCTATGTCCATCGCATCATCCCAATCTTTCTAAGTAAAATTGGACTTCATCAGTTGTTTGCCAGTGGGCATCTGCCTAGGCAGTAATACCTACCGTAGACAAATGGACCTTTTCTTACTGTCATAAATACCTAAGTTGATAGGAGAGGGGCATGGAGTCTTCAAAAGACTCTCAGTTGTCAATTGGCCCCTTTCTCCTTATCACCCTGAACAAAATCTTCAAGTATGGTTTGACTCTCCAATCAACTAAAATTTGGAACTTTGGTTTTAATTTGGGGTCCTCTTTGGAAGGAACCCTGTACATGCCAGACTCATAGGCAATTGCCTCTTTCTCTAGGGACTCCCATCCATGTTGGGGTAGGTTTCCTCTAGCAGGATGGTGGCAGGATCATTCAGAAGAACCCCTGGCCTGCACAGTTCACTAATAGGGTATTGCCCCATGATAGGTATCAGGGTTTAATAGGGCCTGAGCACATGGTATGGGCATTTTACCTTTTTTTCTAATTTTGAGACAACCTCTGTAGTTGTAGGAAGAAGCTGGCACCCTGGCTTGGAACTTTGTCTTGCCCATAACCCTTTAACTACCTTGCCAGGGATTGGATCCACAGTAATCCATGGAGTCAGGGTTCAGAGAGTGACAGTAGCAGAGAGCAATAGCCACAAAGGGACCACAGGCCCCTGGAACACCACTGCCTGTGGGCTGCCACATTATACTGCCAGTGAAGGGGGTGCCCCTATTGCACAGTGGAACCCCTGCATTTGGCCTCTGGGGCACAGTACACAGATACAGTGTTTCTCCCCATATAGTCTCCCAGTTACTGTCAGGCAAAGCCTCATAATTCCCATACACTACCTGCCCCAGCAGCCCTAGCACCAGGGCAGGGATTGCCCATCTCTTGTCCCTATACCAATTCCATTAGGTCAATGACTTTTGGATAAAATTAGCTAATTTGACTCAGACTAAATCATGCCCATTCTGGAGAAAACTGGAAACCAAGGTTTCCCCTCTTGACATACAAGGGCTAGCAGTCTATAAAACCCATGGACAACTCAGATTTGCAAAAGCCACAATTTAGGGAGTTTTGGCAAAACCCAACATAAACAACAAGCATCAGCACAAAGTAGAACACACATTAAGTCACCAAGCCATGGAACCTCCCAGATATTATTAGTTTTCTGAAAGAACCAGTTAGTAAGCTAAGAGCAATCAAAAGGCACTATGTCTCACATCCAATGGTTGTGACCAACACACCCTCCCTACTGCACCACTTACTTTTAATATATATTTTGTTAGAGGAGTTGTGAGCTTACAAAACAATCATACATAACATGCAGACTTCCCATACAGCACCCCTTCAGCAAAACCATGCATTGCTGTGGAACTGCACCACTTATTTTGAATGAATCAAGTTGGGGATTTAAATTTGGGTCTGGGTGGAAGTCAGGTGTGACTCAACTGGAATCTGAGACCTTAGTGCATGATAAACGTTACTGTAGGTGCTAGGGTGACAGGGTTGCCAGGAGGATAGACAGGAAGTATACTTAGGTGGCTCAACCAGAAGGTGTGGAGCACACAAGCAGAACAAGAGGAAACTGAGCCTGTGTTAGTCAGCCAAAGGGGTGCTGACATAAAATACCAGAAGATGGTTGACTTTTATAAAGGGTATTTATTTGGGGTAGGAGCTTACAGATACCAGGCGATAAAGCATAATTTACTTCCCTCACCAAAGTCTATTTTCACATGTTGGAGCAAGACAGCTGCTGACAGCTGTGAGTGTTCAGGCTTCCTGGTACCTTTCTCCCAGGGCCTAGCTTCTCTCTGAGTTCAAGTTTCCTTTCTTCCCAGGGCCTGCTTCTTCCTGGGCTCAGCGTTCTTTTTTTCCTGAGGCTGGCTTCTCTTTCCTCTTTATGGAGCTCCAGCATCAAACTCCAACATAAAAAAGCCTTCATCTCTGTCCTTTGCTGTGCCTTTTATCTGTGAGTCCCCACCACCAAGGGGACTCACACCAAGGGGTGGGGACTCAATGCCCTAATGATGTAGCCCAGTCAAAGCCCTAATCATAACTTAATCGTGTCCAGGTACAGACCAGATGACAAACATAATCCAATATCTATTTTTGGAATTCATAACCATATCAAACTGCTACAGTGCCCTTTTAAAAAATTTTTGCTTGAATCTATTTCAATACTTTTTATTGCCTCCTGTAGTGCACTTACATTCACAGTCACTACCCTCAATGATTCCCTTTGCAAAACACCTTTGCAGCAGCCCTAAGAAGAAGGTGTCAGAAGAGGATGTGGCTTAAGCAGCTAGGTACCCACCTACCACATGGGAGGTCCCGGGATCAGTTCCTTATGCCTCCTGAAGATGATGAGTGAGGTATGCATGTGATGTGAGAGCCAGGTGTGGTGAGCTCATGCAACAAGATGCAGGGACTTGATGCAATGAAGAGACACAGCAAGGACACAAAATGAGAGACACAATGAAAGACACAAGCAGGGACCGGAGGTGGCTCAAGTGACTGGGTGCCTCCCTCCCACATGGGATGTCTGGGTTCTGTTCCCACTGCCTCCTAAAAAGAAGATGAACAGAGAGCAGACAGCAAGCACAAACAAAAAATGGGGGTGGGGGTTGGGGGAGGGGAATAAAAGCAAATAAAGGTGTACTTCAAACCCTGCTAAAATCTCATTTCTCAAACCAGGTCTCGGATGTTTTGAAGGGGAAGGGAGGCAGAGCAGGTGGGCCAGGTAGTATGTCAATGGAGGCTCGACTCACAGAAATGCCTTGGCCACCACACACTCACCTCCCAGAGGAGGATGCTTGTTTACAAGACACTTGCACTCTTTGTGACTTTGCTGTGCATTCCTGCAGGACAGGGGTCCTGCTCCTTGCTTGGCTCTCCTAGAGGCCCAGAATATGGTAGGTGCACAGTAAATACTTGTGGGGAGAATGGCGTGTCTTCATTCCTTGATTTGATCTTCTCCCACACCACCGTTAGGCAGCAAATTAGGAAATATGACTGTTGCCAGTGTTAGTGATCTGCTTAGTGGGGGAGATGGAGTCCCTGGTTCCCTGCCCTGGCCTTTCCAACCCAGGTGAGACTTTGGCCACTGCTGGTAAGGACAAAGATATTAATTAGGAGGAAGAACTCTTTGAGTCATTCCTGAAGCAATAATAATTACAATCATCCTCATCATCATCTCTAACTCACGTAGTCCTCACACCAGTGGCACCAGTGGGGAAGGAGCTGTTATTATCTTTTAACAGCAAAGCACAGAGCAGTTAAGTAACTTTCCCAACATCAAAGCCAAGAGGCAGCCCTGCTGGGACATGGACTCCATCAGGCTTAAAGCCCAGACCCGGATGCTGCTAAAACCTCAGGACAAGGAGCATCCCCAGCTGGACCCAGAGAGGCTGCCAGCACAGGTGGGGTGAGTTTGGGTGAGGGATCAAGGCTAAGTGAAATGTGGAGGTCAGTCAGGGAGTCTTCGCCAAGACACACCTGAGAGCTCTGGCCCTGAGGCCACAGCCTGAGCAAGATGCGCCCTGGCAGGAGAGGCAGGCACGGAGCTCCCTAATGACAGGGTTAATTGTTTCATGGGTGCGATGCGAGGGTCAGAGGCTCTGCCAGCCTCTCAGGCACCAGCCTGGGCTGGGAGCCAGGGAGCCTGACCCACAGGACTGACCTTGCAGCAGAAGCCTGAGGAGTGGGTGGGAGTGAGGCAAGCAGAGTGGGAGAGCACCCCAAGGAGAGGACACGGCCTGGGTAGGACCTGGGGCTACCGCGCTTCCCTCTTACCTTAGAAAGCAAGAGCAAAAGGGAATTATCCTTAGAGAACAAGTGCAAAAGGGAGTTTTTTTAAATTCCCATAACCCTGCCCCACCCCCCAGATGGCCTTAGATCCGCCCTCCATCAAGCAGAGATTCTGCCCCGCCATTCCAGCAGCTGTTTGCACTTGACAAAATGCCCAGTGGTCTTGTTTGATCCTTACAACCACCTGGAGGGAGCAGGTGTCCGGCCCCTGTACAGAGGGGGAAACTGAGGCAGGGGGTGTCGTGCCTTCCTGGGCCACACAGCAGGTGTGCCTCTCCTCGTCCGGGCGGCCTCCCCCACCCCCGTGCAAGATGCGCTTCCTGGCGCCTTGGCTCTGGGGGGCTGGGGTGTCACGTGACACATTCAGGTAAAGGGCTGAGCAGGTGGAGCTCAAGGCCGGGGCTGCCTCGTGACGACGACGAAGCGCCTTCCCGGGGGGCCCGAACGGGGTTTCTGAGTCCTCCCTCCCCCGAGAACCTGCAGCCCCGCGGAGAAGGGGCGTCCTGCGGGCAGGGGCCCCGGGAGTGGGGACGGGGCTGCGCCTGGACAGCAGCTGGAACCCCGGCGACAGGCAGCGGTGAGCCCGGGGACGGGGTGAGGAGCTCTGCGGAGGGACGTGGTGGGCGCGGGGCAGGAGGAGCCGGGGAGCCCGGGATGAGGTCCAGAGGGCCCAGGCGGCCCAGCGTGAGACGCCGCCGGCGCGGGGAGCAGGCGCTTCAGATTGTTTCCATTCTAACACCTTTTTTAAAATGTACTGGATGCATATAATTTCTTAAACACTTTATTTTTTAAATAATTTCAAACTTACGTACTGTGGCAAAAACAATACAACCCCACACACACACACACACAGAGGACTCCAACATACCCCCACCCAGGCCCACCACCCGCTTTCAGCATTTCCCGCCTTTGCCGCAGCAGCCTCCTCCTTACAGCAGCGTTTACCTGGAATTCTCTTCCAGCTAACTTTAATGACGCGCCGTGCAGGAAAGGTGGGGACACACGCGCGGTGGGAAATGAAAGCCCCATCATCTGTAACTCACCACCCCAGGCAGCCTGGTCATCCTGTGGGGTCTCTTCTTCCAGTCCTGAAAAGAAAAGAAAAAAATTCACCCCCTAAGGGGCAAAAAAAATTCCAAGTGCCTAAGAGATGACTGCACGGGGACGTCCCGTGGCTGGGGAGGTCCAGGCAGGCTTCTGGAGAGGAGGTGGGGGTCAGGATGGCCCTCAGGGAGTGTGGGAACGGGTGACGTTTAATTTCCTCAAAGCGGAAGCCGGAGCCGCTCTGCGCTGGGGAGGGAGGGAAAGGGCTTCCGGAGGCTTTGGTGCGCAGGGAATTTGAAGAGTGGCGCCAAAATGAGAGGGGCCAATGGTGCGTGTTGGGGGCGGGGCCAGTGGTGAGAACGGCCAATGGTGAGTGTCGGGGGCGGGGCCAATGGCGCGTGTTGGGGGCCGGGCCAATGGTGAGAAGGGCCAAACGGTGAGAAGGGGCGGGGCCAAAATGAAAACGGCGCCAAATTGGAAAAGCCGCCAGGGGTGAAGGCGGCGCCCAGGCCCACCCCGCGGGTGTGCGGAGGCGGGAGCAGGGACTGAGCGCAGGCCGTGGAGCTCAGACGACGTGGGGACCAGGGAGGGCCCTGGTGCTAGGTGGGGGGTGTAAGCCTCAGCATTCCTGCTGTTTGGGCGTCGGTCATTTTATCCAGGTCTGCGCCCGTTCTTGCAAGATGGTTAATAAAGTCTTTTCTCCTCCACACTCGGGGGAGCCTTAGTTTTGTTACAGGTGCGGCTTTCTCTTTAACAGGAGGGGCAGGGGTTGGAAAGAGCACAGGAACAGAGATGGGATTCCGGCCAAGGGGGCCACGCCAAGCTGGGAAAGGAGCTAATAAAATGGGGCTCCCGCGCCCACCGCCCAAGCTTCATCCCCCAACGACCCGCGGGCGAATAAGGAGTGGCCTCATTCAGCACGGGTCCCCGCGGGGGAACACGGAGTGGCCTCATCCAGCACGGGTCCCGAGCCCACCCACCCCGCGCTGCTGAGGGGGCCGGGGGTCGGCGGGTCCCCGGAAACGCCAGCTGGTTGTGGGGGGTGCCAGCCGCGCCCAGCGCCCACCCGAGGGTCCTCGCGGGGCAGAAGGCGCTTCGAAGCCGCGCACAGCGGGGGAAAGGGAAGAGGAAGGGGCGGGCGGGCGCCTCGCAGGCGGGCCCCGAGCTGCGCGGGCCTCACCAGGGCGCCCCGGGCCTGACACCCGCCGCGCCTCTGAGGGGGCCTCGGGCACGCGCCCGCCAGCCTCGAGGAGGTCACCAGGCCCTGACTGCTGATGGCCCAGCCCAAGCCCCTCCCCTGCTACCCGGTTAGGGAGGTGGGGAAGGGCAAAGCCAGGCAGGTGGGGAAGGGCACAGCCAGGCGAGGAAACCAGCGAGGACGATGTATTTAAACCTCTCCCGTGGGTGCGCGCCTGCCGGCTCCTGGAGCGCTCGCGCTCCCGTCCGCAGTGGGGAGCAAGCCCACCTGGGCTTCCCGTCCCCAGACCACTCATTCCTCGAAGTGCTCAAGCCTGGGCTTCCTCATCTGTAAAATGAAAGCAGGCGAGCGGATGTGGCTTGAGCGGTTGGGCGCCTGCCTCCCATGTACGAGGTCCTGAGTTCAATCTCAGATACCTCCTAAAAACAAAAACAAAATCAACTCAGGGAGCCGGTGTAGCTCAGTGGCTGAGCGCCGGCTTCCCACATTCGAGGTCCGAGGTCAATTCCTGACCCCGGTACCTCAAAAAAAAAAAAAAAAAGCAGTAACCCCAACCTTCCTTGTCCAAATCTACTGTCCCACCAACCTGTTGCCACCTTCCTGCTGGCCCCTTCCTTCCCCGTGCCTCCCCACCCCCTTCTCCAGGGGGTACCACCTCTGTGCTGCGCCAGGCACCCCAGCCTCTGCCAGCCGGGGGTTGAGTCAGACCTGGGCCCACCACTGCACCGCCGCCCGCTGAGCTCAGATAGCCAGAGGCTCCTTGTCTCGGCTCCCACCCAGTGTGCACCAGGCCCAGGGGACAGCCGGGGGAGGGGCAGGAGGAGGGCGGGGGGGACACCCCTAGGCGAAGGCTCCGACTGTGCCGGCCAGGCTGCTGTGCCCTGGAATGCCAGGCCAGGGCAGGGGCTCTGCCAGCAGAAGACTGACCTCCAACAATGACGTTTCTCCCTGGGTGTTCCAGAAGGCATCGGCCGCCTTCTAATTCAAACCAGCAGGAGGAGGCGCCATAGGCTGAGTCTCAAAAAGGAGACAAGTGTCCCCTGGAAGGGCCTCTGGCGAGGGCCCCCCTCCCCGCCTCCTGAGCCAGGCCCGGGCGCATCCCCCATGGGGCACAGCACCCCCGCCCCCTCGATCCCTGGCCCTGCGCGGGGCTTCCACAGCGGTCACCGTGGGAGCTCTGGTTTTAGCTGCGCTTATGAGCACCCTCTGAATGCCAGCGTCTGTGCTAAGAACTGCATGTTCACCACCTCTCAAAACCACTCACTCTTTTTTTTCCTCACTTAAACTTTTTATTTTGACATAATTTCAAATTAACAAGACAGTTGCAAAAATAATACAAAATCAACCCAGAGAACTCCAGTATACCTCTTCTCCCCACCCCATATCCAGAGCCACGATTTTAACATTTTGTTTCATTTGCTTCATTGGTCTATTTAACTATCTATCATCAGTCCAACTATCTGTTTATTTTCTAAATATTTGAGAGGTTGTTACATCGTATTTCCTGAACACATAACACTCCTATGTACCTTTCCTAGGAACAGGATTACGTAGCCACTTTAAGTACAGATTTATCAAGTTCAAGAACTTCACCATCAATACAAAACTTCCAATCTACATTTCAATATTTTCATATGTCCTTTAGGGCCTTTTCTCCTCCATTATTTCAACCCCTACTCTTTTTTTAAAAACTCTAGTTTCATTAGAGAAGTTGGACACTTACAAAGCAATCATGCACATGTGTGGAATTCCCATACAACACCCCTCCACCAACACACTACATTGTTGTGGAATATTTGTTACAGATTATGAGATAATACCAGACTATTACCTCCAACTATGGTCTATGGCATACATTTGGCATATTTTTTCCATACCCCCTTATTGTTAACTCAGTACATCTTTGACATTGATGCAAGAATATTACAGAATTGCTGTTAACTATAGTCCATAGGTTACATTAATTGTATTTTCCCACTGCTTCTCCACATTCCCACCATCTTGCAATAGTGGTGTATATTTGCTCTAGTTCATAAAAGGATATTCTTTATTTGTATTACTCACCCCTATCAGCCACCTCTGTGTTCAATATATTATTCAGATCCTGGATTATTCTCTAGCTTTCTTTCAATTGACATTTACATCCCCAGATTACCCTTTTCAGCCACAACCCCATTTATAAACCAGCTGTGTTATTAGTTCTACTCACTATAATGTGTTACCATCAACTCTATCCATTTCCACACTTTTACAGTCAAGTTAATTAAAACTTCTACATATATTAAACATCAGTACACCTTCTCAGCCTTCCTCTTATCTCCTAATAACCTATACTCTAGGTTTTAACTCCATGCATTTGTTCTTCATATTTAGTTCATATTAGCAAGACCACACGATATTTGTCCTTTTGTGTCTGGCTTATTTCACTCAGCATAATGTCTTCAAGGTTCCCCCATGTTATCACATGTGTCCCAATTTCGTTTCTTCTTACAGCAGCATAGTATTCCATTGTATGTATATACCACATTTTGTTTATCTATTCATCAGTTGGACACTTGTCAACCACCTACTCTTTCTTGTTTTTATTTGTTATTGTTTTTGTTTTTCTTAAACCACCTACCCTTACTGCATGCCCAGGAGAGAACGACGGGGCTGAGCAGTGTGATAAGACCTTGCCCCAAGTCTCCCGAGCAGGGCTGGAAGAACTTGGCTTTCAGCCCTGTGTCTGCCTCGGGACTCGAGCTCCCCCCACCAGGTTTCACTTTCCAGTAAACGGAAAGTTTAAGGCTCGCCACACGCCACCCACTAGGATGACTACAATGAAGACTGATGATGAGTATTGGCAAGGAAGGGGAGAACCTGGAAGCCTGATGCACTGCTGGTGGGAATGTAAAGTGGTGCAGCTGCTTTGGAAGACAGTTTGGTGGTTCCTCAAACAATTCAGCACAGAGTTACCACACACGCCAGCAATTCACTCCTCGGTATCTACCCAAGAGAAATGAGACTAGTTGTCCATACAAAACAAATGCTCCTAGTAGCCTCAGTCACAATAGTCAAGAGGTAGAAACAGCACAAATGTACATCAACCAATGATGGATAAACAAAATGTGATATAGGCATATGATGGAATATTATTTGACCATAAAAAGGAATAAAGAAGAGGTCGATATATGCTGTGACATGGGTGGAAAACATTACATTGGGTGAAAGGAATTAGAAACAAAAGGGCAAATATTCTATGATTCCATTGTTATGAAAATCCAGAATAGGGAAATCTATAGAAACAAAAAGTAGATTTGTGGCTGCCAGGGGCTAGGGGAAGTTGGGAGAGTAAGGGGGTGATAGCTAATGGGCACAGAGTTTCTTTCTGAGGTGATGAAAATGTGATAAATATATGAAAACTGTTAAATTGTACACTTTAAATGGAAGAATTGTATGGTAGGTGAATTATAGCTCAATAAGGCTATTAAAAATTAAATGGTTTAAGATTCAGCCTTTACAAAGACAAATGAGTTTATATATATTTATATATATATATAAAGAGTCAGGAGGTCATCAGAGGGTGGCACTTATGTGTGCCTCAGCAGGACACCAGAGACAACCAAAGCAGATACAACTCCAGGTACTGGTTTGCCCAAGGGCTGTGGAGACCCACAGGTTCTATGGTCATGGCAGATGGCTCTGGAGTTCAGTGCCGTATCAGTGGGCCCTACTTTGGAGTTTGTGTTCCTGAGTGTGATGGAGTTGGACTCAGATGTGAACTTTCTACACATGCCTCTTCTGTTACTTTTACTGAACCTGTGGTTGGTGCTGGGGTTGGTGTATACTCAGGAGATCTGAATCTCTGGACTGGCCATGTGACAGCTGGGCCCTGAGCCTCAGCAGAGTTGCAACTCCTGTTCTCTGGTTTGTTGGACTTGTCGAGGTCAGCTAAAATGGAGGTGAAAATGGTCAACCACCACACCAGGGAATCGAGAGTGCCTACAACTGCAAGCAGGAGAATTGCATCTACCATCCATGTGGAATCTAAGGCCCCTCTCAATATGGAGGTGGAGTGAACATCACCATCCCAGGGTCCACAGGATGGAGGAATAAAATATTCCTCATTAGAGTAGACTCACTGATATTCTACTATAGAACTATTGTGATTAGTAATGGAAGAAATTGTAGCATCGATGTGGAGACAGTGGCCATGGAAGTTGCTGAGGACAGAGAGAGGGAGGAAGAGATGTGATGTGGGGGCATTTTCGGGACTTGGAGTTGTCTTAAATGATATTGAAGGGACAGATGCTGGACATTATATTTCCTGCCGTAACCCTCTGAATGGACTGGGGGAGAGTGTAAACTACAATGTAAACTATTATCCATGTGGTGCAGCAGTGCTCCAAAATATAGTCACCAAATTAAATGAGTGTGCCACAATGATAAAAGAGGTTGTAGATATGGGAGGAGTAGGGTGAGGGGGTGGGGGTATATGGGAACCTCATATATTTTAATGTAACATTTTTTTGTGATCTATATATCCTCAAAAAATACAATTAGAAAAATGATGGGGTGGGGGTGGGGAGTGGAGTATATGGGAACCTCTTGTGTTTTTTAATGTAACATTTTGTGTGATATATTAACATTTTAAAAAGATGATTAAAAAATAAAATAAAAAATTTTAAAAAGGCTCAGCCTTTAAGGAGCTCACAAGTCAGAGAGGGCCAAGAAGCAGATATGTCCCAGCAGAGTGATGAGGGCCACAGCTCCAGGAAGCATAGGTGGGGGCAAGAGGTGGCCTGGGGGATTAGGGCTGGCCAAGGACAAGTGCCTGAGTCCTGGTGTGAAAATAACAAGTTTTCCACCAGAGGCCACACTGGTCTAATAATTTAGGAAGAGAGGGGTGCATCTCTCAGCTTAGGGAGTGAGGCCGAATGGGGAGGCAATCCTGGAAGGCTTCCTGGAGCAGGTGATACTGGGCCAAGTGCTGAAGAATGAATCAGGCAGAAAAGTGAGGGGCAGAAAAAGACACCACAGAGGGGGCAAAGGCACACTCGGGGAATGTGCTGAGGGGCTGAGGGGCTGAGTGCTGGGTAGGAGCTGGTGGGAGGCTGAGAGGGAACTTTGGAGGGGTGGGGGGGTCTTACCCCTTCCGGTCTGGCACTACCCCTCCTCTTTTCCCCAATGTGGGCCTTGGTTTCAACAGCAACAGCAAAAGCCTTCCATCTCAGAGGCTGCAAGTCTCTGAGTTAGCCACTGATATTGAGTTAAGAGGACAAACAAGTGACAGGGAGCAAGTCCCGGGGTGCCCACGGCAGGAAACGAGACCTCTCAGACACTAGGTACCCACGGGCCACATCCCACCACCCCAGGAAACATCAGCGCCTGAGAGAAATTCAAACAGGAACCCAGGTGACTTCCCCTGGGCAGATTCCAAGGAAGAAGCGAAAGTGGCATCGAGAGGGGCCACCCCACCAGCTTTGCACCCACCAGCCACCAATCAAAAGAGCAGGCAGGTGAGAGAAGCAGGTGCCCGGGCATGGGCCCCGTCGCCCTGCTCCACGTGCCCTCGCCCACCCACCAGTCAGCTTCGAGTCAGCTGAACTGCGGGCCTCGGGCCCCCCGCGGCCCTCGGACTTCCCAGCACAGCCGCTTTCCTCGCCCTTCCCGCTGCTGCCTCCCTGGGTCGCTGAGGCCCTGGCATTTACACATCCTGAATTTGGAGCCAGACGATCCGGGTTCAGCTTCTGGCCTTGTGGTGATTTAACTGTGGGCTCGGAGCCTCAGTTTGCTCCCCTGTGAAATGGGCATCGGGCTTGCTGCTCTCTCTTTCTATTCCCAGCAAATTGGAAGACAATGTGTCATAGGTGACAATGAGGATCAATGCAGAATTGCTTTAGTGTGGAAACCCTTGGTGGCAAAGCAGATCTGAGGGAAGGGCGAAAGTGGGCATGATGAGGTCAATCCCTCTACTGTTGTTTTTTTACATTTTTATTGCAGTGACATATACACATCACTCAATTTCCCATTTTAACCACTTTCCTGTGTATAATTCAGTGGCATTAATTACCCTCTCAACACTGTGTTCTCATCCCCAGCATCCATCACCAGCACTTTCCCATTCCCCAAGTGGAATCTCTGTGCCCATTCACAATCACTCCCCATTCCCCCTTCCCAGTCCCTGGCAACCCCTGATAGCTTTCTGTTTCTAGGAATTTGCTCATTTCTTATAAGTGAAGTCACACGATATTTGTCCTTTGTGTCTGGCCTATTTCACTCAGCATAACGTCTTCCAGGTTCTTCATCTTGTTCTGTGCATCAGAACTGCATTCCTTTTCGTGGCAGGCTACTATTCCATTGTATGTCTAGACATACCACATGGTCTTTGTCCGCTCCTTCATCTACTGACACTGGTGCTGGTTCCCCCATGCTCTTTTGTGCAGCATTTTCACCTTTAAAAGCATCTTCCCATCTGTCTTTACCCCCATCTGACAGGAGACAAAGCTGAGGTAAAGCAGTGGTGTGACTGAGAGCACCCCACACAGGGGATGTCGGGTGCCTCTGGGCCTGGGCCTCTGACGCTGAGCTGGGGTGACAGGACCCTGGCGCTTTTCACACAGCAGCCCCTACCCAAGGCAGGAGGCCACACCACCACCCAACTCCAACTTCTGGGTCCCTGGAGGGTGCGCAGCCTGCAGTGGGGGAGATTCACAAGCACGTCCTCAGGTAGCTTAAGGCCCCTCATGTGGAAGAGGAGTTAGGCGAGTTCTAGGTAGTCCCAAGGCAGAAGCAGGACAAGTGCTGGGAGTTATAGGAACAGAGAAGAGATTTCAGCTCACTGTGAAAAGAAGCATTCCAAATACACTGAACTGGATACAGACGGAGAAGGCCACCTGAGGGGTAGTGAGCTCCCTGCTGCTGGAGGTGATCAAGTGCAGGCCAGACAACCAGCTGGCTGAAGCAGTTCAGAGTGGAGCAAATTCTGTGGTAGCATTTCACCTAGAGCAGGGCTCCTCAATCTTGATACTGTTGACCTTGGAGCAGATAATTCTTTGATTTTTAAAAATAGTGATAACATCCATGTAATATAAAATTGGCCATTTTAACATTTTAAGCATACTATTCAGTGCATTGATTACATTCAGTGAGCTGCCATCACCGCCCTCCCTTACCAAAACTTTTTCATCCTGCAACCAGTAACTCTGCGCCATTGAATAATAACCCCAATTCCCCTGCCCTCTGTTTCTATATCTTTGCTTATTCTAGATATTTCACATAAGTGGGACCATACAGTATTTGTCCCTCTGTGTCTGGCTTGTTTCACTCAACATGACGTCTCCAGGGCTCATCCATGTTGTCACAGGTGTCAGGACTTCACCCTCTTTACGGCTGCCCAATATCCCATTGTGTGCCTGTGCCACATTTCTTCATCCACTCACCTGTCGATGGACGTGTTTGGCGCTGTGCATACTCCGCTGTGAGCCCTGGTGCACACGTGTGGCTGGGTGATAGCTTGCTGTGGGCTCTCCTGAGCATTGTAGCATATTAGCAGCATCCCTGACCTCTACCCACTAGGCACCAGCAGCAGGCCCCACCATCCCATCTGTGACAACCAGAGTCCCCAGACCCTGCTCCATGTGCCCAGGAAAGCAAAGCAGGCCTCGTTGGAAAACTGGCCTAAAAGACCTTAATGACTTTTAGGTAAGATTCCATCATACTCCACGTGTAACCACAAGAACCATGATCGGGAAGCAGATGTGGCTAAAGCAAGCAACTGGGCTCCTGCCTACCACATGGGAGGGCCCGGGTTCAGTTCCTACGCCTCCCAAAGAAATCGAGCAAGAGAGCGAGCTGACAGGACAGGCTGGTGCAGTGAAGTGATGCAAGGAGGAAAATAAGTGAGAGACACAACAAAGCAGGCACTGAGGTAGCTCAAGCAATTAGGTGCCTCCCTCCACATGGGAGGTCCGTGTTCAGTTCCAATGCCTCAAAAAGAAGATGAACACACAACAAATAGACACAGAAAGTGCAAACAACCCAGGCGGTGGGAGGTTGTGGAGTAAAGAAATAAATAATAAATCTTAAAAATAAAAAGAACCACTGTCATTTTTGGAGCCCCTCGTGGCCTGTGCCATGCCAGGAGTCTTATACATCACCTCGTGGAATGTCGCAGCTGCCTCAGTGGTCCCTCCCTTGCACCGTTCTTCCCCACCCCCTGCCTGGCTTACTCTGTCCTCTTATGTCCCAATGGTGAATCAACCCCCTCCTCCTGGAGGCCCACCTGTCCCCATCATGTTCACAACCCCCTTCTTTCATTGCATCCCAACACCCCACTTCTTCCCTGAAGAGCGCGGCACTCTGTGAGTCTCCATCTGACACCGTCTTCCCACCGACAGCGACTCCTGGAGGCACCTGGCTGGCTCATCTCTGGTCCCCAGGAGCAGGGCCTCAGTGGAGTGAGGCGGAGACATGGCTCGGTGGCACTGACGGACCAGCCACGGCGCCCAGGCAGCCTGCTCCTGCAGCCTGAGCAGAGCCGCTGCCCTGCCAGCCAGCCCCTCGGACCACCCCTTCTGCAGACAAGGCCCGCCGGGCCCCTGCTCCCCAGCTCCTCCACGCAGAAGCCAGCCATGTCCAGAGAGCAGGAGGGAAGGGCCTGGAGAGCACAGGCCCCTCCCCAGGCCCCAGAGCCCACACCAGGCCCTCTCGTCCAAGCTGGAGGACGTCACTCCGGAGCCCAGTCAGGGCCTGGTGGGGACGTGGTCAGGGCTGAGGGTGTCCTGGGCAAGTGGGTGTCATGGCACAGCATGGGGAGACCCCCATGCCTGGTGGTCTACCCCCATCCTGGGGGTGCCTCTGCCCCCCCCTCCTCCTCTCAGGGCCTCAAAGCTTTCCTTTGTAAAGTGAGGAATATTTGAAAGTGAACATCAGTGATTTTCACGCTTTCACTTGCATTGTAATTTTGATTTTAACGAAAGTACCTCACCCCCTTATTAAAGGAAAATTGCACACGCTATCCCAACATGCAAGACTCCAATACGAAAAAACTTCTAGGCACCCCCATGTCCCACCCTGCCCCACACTGGCCCTGGGTAACTTCCCAGCTCTGCAGGCTCCGGGGAGCCCTTCAGGTCCGGGCGTCTGTGAGTCCCGATTGGCCCCACTGGACACGGCGCAGATATGGGGTGAGTCCAGGCCCTCCAGGGTCCTCAAGGCCCTGGGTGGTGGCGGTGACTCATGTCATCCTTGAACACGCTGAGATTCTTGATATCTGAGTATCCTGTTTATTTCTGTGGGTCTCTGGGAAACAGGAACCACAGTACCCAGCAAAGAAAACTTACGGAACTCATTACCCCAGAAAGGGTTGGGCAGTGCTCACTGTGTTTGAATGATGGGGCCTCAAATCGAGACACCCAGGCCTGATCCCAGCCTGAGAGCAGCAGCCCCGGCCCAAGGGAGCAGTGGTGGTGACAGCAGCTCCAGCATTTTCCCTCTTTTTTTTAAGGAGGTACCGGGGATTGAAGCCAGAACCTCATATTTGGGAAGCAGGCACTCAACCACTGAGCAACAACCACTCCCCAAAATATTATTTTTTCAGGTGGTACCAGGGCTTGAACCCAGGACCTCATACATGTGTGAAGCAGGTGCTCAACCATTGAGCTACAACCGCTCCCATTTTCTCATGTTTACAAATTGATAAACTGAGACTCACCACAGAGGAAAGTAACTGGCAGTTCCTCAGAAAGTTATCTAAGAATCATCATATGACCTAGCAGTCCCATTCCTAAGTATAAACCCAAAATAACTGAAACTGAGGACTTAATTTCTACCCCCGTGTTCATCACGGCACTATTCACAAGAGACAACAGGTGAAAGCAACTCAGGTGTCTATCAACAGATGAATAAACAAAATGTGGTATATGCACGCAATGGAATATTATTCAGCCATTAAAAGGAATGAAGTTCTGATGCATGCTATAACATGGATGAACTTTTTTGAGTAAAATGGGCTAGACACAAAAGGAGAGATATCGTATGATTCCATTTAAATGAAATAACTAGAATATGCAAATCCATAGACAAAGTAGATTAAAGGTTCCTAGGGGCTGTGGAGAGGGAAATGGGGCTTTATGGCTACATGGGTGCAGGATCTTGCGGGTGATGAAAAAGTTCTGGAAATGGATGTGGTGATGGTAGAACAAATGTAAATGCAATTAATGCCACAGAATTGTACACACAAGGGTAGTTAAAATGCTAAATTTTCTGCTATATATGTTACCACAATAAAAAATGATTAAATAATAATCAAAAAAGAAAGTAACAGGCTCAGAGCCCTGGAGTTGCCAGCAAGTGGCTGAACCAGAATCATTGCCTTCCCCATTGGAGGCCTCGAGTGGCCGTGAGCAAACCAATTTGTTCTGGGAGCTTGGTCCTGAATCTGGAAACAGCAGGTGTGTGGCTGGAGCATGCCTTCATGCCGACACACATGTGCTGACCCCACATGGGCACGGGGTCAGGTTAGACACCGGAAATAGAGAAATGAATAAGGCCCTGCTTGTCTGGGAACCTGCTGTCATGGGCCCAGAACAGTGTGACAAGTGCCATGTCAGAGCTAACTCTGCCAGGCCGTGGGTGGGGAGCCATTGGAGAAGGCTTCACCTAGAAAAGGAGGCCTGAGCCAATTGGGAGATTGCATAGTCAAGTGGTAGAGAGAGGTGGAGGGAAAAGCATTTCCTCCAGAGAGAACAGTCTATGCTAAGGAGAAGAGGCATGAGGCCAATCTTGAAGAATTCCTCCAACTCTAACTCTTCAGTACTGAAGGGTCACCATTAAGAGATGAAGAGGGGAGAAAGGGTGGGTATCTGGGGGTCAATATCTCAGGTTCCAGGCTTCAGGGAGCTTGGGGCTGCCCATAGGAACCTTTCTAATACTTATGAGAGTTTCGGAGTCAGTTCTTATTAGATCCAGGAGAGCCCTTTAGGGATCTACCATCCAACAGGCTCATTCTATAGTTGAGAACACTGAGGCAGGACCAGCCTCTTGCCCAAAGCCAGTCAGGCAGTGTCAGAGCTGGACTGGGACCTGGTCTCCCCGGAGGTCCCAGGAGCCTGGCCCTGAGGCCACCGTCAGGGCATGAAGCATATTTTTTAGATTGTGCTGGACATTGTTCTGAGTTTCATATCGCTCATCTCAGGGTAACCCTGTTCTACAGATGAGGCAGAGAGGCAGAGAGAGGTTCAGGAACTTGCCCAAGGTCACACAGCCAGTCCCTGGGGACTCTGTGTCCTCTAGAATCCAGAACAGCCCTGAGTGCCCATTGTGGACACCGACAGGGGATGGTCTTCTTCGGGGCTCAAGGCCGACTGGATGGAGCAGGGATTTACAGTCCAGCTGGGGAGACAGACACAGAAAAGATCATTCCCTTGAGTGTGGGGGAGAGGTCAGCCTGGGGCTGTAGGGAGAATTCCCACAGGGAAGCTTCTTGAGCTGAACCTCAAAGGAGAAATAAAATTATCCAAGGAAGAAGAAAGGGAAGGACACTTAGGCATGCTGCCTGAGTGCACAGAACTGAGGGAACAGAAAGGAGCCTGGTGTACTGGGAACTGCACACGGGTCAGTCTTTGTCAGAACAGACAGCAGGAAGTGGGGGGTGTGAGGCTGAGAGGGGCGCAGGGGCCAGACTGAGGCTTTGGACCCTCTCCTGTGGGTACGGGGAGCCATGGAGGGTTTCAAGCAGGAGCTTCATGAGTAGATTTTTGTTTTAAAAATGTCCCCCTGGCCCCAGCCTCGACTCGGGCCTTGGGCCAGGCTTGGTGAGGCTGGGATAGGAGCGGGCCTCTCTGCAGAGCTCTCCTTCTGAGGGCTCCCTTGCTGTGTCCAGGTCCCAGCCTTTGCTTGGCAGTTGTGAGATGAAGCTGAGATTCGGAACAGGAAGAGCTGTGCTTGGTTGATCCCCTCCCTGCCCCTTCTGTTCAAGTCTCACATGGAAGAGAAAAGGTCTTCAACAGAATTTAGCCCAGAGCAAGCCTTTGTGTGGATGAGAGAAGTAGTTGCCTGTGGGAAAGAGAACTAATGGAACACTAAGGGAAGTTTTGTCAGTGTTTCCCCAGAACGCAGCCCTGGAAGAGTCTGCTGGAGAAGGATCCATGACACCTTATGAACTGCATCCCCACCAAACTATATTAAAGGCTCTGGGAAGTCCTGCAATGGAAAACATCTTTTATGTTTTGTTTCACCCAGTGTTCTCCAAACCTTTTTATTTTTTGGGAGGTACCAGGGATTAAACCCATAACCTTGTACATGGGAAGCAGGCGTTCAACTGCTGAGCTACATCTGTTTTCCTCTCCTCTCCAAGCCTTTTTTTTTTTTTTAAGATTTATTTATTTCTGCCCGCCTTGTTTGTGGTCACTATTCATTGTGTGCTCTCTTTGTCTGCTCATCTTCTTTTAAGGAGGCACTGGGAACCGAACCCAGGAACTCCCATGTAGAAGGAAGGTGCCCAATTGCTTGAGCTCCCTCCCCTTCCTGCTTGCTATGTCTCTTGTTGCATTTCCTTGTTGTCTAATTTTGTCATTGTTGAATCATCTTGTCATGTCAGCTCACTCTGCCACCCTGTCATGTCAGCTTGCTGTCTTGCTTGTCATCTTTAGGAGACACCAGAACTAAACACAGGAACTCCCATGTGGTAGGCAGGGGCCCAACTACTTGAGCCACATCCGCTTCCCTCTCCAAATCTTTTTGATGTGAAGTGCTTTTTTCCTCTGAACACCAATGAACTTCCCTAGAAACTGGAGAGCAGCAGAACCCACTTTGGTCAGCGATGGTATAGAAGAAAGAGCAACAGACCAGGAGTCAGAGGCTGGGGCAGATAAAGGTCCTGACAGGGGCACTCACTACTTCTCTGAGCCTCAGTTTCCTCCTGCTACCTCCTGTTTGGCCATTGTCTTGTTGTACATAATGTATGAACACACTGCCTCCTGGGGAGCTTGTGTTTCCATCTGGGGGTAGCTAGTATGGGGCACAGGGCCTGGTACTGAATGATTGAATGAATAAATGAATATATGAATGAGTGAGAGCCTAAAATGAGACTCAGCATTGCTTCAGCAGCACACATACTAAAATTGGAATGACACAGGTTAGTGTGGCCCCTGCGCAAGGATGATACACAAATTCATGAAGCGTTCCATATTTTTTTTACAAAGTCCAGCATCCTGTCTTGATAAGAACATTTCAAAAGATAAGATTAGAAGGAAACTTCCTCAAGACGATAAAGGGCATATATGAAGAACCCACAGCTAGCACCATACTCAAGCCTTTAGCCTTTCCCTCTAAGATCTGGAACAAGGCAAGGATGTCCACTGTCACCGATCTTATTTAACATTGTGCTCAAAGTACTTGCTCAAGCACTCAGGAAAGAAAAAGAAATAAAAGGCATCCAAACTGGAAAGGAAGAAGTAAAATTTTCACTATTTGCAAATGACATGATCCTATATATAGAAAGTCCAGAAAAATCTACAACAAAGCTTCTAGAGCTGGTAAAGCAGTTCAGTAAAGTGGCAGGATATGGGATCAACATGCAAAAATCAGTAGCATTTCTGTACACTAATAATGAGCAATCTGAGGAAGAAATCAAGAAAAAAATTCTATTTATAGTAACAACTAAAAGAATCAAATATCTAATACCTAAGAATAACCTTAACTAAGGATGTAAAGGATTTTAGATGACATTGCTAAAGGAAATCAAAGAAGACCTAAATAAATGGAAGAATATTCCATGTCATGGATTGGAAGACTAAATATCATTAAGATGTTTATCCTACCCAAATTGACAGATTCAATACAATCCCAATGAAAGTTCTAACAACATTTTTTACTGAACTGAAAAAGCCAATTATCAAGTATACTTGGAAGGGTAAAGGGCCCCCAATAGCCAAAAACATCTTGAAAAGGAAGAACAAAACTGGAGGAATCACGTTACCTGACTTTAAATCATACTACAAAGCTACATTGGACAAAACTGCATGATATTGATACAAGGATAGACATTCTGATCAAAGGAACTAAATTAAGAGCTCAGATATAAACCCATGCATATTTGGCCAACTGATATTTGACAAGGCCATTGATCCAATTCAACTGGGACAGAATAGTCTCCCCAAAAATTGGGGCTTGGAGAATTGGATATCCATATCCAAAAGAATGAAAGAGGATCACCATTTCATGCCCAATATAAAAATTAACTCAAGATGGATCAAAGACCTAAATATAAGAACTAAGACATAAAGCTCCTAGAAGATAATATAGGGTATCTTTTATGAGACCTGGTAATAGGAAATGGTTTCATAAACTTTACACCTGAAGCACAAGCAAGAAAAAAACAGAAAAATGGGACCTCCTCAAAATTAAAAAGCTTTTCTTCTTCACAGGAGTTTTTCAAGAAAGTAAAAAGGCAGCCTACTCAAGGGGAGAAAATATTTGGAAACTACCTACCTGATAAAGGCCTAATTTCCAACATATAAAAAGAAATCTTACATCTTGAAAATAAAAAGACAAACAATCCATTTTTTAAAATGGGCAAGAGAATTGAATAGACACTTTTTCAAAGAGGAAATACAAATGGCTAAAAAGAACATGAAAATATGTTCAACATCACTACATCACTAGAAAATCAAAACTACAATGAAATAACATCTTACACCTCCTAGACTGGCTGCTATTAAAAAAATCCAGAATACTACAAGTGTGGAGAGGATGTGGAAGAATAGAAACTCATCCGCTGCTCATAGGAATGTAGAATGGTGCAGCGACTGTGGAGATCAGCTTGGCAGTTCCTCAGGAAACTAAGTACAGAATTGCCCTATTATCTGGCAATCCCACAGCTAGGAATATACCCAGAAGAATTGACAGCAGGGATGTGAACAGATATATGCACACCAATGTTCATTGCAGCATTATTTATAATTGCCAAAAGTTGAGGGCAAACAAAGTGTCCTTCAATGTATGAATGGAAAAATAAAATGCAGTATATACATATGATGGAATATTACTCAGCTCTAAGAAGGAATGAAGAATTGACATTTGTGACAACATGGTTAAATCTCTAAGATCTTATGTTAACTGAAACCAGGCACTAAAGGACAAATATTGCATGATCTCACTGATACAAACTACAGATATTGAGCAGACTCACAGAGGTAGAGTATGGAAGATAGTTTACCAGGGGAGAGAAAGTGAGTAATGAGTGGTGAGCTAATGCTCAATCTGGGTAAAATCTATCATAAGGTGGGTGGAGGAGGTTTGGTAGTGGATGAGGTGATGGTGGTGGAGTGATGGGAATGGTACAGTGATGCTGGAGTGTGAGTGTGAGCAAGGTTGGGGATTGGGTTGGACTATCCATAGAGCTGGGGGGAGGGCGGGAGGAAGGAACACGTGAGCTTTGGGGAGGTTGAGGACTGTGGTTGTGAGTACAATTTTGAGTGTTCTTTTAACAACTATGGCAGGGGGAGGGTCCCTGGTGCAGGACAGCAGTGGTGGGGTAGGTGTTGAGAAGGGTGCACATGGGGCATGCCTCTGTGGAATACGAATGTGTTCATGTAGTCATAGGGTATTATCTCAGTGGGTGGAGACCCACACGACAACCAAGAAAATATTAAATTCCCATCCTGCAGGCTCTTGCTATGTTTTCTAATAGAGTGGCAAGAATCTAGAGTACATAGGCAGTGCTTAATAAAAGAAAACAGACCAATACGCCAAGACCTCAATATTAATGCTTGTACTTATGAACCTTATTCTTGTAAAATTGAAACCTAACCTAATAATATACATTGCCTAAGAGTTTACCTCCTGGGAGCAGATGTGGCTCAAGCAGTTGAGTACCTGTTTACTACTTGGGAGATCCCAAGTTTGGTTCCCAGTGCCTCCTACAAACAATAACAAACAGTGAGTAAAGAAATGTGAAAACCAACTCAGCAAGGAAAGGTAAAAACCAACAGCTAAGCCTAATGGGGCTCAGCAGTTGAGTGCCAGCTTCACATGAGGTCTCTAGTTCAATCCCTGGCCCAGGTACCTAAAAAAATTAATTAATTAATAAAAGAAAAACAAAAAGGTTACCAACTGAAAACCTTCTTATTATGCAAATGTGGCCTCTCTCAAAGCCAAACCAGGCAAATGAATTCCCTACACACTCACTACTGTCTCCCTGGCATGGAATATGACTTCTGGGGAAGAGCCTCCCTGGCACCAAGGGATTATTACCTAGCACTAACCAGCAATGCATTTGGAAAAAGACCTTGAACCAAAAGGGGAAAAAAATTAAAGAAAATTAAATTAAAAAATTAAATAAGAGATTTCAAAGTGGGTTGGGAAGTCATTCCAGAGGTTATGCTTATGCATGACCCAGGAGGATCTCACTAACTGCTACAATAAACAAAGCATCAAAGAGGGGTGCTCCAGGGAAACAGATGAGGCTCAAGCAATTGGGCAGCTGTTTACCATGTAGGAGGCCCAGGGTTCAATGCCCAGGACCTCCTGGTGAAGGCAAGCTGGCCCTTGTGGTGACTGGCCCACGCAAGTGCAAGTTTATGTGGGAGTGCTGCCCCATATGGGAATGCTGCCTGATGCAGGAGTGACCGCAGTGCAAGAGTGCCATCCCACGCAGGAGAGCTGTCCTATTCAGAGAGCTGGCACAGCAAGATGATGCAACAAGAGCCACAGAGGAGAGATAATAAGAGACATAGCAGGAAAGGGAGCTGAGGTGGCACAAGAGAATGATCATCTCTCTCCCACTCTGCAAGGTCCCAGGATCAGTTTCCAGAGCCACCTAATGAAAATACAAGCAGACACAGAAGAATACACAGAGAATGGACACAGACAGTGGGGGTGGGAGTGGGGAGGAGAGAAATAAATAAATCTTTAAATAAAAACACAAAGAGGGGTGCTCCAGAGAGATCTAGAGACATCCAGACACTACAGGCAAGGCACACAACCCCATGAAATCAGTACCCTATCATGGGCCTTGCCTTAGATTATATGATAACCTATTTCCCCACTGTAACAGAGTTAGGCTCATTTATTTATTTATTTATTTTTAATTTATTTAATTCCCCTTCCCTCCCCCGGTTGTCTGTTTTCTGTGTCTTTTTGCTGCGTCTTGTTTCTTTGTCCGCTTCTGTGGTCGTCAGCGGCACGGGAAGTGTGGGCGGCGCCATTCCTGGGCAGGCTGCACTTTCTTTCGTGCTGGGCGGCTCTCCTTACGGGGTGCACTCTTTGTGTGTGGGGCTCCCCTATGCGGGGGACACCCCTGTGTAGCAGGGCACTCCTTGCACACATCAGCACTGCGCATGGGCCAGCTCCACACGGGTCAAGGAGGCCCGGGGCTTGAACCTCGGACCTCCCATGTGGTAGACGGACACCCTAACCACTGGGCCAAAGTCCATTTCCCGAGGCTCATTTATAATTTCCCTACACATGAGTCTTCTACCCCTTTTATTTCAAACTATAATTAGCATTAAATATAAGTTTTAATTAGCATTAAATATAAGCTCTAGAGACTTAATCTTTGGTCTGTTCACATGCTGGTTGAGCCCTGAATCTTGGCCGAGTTGTAGCCAACACCTACTTTCCAGTTCATTGGACTTGCCCAGGACAACTAACTACATGAGGACAGTGGGAAATCTCCATTCCAAAAAGTAAAGAGTATTTACAACTGCAAGGAAAGCAGTTTTTCCCTCTGCCCCATAAGATCTAAGCACCCTCTCAATCTGAAGCAGAGCGGGCATCACCATCCCCAAATCCTCATGGTTGAGGAATGAACAAACATAAGGGGGAATGCAACCATGGACCAACGTGGACTTATTATTATTCTAGCAATGGAAGGACTTGTAACACTGATATAAAGACAGGGGTCACCAGAGGTGCTGAGGGAAGGGAGAGGAAGAATAGCTGGAACACAGTGCATTTTTAGGACATTGAAATTGTGCTGCATGATTTTGCAGTGACAGATACAGGCACTTATATATATTGTCAAAACCTATAAAATCATATGATGCTAAGTATAAATCATAATGTAAACTATAGACTACAGTTAGTGGCAAAGTTTCAATACATGTTCATTAATTGTAACAAATGTTCTACACTTGTGTAAAATGTTATTAATAGGGAAAAATGTGAGAGGGGGAGGGAGTGGGTATATGGGAATCCCCTATATTTTTTATGTAACTTTTCTGTAACCTAAAATTTCTTTTAAAATAAAGTTAACTTATTATTGATATAAAGGCAGTGGCCACCAGAGGTTCTGAGGGGAGGGAGAGGGAAGAATAGGTGTAACATGGGGGCACTTTTGGGACACTGGAATTGTCCTGCATGAAATTGCAATGACACTGCAATGACGGATACAGGCCATTAAACATTTTGTCATAACCTATAAAATTGTGTGGGGCAGAGTGTAAATGATAATGTAAACTATAGTCCACGGTTAGAAGCAAAAGCTTCAATATGTGTTCATCAATTGTAACAACTGTACCACACTAATGATGAATGTTGATGATGTGGGAAAGTGTGGGAGGTTGCATGGGGCATATGGGAATCCCTTATGATTTTTACGTAACATTTATATAATCTAAAGCTTCTCTAAAAATAAAAATAAAAATAAATTTTAAGTTAAAAAAATAAAAAATAAAATGAGACTCACCTCTCCCATAGGGTTATTCTGAAATTAAGTAAGTGAATGCCTATGAGATGAGCTTTATGTTAGAAAACTTTAAAGCACCATCCACAGGTAAGGGACTCTTTTTATTCTCTACACTAATTTAAGGGCCCCTCACCCCCACTGACTTGCCATGGTGCTCCAAATTCCACCGTTAGTCATGCATTTTCTTTTGGGCTCTGCAGGCCCCAATTAAAATACATCTCCATGTATCCATTAAGCCCCTGGCACCCACTGTTGCGGCATCATGCCATCATTGCAATTAGTTTACCAGATTAACCCAGTAGAAGCCTGTTACTGAGCAAAAGCCGAGGGTTCTCTGCCCAATGCACTCTAGTGACAAATTCAGGAGACATCAGGGTTTCAAAGGGAGAAAGAGTTTTTTGCTAAGTGGCAAAGTGAGAAGGTCAGAAGCCCCATCTGCCTAAAATCTCTCTACCCAAATCTAAGGATTTTAGGGTTTTGATGGATTCAAACAAGGGAAGTTGGAGTGGTTACTCTTACAATAGCAAGTATCAACAAGGGTTGGGATTAGTCTCGTGAGTGTCAGTAATTTTAGGTGTTGATTTCTGGCTCTTCTATAATATATTATAAAATTAGCAAAAGCAACTACATAATGATTCAGTAATCATAATCATTTTTTAATTCTTGACTCTCAGTTACATTTCCTCCCTTTTGCTTATTGCCTCAATCTTGGCAGTGCTCTAACTTCTTCATGCTCAGAAGGGGTGTTGGGGGAAACAGACATGGCTCAACTCACAGAGCATCCACCTACTAAAAAGGAGGTCCAGGATTTGATACCCAGGGCCTCCTGGCCCATGTGGTGAGCTGACCCGTGCACAGTGCTGCTGCACGCAAGGAATATGGTGCCATGCAGGGGCACACCCACATAGGGGAACCCCACGTGCAAGGAGTGCACCCTGCAAGGAGAGCCGCCCCACGTGAAAAAAGCACAGCCTGCCCAGGACTGGCACCGCACACATGGAGAGCTGATGCAGCAAGATGACTCAACAAAGAAGAGAGACAGTTTCCCGGTGCAGCCTGACAATGCAAGCGGATGCAGAAGAGCATACAATGAATGTACACAGAGAGCAGACAATGGGGGGAGAGAGGGAAGGGGAGAGAAATAAAATAAATCTTTAAGAAAAAAAGAAGGGGTGTTGGCATTATGGAATAGAGGAATGAAACTGGTTGCCATCCTTGGAGAGACTGGTACCTCTAGGTGTTTGTGCTTAACTGGCAAAGGAACAAGCCAGCGGCTTTATAGTCTCTGGGAAAAAAACCTTAATAAGTAAATTGAAATTTATAGTTTTAAATAAATATGTTACATCAGGGAAATGATTTTTTTTAGACAGGGCCCAGAGGAGTCCTTAAGGTTTTCAGGAATGCTGTTGCTTGGAACTTTGCAATATCTGGTTGAAACCTGCCTAAGAGTAACCCCCCTAATGACCTCCCAACTCTATTTGAAATCAAGCCATTGAAATTTTATTTTGTTTTACTTCTTTTCCCCCTTTTGATCAAGAATCCCATAGTGCCAGGGAGAGACTTACCCCTGGGAGTCATGCCCCATGGTGCCAAAGAGATTTTGTCCTGGGAGTCATGTCCCATTTCAGGGAGAGGTAGTGAGCTTATTTGCAGAGTTTGGCTTAGAGAGAGACCACATCTGAGCAACAAGGAGGCTTCCAGAGAGTGACTTAAAAAAAATTAACAAATCAATTTTAATTTTGTAAATATATATATATATATATTTTAAAAGATACTTAGATTACATAAATATTACATTAAAAAATAAAGGGGATTCCCATATGCCCTACTCCCTATACCTCAATTTTATTGATACATATTAATAAAGTATACAAATCTTCCAAAATGTATAATCAGTGGTATTTGGTATAATCACGGAGTTGTACATTCATCAGCTCAATCATCATCGGAGCATTTTCATTAGTTCAATAATAAAGAAAATAACTAACAAGAAAATTCTTCACCCCCTCAATCTCTCTCTGCTTCCCCTGCTGTACACAGCCACTATTTCTGGCTATACTTGCATAATTATTTATTTATTAGGTAGCTTTATTGAGATAAATTCATATACCATAGGATCTATCCAAAGTGTATAATCAATAGTTTTTAGTATAATCACAATGTTGTGCATTTATCACAACAAAAAATTTTAGAACAATTTCATTATTCCAAAAAGAACTCTACTCTTTAGCAGTCCTTCCCAAGCCCTATATAACCATTAATCTAATGTCATCATTATAAATAGATTTATAGTTACATTTTTTACACATGGAATCATACAATATATAGTACTTTGTGTCTGATTTCTTTCACTTAGCATAATGTGTTTTTTGTTTTGTTTTGTTTGGTGTAGTAACATCCAGAGAGTGACTTTTAGGCTTAACTATAATTAGGCTTCATTATAAAAATGAGTTTCCTTGGGTTTCTTTTCACAGGTCTCCCTGCTCTCAGTTCTTAGATTTAGGCCTTGCAAAGTTATCTGATTACAGTTTTAGTAAACTGGGAGCCCCTACTGCTTGACAGAATAGCAGGAATTCCGAAGGTGGGCAAGTTTCATGCTTTCCTGCCCCAGTGCCTGAAGAGACCTTGCAAATCCCTTTTATTTTATGCCCAAAACACTCTGAAATGCATCAGGGTACTACTTCAACCTGTACAGAATACCAAGATCTCATTCCCTGTCTGAGATTCCTTGTTAAATAATGCTGAGCTAGGTTGTTCAAATAAACCAACCAGACAGATTGAATTAGATTGTGTGCCACAGATATTTTTTAAAAAATTTTTTGACAAAATTAATTTCTCCTTTTTTGGTCCTCATAAGTACTATAGGTTAAAAATACAGATAATATTACTGTTTACTTTGGATTCTGACTCACCTTAGTCTTTAACTAGATCAGTCCCATCCCATTTTTGGTTGAAGTCTGGTCCTTTCTTTAGCTTCTTTAACACTTGCTGTGTGGGGTGGTCTTTCTCAGTTACTGCTGCTTCTTCAGCACCTTTAGAGCTGGAGAACTTCAGCTCTGAGTCTCAGATGTCATACAGACACCTAAAGTTCCAGGGAGCTACTAGGTTACAGAGAAAGAGCAGAGCGTCTCGGAACTTAGAAATAACAAAGTCCCAGAGTAAATGTGACTGTTATAAGAGCTTACAGTCTAGGCCCTAATTCCCTTAGAAGCATCTTTAAATGAAACTATTTTTAGAAATAAAAATCATTTGATGATTAATTTATATTGAGGTGATTACATTGAGGTGATTAATTTATATTGAGTGATTGGGCACAGACCATCCGCAGAAGCTTTGTTTCATTTACCTTTACACCTTTACCAGGGTTACATTAATCAACAGGTAGAACATAGCTTAACAGACTTGCTTTGCTTCTCTTTAAAAGTCCCTTTCTGATGAAGATGAAGTTCAGGGAAATGGATGTAGTTCAAGCAGTTGAGCTCCTGCCTACCACATGGCAGTCCAGGGTTCGGTTCCTGATGCCTCCCGGAGAAGACAAACAAGACCACAAGCATATTCTGGTAGGACATGGAATCTTTGTCTTCTGGACAGAATACTCAGATAATTGAGACAACTTTTTATTAACTTTCATTAAGAGCAGACTAATAATCCAAGAAAATGTCATTATTTTAACAGAGAGAAAACCAAACTTCAGTTTTGTATGAACACTCAGTTTGATACAAAACCTTTTTTAAGGTTAAAAAGTATCATAAGTTTATTAAATTTTAATTAGCATTGACTGTGACACACACAATTCATACTCACAAACCCTCTGTGACTTTCCGTATCCATTCAGATCAGCCTGCATGTTCCTACCTTTCATAAAACTAGGCATTGGTCTTAGGAAAATCACACGCCCTGAAACTATGGCAAACAAAATTCCCTTCCACAAACCCTCTGCGACTTTCCATGTCCACTCAGGTCTTGTCCTACATATTGGTACCACTCATTCTGTGAAAGCCAGTGATTTCACTTCAGGACAAAGCTACACTCTTTTCTTTAACAAAGCATATGCTGCAGGCTTGATACACATGCACGCTTTCAGTTACCAAAAAAGATCTCTGAATTGCTTTCATACATCCTACAAAATACGATCATTTTTAAATAACATTTGCCAAAATAAACTCATTAAACACAAACTTACATTTTTCATCTTAAAGATCTAATAGACATAATGCTAGCTTATTTTATTAGTCCCCATATAAACTTAGGGAGAACATACCCAAGTAGATTAAAATGGAAACAATGATGGTTTATGTAAGAAATGTTTTTTCTCTTCTTCCACAGCAGGTTAAAAACCTCCTTGTTTCCATAATATTCTAAAATGAACAACCTCAAAAGCATATGATCTTTGAAGAATATACTACAATTGTTCATAGCATTTTGCCCAAAGCATAATCCAGGAAAACCTTTTTTATAGCTCTCAAGGAGCTTTACTTAGTGAAGTCTGGCAATTAGATTAAAAACTTTTTTTCCATTAAAAAAATTGATGTATATCATTCGTACATGAACATACATAAAAAACAAGTGTGTAGTAAAAGTTGTGAATATAAAACAATCATACATAGTATCACACAGGGCTCCCATACCTCACCCTACCTGGCAAGTCAACTTTATTTAGTTATCCCTGAGGCTACACATATTGTTTTCTTTCTTCTTCTTTTTTTCTTTTAAGTGAAGTACTGGGTCAAGAGATTGAATCCAGGACCTCACATGTGGGAAGCAGGCACTCAGTCTCTCGAGCCACATCTACTCCCCATGGCTTTTGTTTTTTGGCTATCTGGTTGTGTCATTGTCCTTTTGGTGTGTCACCACACCTCTTGGGGGCCTGTGCCTCTCCGTGCAGGTCTGGGACTCCTCTTTTCTATTTTTCACCAGGAGGTCCTGGGGATGAGACCCAGGTACTCCATGTGGTACACGGGAGCTCAACTGCTTGAGCCACAGCCACTTTCATCCCCATGTTTTAATAATGAAAAGAATAATAGTCTCAAGGTGGGAATTCCCGCAGAACTCTACAGCAATCCAGGAACCCATTGTGCAGAATAAACCAGGCAAAACATGGCTTATTCCATAACATTTTCCTTGTGCTTATCCCCCCAACCCCCCGTAGAGAGACCTCTAACTTAAACCCACACTATCTCCATCATTTTGGGCCCTGCCCTTCCCCCTGAGCTGCCTCTACTGGGAAAGCCCTGGAGCCAGAGATTCAGAAGATGAGAAGATTGTGACTCAGGCAGCCCGACTGAGGAGTTACCCCAAAGGCACTGGCTTCCTTAGGGGACAAAGAGCCCTCGGATCGGGTGCTGCTGTTTTCCGATGTTTCAGGGATTTTTAATTTTTTTCCCATTTTTTTTGTCCAAATAGTTTTGTCTATCTAGATTTTGGCATGGCCTTCCTGTTCATTAATTAGTAAAGGCCTGAGTATTCTGGCTTTTAAGTTTAAATGGTAAGATGGCAGGAGGAGTTAAAAAGAGCTTCTAAAGCTCTACTTTCCTAATTTTGGGGACTCCAAGAGTACTAGTTTATATACAAGCACTTAATTTTTTAAAGCAATTTTAATAGAGCTCTTCTAAGAATTTTGTTTGTTACTTTGGTATTACCATCTGGAGATGTGAAAATATGTACAAACAGACAGATGCAAATAGAAACACACACACACAAATAAAATCACAGAACACATAAAAGTCACTAAGGTGAACACCATTTTTTGCTCTTTCCTGGTATGACCTGCAGTTAAGCTCTCTACCACGTATATTCCTCCTATAGGAGCTGAGGGTTTACATTTAATCTTGCCTCCTGAGGCTCCAGGTAGGAGGCTGAGGGAAGTGGTGTTTTCTTCATTCCTGGGCTCTGCCAATTGCCACCCAGTTTTCTTCTGGCTGGGGGTGGGGGTGGGGGGTGGGGGGTTGGTTACCAGGGGATGGGAGGGCCATCATTTTTCCAGTGGCCTTTTTTCTTGAAATATGCACATATATAGGTTCTTTGGGGCCTCCCTGTTCATTTATTCCTGTAGGCAGTTCGTAGAGGGATAGCAATCTTGCGGTGGCTCAGCTGCTGGTTTTAGAGAGCAGCCCTGTCTGAACTGAGTACCCTGACAGGTGTGGGGTGGGATGGGGTGGTTATTTCCATTCTCAGGCTCAGTAAAGGGGAATAAACAGGAGGAGCTAAATAAAGGCTTCATTGGATTCTTCGGGGTTGAATCTGGGAGGACATTTCTCAAAATAGTCTTTACAGGTAAGATATTAAAATTTCCCATTAATACTGACTTTTGAGAGAGACAAATAAAGGACTGAATATACATGATCTCAACAACACATCAGGTAACAATTGGACATTAAACACTTAATTTTACTAAATACCAATTAATTGCTGAATTACTTATTTCTTCAGGAATATACTCAACAGATGGACTCAGACCAGGGCCTCAAACCCTGGACAGAATGGTACTCAGAAACTAGAAAGGTGTAGAGGTCAAAGCAAGAGGGATTGTTCTGGAAGCAGGGCCCAGGAGACTCAAACCTGCATCCAAACTCCCCAATCCACATCTACTTTGGTGACCCACTCATCTAGTTAGATGTCCAGATCTGGAACTGGAAAGTTTCTGCCTTTGAGATGTTAAAGTGGTGAGGGGCCTGGAGTGCCAGCAAGGCAAGAAAAATCCAATGGCTGAGCTTTTACACCGACAGGGTCTAGCAGCTGCAAAAGGCTAGGTGCTCACCTGTCCTGCTGGGGCTCCAGAACCTTGGGCAGATTCCTTTTTCCTTAGGGACCCTTGGTCTCACTAGAGCTGCCAAAGTATTACTGAGCAAAAGGTGGAGGGTTCTCTGCCAATCACTCCAGTGACAAATTTTAAAGAGAGAAAAAATTTGTTGCTAAGTGGCAAAGCAAGAAGATAGGGTGGTCTATCAGCCCAAAGTCTGTCTCCCTGAACCTAAGGAGTTCAGGGTTTTTCATGGATTCAAACAAGGGAAGATGGAGTGATTACTATTATATACTACAATAGCAAGTTTAAACAAGGATTGGGATTAGTCTAGGATAATCATCATGATAATAAGTATAAGCAAGGGCTGAGACTTAGTCTGGTGAGTTTCTGTAATTTTAGATATTAACTTTTGGCTATTCCATAATATACCAGAAAGTAAGAAAAAGTGTCTATGTATGACTCAGTAATCATAATAATTTGTTTATTTCTAACTCCCAGTTACAACACTGGGCCAAATGAGAGGACTCAGAACCAGGAAGCTCCATATGGAAGAGAAAATGTGGGGCAGGAGGTGGGGGTACCTGTAATGATGTTTCTGGGCATCCCAAGAAGCTGCAGGGAAATGAGAGGGGTGGGCTCTAAACACAAGTTCAGTTATTGTCAAACCATCACCATCACCCAGACGGGCTTGGCTAAATCTCCTGCCTGCGAGGACACCCAGGTGGGGCAATTTGGAGGGGCCTGGGCCAAGACTGTCCCTTGGGGCTGGGAGCAAGTGTCTGACCCATTTGGCCTGGGGTGGTTCACTTGATCCAGGGCCTCTGAGCTTCTGTCTTTGGAAGTCCATGCAGCACAGCCCTCCCAGTCCCCGGGGGCCAAGTTGGCCTTGCCAGCTGTGGGCACCAGGAACAGGTCATGCCTCCTGGGAATAGGTGCAAAAAAATGGGAGGGATGGTAGCTGCTGGCCATGTTAGGATTGGGCCTTTCTGCATTCCAGCCTGGGGACTTGCACAAAGATGTTTCAGAGAAGCACTGCCTCTTGACCAAAGCTGACACATCCCTGCCTATGTTAGTCAGCCAAACGGGTGCTGATGCAAAATACCAGAAATTGGCTGATTTTAATAAAGGGTATTTATTTGGAGTAGGAGCTTACAGATACCAGGCCATAAAGCATAAGTTACTTTCCTCACCACAGTCTATTTGCACGTGTTGGTGCAAGATGGTTGCTGACATCTGCAAGGGTTCAGGCTTCCCAGATTCCTGTGGGCTCACCTCCTCTGTTTTCTCCACGAGGTCATCTGTAGACTATGAGGCACTCTAGGCTCTGCCTCTCCCTACAATGTCAGCTGTAGACTATCAGGCAAACGGCTCTGTCTTTCTACCTGGGGCTCCAGCTTCAGCATCAAACACCATCATCAAAACTCCAACATTAAAAGCCCTCAACTCTGTCCTTTTCCAGCCTTTTCTGGAAATTCCTCTGTAATATTGGGCTCTCTGTGAGAATGGTGGTTGCGTTCAGAGGCTCTATGCCACCATGAGTAAGATGCATGTAACATTATCCTAACTGAACAAGAGAGGGGAAAGAAACCAGGGAACATGAGCAGATGATGGGCCTGGGAGCCATGTCCTCCATGGGGAGGCTTGTTACTAGAATATCAGTAGTTTTTCTACTGAATAATCTGAAAAAACAAGAAAAAGCCACTTTTCCTAAATTTGGGTGCTCTGAGAATGATTGGCAAAGCCTGGGCATCAACAGGGATAGGCAAAGGGGCTCCAGTTAGTGGTGCCAGTAGCCAGATTTCTGCTCTCCAAAATGGTGTGTGGTGAGGCTGGCATCTTTGCTTCAGGGGACAAAGTGATTTTGTTTGCAAAAGGAATCCAGTAAGGAAAGGAGTTATTTACATTGATCCCAAAAGATAATTGAATGAGACAACAGCATCAGGCCTTTGATTTAGTAGCAAGTGTCTTCTCTCCTGTGTCCAAGGCCCTGTGGGGATCTCATCATGGGGCATCTGTGCCACACTGGTGTCCATCAGTCACCCATGGTTGAGGCTTCTAAGAGTCCAGGGTACAAAATTGGGATCCAGTAGGAGTGGCAGCACTGCCCATTCCTGTACCTGCTGTGTGCCCAGATCTGTGTCTGATGCTTCTTGTTCCCCCTTTCATTTTCTCAGCACTTCAAGGTGATGTGGTTGGCACCTTACATCCATCCTACAGATGCAAATACAGGCACTTAGAGCAACACAGAAACAAGGCTGTGATGCAGGGCTTGTGCTTGAAAGAACATGTTTCCAATGCTGATTTTTCCAAATCAAACACAAGATCTCTTTCAAGTTCCCTCACTGATGGTTGAGTCTTGGGAGTATCATTGTGGGGTATGAAGAAGCAGGAGTCAGTGAAGAAAAGTAAGAGAAGTTTCCTCAAAGATCTGGTCCTACAATTGCCATTTCAGTTGTTATAATGATCACAGGAGTAAGTCTGTGTCATGCACTGGATAGAGTTCAAATCGTCACCCCCATTTCATCCTCCCTCAACCCTTTGAAATGGGCAGTATCCAGACCCCCCTTTCCTAGGTGTGAGCCAAAGGTCAAGCTGTGATTGGAGCTGGGAAGGAAATGGTGCTGTCCAGCAGTGTGGTGTTGGGGCAGGCATCTCTCTTGAAATGAATGTGTATTTTCCCTGAGGGCTTCTGGCCCTGGATTGAGGAATGTCCATGGGTCTCTATCTGTCAGGGTCTCAGAGCCCACCCAGGGTTCGGGAAGATTAGGGAGGCAGCTGTTGACTTTTGCAAACAGACCAGGGCATGCCCTTTCAGCATTTCACTAATTCCACACATACTTTTGAGCCATCAATGAGCCAAGCACTGAACTCAGACCAATATCACAAATATCAATTTATTTTCCATGTTAATGACAAACATATGAGGGAAAAGCCAACAAATGATAAGCAGTACAGTGCATAGGAAAAGTTCTGGGAAAAAGAGAGTGTGGCCTGAAGAAACTCTTACTACTTGGGGCATTCAGGGAAGGCTTGTCAGAGGGGTCATCTTTCAATTGGCCTCTTGTGGAAGGTGTAGTTTTGTAGCCCTCTAGGGAGAGAAGGATGGAGTGACCAAACTGGAAATGCAAAGCTAAGTGAAGGAATGGATGCCTCTACAATTATAGCGGGGGACTTTAACACATCATTATCACCATTAGAAAGAACATTTCAACAGAGAATCAATAAAGAAACAAAGACTTTGAACAATATATTAGAGGATCTAGACCTAATAGACATATACAGAACATTACATCCCAAAACACAGAGGGATATACATTCTTCTCAAGCACACATGGATCATTTTCCAAGAGATACCACATGCTAGGCCACAGAGAAAGTGTCAATGAATTCAGAAAGATTGAAGTTATACAAAATAATTTCTCTGACCACAGTGGAATGAAGCTGGAATTCTGGAAGGGCCAGAGGATCAGATTAGGCACAAAGATATGGACGTTAAGCAACACACTCTTACGCAAATAGTGGGACAAGGAGGAAACCTCAAGAGAAATCAATAACTGCCTTGAAACCAATGAAAATGACAACACAAAATATCAAAACATATGGGATGCAGCAAAAGATGTACTTAGAGGGAAATTAATAGTCATAAAATTCATACATCAAAAAGAAGAAAGAGCTAAAAATGAAGACATAACTGCACACTTGGAGGAATTAATAAAAAAGAGCAACAAACTAAGCCCATAGGAAGAAGAAAGAAAGAAAGAAAGAACAAAGATCAGAGCAGAACTAAATGAAATAGAAAATAAGAAAGCACTTGAAAAAATAAAACAAAGAACTGGTTCTTTGAGAAGATCAATGAAATTGGCAAACCCTTAGCTAGACTAAAAAGGGAAAAAAGAGGAAGATGCAAATACACAAAATTAGAAATGAGAAAGGGGTATCACCACTGGCCCCACAGAAATAAAACTACCCTAAAAGAATATTTTGAAAATCTATAGGTCAACAAGAAGGACGATTTAGGGGAAATGGGAAAATTCCTGGAAATACATAAGCAGCCTACATTGATGAAAGAAGAGACTAATGATCTCAACAAAGCAATCACAAGTGAAGAGATAGAATCACTAATTAAAACCTCCCAACTAAGAAGAGCCCAAAGCCAGATGGCTTCATAGTTGAATTCTACCAAACATTCTGGAAAGAACTAATAACAATCTTGTTTAAACTCTCTTGAAAAATTGAAATGGAAGGATCATTGCCTAACTAATTCTATGATGCCAACATTACCCTAATACCAAAACCAAAAAAAGATGCCACAAAAAAGGAAAATTACAGACCAATCTCTCTAATGAACCTAGATGCTAAAATCCTGAACTGAATACTTGCTAAACGGATTGAACAACACATCAAATGAATTATACACCATGACCAAATGGGTTTCATCCTTGGTATGCAAGGGTGGTTCAATTTAAGAAAATCAATCAATATAATACACAACATAAACAGATCAAAGGAAAAGATATCACATGATCTTATCTATAGATGCAGAAAATGCATTTGCCAAAATACAGCACCTTTTCCCGATAAAAACACTGCAAATGATAGGAATAGAAGGAAACTTTCTGAACATGATAAAGGGTATATATGAAAATCCCACAGCTAACATCATTTACAATGGTGAAATCCTAAAATCTTTCCCTCTAAGATCAGGAACAAGACAAGGATGTCCACTATCACTCTTCCTATTTAACATTGTGTTAGAAGTACTTGCTCGAGCAGAGGCAAGAACCAGATATAAAAGGCATCTAAATTGGAAAAGAAGTAGTCAAAATTTCACTATTTGCAGATGATATGATCCGATACAGAGAGAAAGCCAAAGAGAAATCTACAATAAACCTTCTAGAACTTATGAAGCTGCAGGTTATTAGATCAATGCATAAAAATCAGGAACATTTCTGCACACCATTAACGAGTAATCTGAGCAGGAAATCAAGAAACAAATACCATTTACAATAGTAAGTTAAAAAATCAAATACCTAAGAACAAATTTAACAAAAGATGTAAAAGACATATACACAGAAAACTACACAACACTGTTAAAGGAAATCAAAGAAGACTTAAATAAAAGGGCAAATATTCCCTGTTCATGGATAGGAAGACTAAATATCATCAAGATGTCTATCCTACCCAATCTGATCTACAGATTTAATGAAATCGCAATAAAAATCAACAGAGCATTTTTTAATGAACTGGAAAATCTAACTATGAAATTTATTTGGAAGGCCAAGTGAACCTGAATAGCCAAAGACATATTGAAAAAGAAAGAGAAAATCACAGGAATCACACCACCTGACTTTAAAACATACTAAAAAGCTATAGTGGATAAAACGGTATTGGCAAAAGGACAGACGTACTGATCAACAGAACCAAATTGCGGGTTCTGATATAAATCCTTGCATGTACAGTCATCTGGTATTTGACAAGGCCACCAAGCCCACTCAACTGGGAGAGAATGGCCTCTTCAACAAATGGTGGTTCAAGAATTTGCATCCATATTCAAAAGAATGAGAAAGGATTACCATCTCACACCTTATACAAAAATCAACTTAAGATGGATCAAAGACCTAAATATAAGAGCCAAGACCATAAATATCTTGGAAGACAATGTAGGGGAGCATCTATAGGACCTTGTAATAGGAAATGGCTTCATGAATTTCACACCTAAAGTACGATCGGCAAAAGAAAAAGTGGATAAATGGGTCTCTTCAAAATTAAAGCCTTTTGCACCTCAAAGCAGTTTATCAAGAAAGTAAAAAGACAGCCTACCCAATGGGAGAAAATATTTGGTAACCATATATCTGATAGGAGGCAATATCCAACAGATACAAAGAAATTCTATATCACAAAAATAAAAAGGAAAATAACCCAATCAAAAAATGGGCAAAAGATTTGAACAGATGCTTCTCCAAAGAAAAAATGCAAATGGATAAAAAAAAACACATGAAAATTGCTCAACACCACTAGCTATTAGGGATGCAAATCAAAACTATGATGAGATACCATCATCTAATAGCCATCAATTAGACAGGTGGCTATTAAAAAAAACAGAGGCCTACAAGTGTTGGAGAGGATGTGGAGAAATGGGAACACTCATCCACTGCTGGTGGGAATGTAGAAGGATCCAGCTATTGTGGAGGACAGTTTGGTGGTTCCTGAAAAAAACTAGCTATAGATTTGCCATATGACCCAGCAATTCTACTGCTGGGTATATACCCAGAAGAACTGAAAATAAGGACATGAACAAATATATGCACATCAATGTTCATAGTGGCATTATTCACTATTGCCAAAAGTTGGAATAAACCCAAATGCCCATCAACAGATGAATGGATAAGCAAAATGTGGTGTATACACACAATGGAATGCTACTCAGCTGTAAGAAGAAACACAGTACTAACACATGGGATAACAGGGATGAATCTTGAGGACCTTATGTTGAGCAAAACAAGGCAGGCATTGAAGGACAAATTCTACGTGACCTGTCTCATATGAAACAAGCATATCAAGCTGTCTCGGAGAGCTAGAGACTGGAAGAAAGGCTTACAGGAAATAAGTGGGGAGAGGAATTTTGTGAACCATGCCCACATAGGTGAAATCTATGATAAATTGGAGGTAAATTGTTGTGCAGTGAAGGGATAAGATGGGACCATAGGGATACTATTGGATTGGGCTTTGCAGGTTTGTGGGGGATCTGGGTTGGGAGGATGGGTCAGATGGTCCAAGGAATGGGTGGGAGGGTTGGCAGGAGCAAGTGAACAGAGGAGATTGTCAGGTATGCAGTTCAAACTATAATGTTGAGAAAACTCTAGAAAATATAAGAAAGGGTTACTGGTCTAAGGGGGGCATGTGGCACAGGGTGCACCTGCAGCAGGCTTCTAGGGAGTATGTGAGTGCTTATCTTGTCTTAGTGTGTTGTATCAGTGGATGAGACCCATACAATGAGCAAAAAGGTATTGTACCCCTATCCTGGGGATGCCTGATGTTCCCAAATAGAGGTGTGAGTGCCTCCCAAGGCATGTTTGGCTCTCAATGGGGGAGAACAGACTAGTATGTCAAGCCCTCAGTATTGTTGCAAATATCTATGAATCTTGTCCATCAAGCAGTGAAGCTTGGATGTCACCGTGGGCCCTAAGAGGAGTGGATAGAGGAACAGAATAGTTGAAGGGAGAGTAACTAGGGGACAATGGAAGTGTTCTGCATGATCCTGCAGTGATGGATACAGGCAATTTAAAATATCACCCAAATTTATAAAGGTGTATAGACTAAAATGTAAACCATAATAGAACCATGGTTGGTAGCTATGTTTTGATATCTGTACATCAGTTGCAACAAATATAACATACACGTGTGTGATGGTTAGGCTATTGTGTCAACTCAGCCAGGTAATTGTGCCCAGTTTTTGGTCAAGCAAGCACTGGGCTAACTGTAATAGAAGATCACTTGTGGACTTCATTCACCATTGGCTTTACTGCAGTGGTAAATCATAGATAGCTGGTTATAATTACATCAATCAGAGAGATTGCCATCAGCAAGAGAAATGCTTAATCCAATTAGTTGAATGCCTTAAAAGGGGAAGTGATTCCAGCATTGAGAGAGAATTTCCCAGCTCGACTTTGGACAGCCAACATCTCCCAGACCTCATCAAGATCCTTCGTTGGACTTTCTTTGCCTGCCTGTGGAACCTGGACTTGTGCATCCCCATGGCTGCATGAGAAATTCTTCTATAATCATATACTATTGACAGATCTCTTGTTGATTCTGTTTCTGTAGAGAACCCTGACTAATACAACATGTAAAAAGATCATTGCAGGGAAAGGGGGAAAAAGGTTTGATGTTGGGTTATGGGAATTCCCTATATTCTATATGTGACTTTACTGTTACCTAAAACTTTTTTGAAGACATAATAATAATAAAAAAGAGGTTGTAGACACTGAGAAAGAAATGGAAGAGATTGCCTTGCCACTGTACATAGAGGGCAACACCTATTACAGTGATGAAAGGCAAAACGTCAAAAAAATTTTCATGATCTTTTTCTATTTTTAATGCCCCAATTTACTTTTCACCCTATTTTAGCTTTTATAATTTATTATGTATTCTATTTCTAATCTTTAAACCTATCATTACTCTTTCCTTTTCCTATTAATTGGATTTTGCAACATATTAGACTTCATTTTTGAAGAAATTTTGGATCACAGAGGATTCAACAATGGCAGGGGAGGAGCACTGATGTTGGGTGTCATTGATGAGGGATGCATGGGTAGGAGGAGTTCTCCAGGATATGCATATAGGTTATATAGATATGTTTGGGTGTTAGTTTGGTATTGACATAAACGGTAGAATTCCACATGACAACTGAGGGAGTGCTGCGTTCTCATTCAGGGAAACACTGCCGTACTACCCAAAGGAGCAGCAACAACCCCTCAAGTACAAGGGCCAAGACCAGGGAAGAAGGATGGTCTAATGATGGGCCCTTGATGGGGATGACTATGCTTATGAGCCTGTGTGCTTGAAATTTCAACTCAGCCTAGAGCTGCAGGGTGTCTAAGAGTCACCTCCTGAGAGCCTCCATGTTGCTCAAATGTGGCCACTCTCTAAGCCAAACTCAGCATATAAATGCATTACCTTCCCCCCAGTGTGGGACGTGATTCCTGGTGGTGAGCCTACCTGGCATGGAGGGATTATTGCAGAGCACCAGCTGGTGATGTAAATAGAAAAAGATCTTGAATAAAAGGCAGAAATGGTAAAGACAAATGAGTTTATATGGCTAAGAGACCTTAAAATGTGTCAGGAGCATCAGAGGTGTTGTGCTTGTGCACATCTCAGCAAGATCTCAGAGACAGCCAAAGTAGATACTACCCCAGGTAGTGGTGGTTCTCCTGTGGACTATGGAGATACCCAGGCCCTATAGTCACGACAGATGGCTCTGGAGTTCAGTGTCTTGCCAGTGGGCCCTAACTTTTAATTTGTGTTCCTGAGTGTGATGGAGGTGGACTCAGATGTGCCCTCTTTATGCATGCCTCTTCTGTTACTTTTTCTGAACCTGTGGTTGGTGCTGGAGTTGGTGTATGCTCAGGAGACTTGAATCTCTGGACTGTCTATGTGCCAGTCAGAGTTGCAACCCTGACTCTAGTTCATTGGGCTTACCTAAGTCAGCTAACAGGGAGGTGAGGATAGCCAACCACCACACCAAGCAACCAAAAGGTCTACATCTGCTAGCAGAATTCCATCCATCATCCATGTGGAATCTAAGCTCCCTCTTGATATAGAGGTGGAGTGGACATCACCATCCCAGGATCCTCAGGATGGAGGAATAAAATATGGATTAGAGTGGACTTACTGGTATTCAACTATAGAATTATTGTGACTCTAGTGATTGAAGAATGTATTTCATTGATGTGGATAAAGTGAGTGACCTCAGGAGTTGCTGAAGGCAGGGAAAGGGAAAAAGAAGTGTCATATTAGGGCATTTTTCAGGACTTGGAGTTGTCCTGAACGATATTGCAGGGACAAATGCAAGACATTATATATCCTGTCATAACCCACTGAATTGCCTGGGATAGAGTGTAAACTACAGCATAAACTATAATCCATGCTGTGTAGCAATGCTCCAAAATGTACTCATCAAATGCAATGAATGTACCACACTAATAGAAGAAGTTGCATATGTGGGAAGAGTGGGGGTTGTGGGGAGTGAGTTATATGGGAACATCTTATATGTTTTATTGGAACATTTTGTGTAATTTATGTATCTTTAAAAAGATAATAATTTTTTAAATAAAAAGAATATTGAATTCCTGTCCTGGGAAGTCTGCTACATTCTCTAGTAGAGCAGCAAGAATCCCCCAAGAACATCACAGTGCCTGGTAAAGTTGGACAGGCCATCACACCAGGCCCCTTGATATTGATGGTTATACTTATGGACCTTTTCTATTGAAATCCAGACTCAGTCTAGTATTATATATTGCCTAGGAGTTACCTCCTGAAAGCCTCCTTGTTACTCAAATGTGGTCTTTCTCTAAGCCAAATTCAGCATGTAAATGTGCTACATTCCCCCTAGTGTGGGACATGACTCCCAGGAATGAGCCACCCTAGCACCAAGGGATTACTACCCAGCACAGACCAGTGATAAATTTGAAAAAAAAGACCTTGACCAAGAGGAGTTCATATTAAATACAAATGAAGTTAATTACAGAGTTTATGCTTATGCTTGTATAGGCAGGTCAGCAGGATCTGATTGACTGCTTCAGTAAATGGTTCCTCAAACCGTGGGGCTCCTCAGGGCTCTAGAGATATCTAAACACTGTAGGAACAGCAAACAATCTCAGGAATTTGCCCTTCCTTTGGAACACATGCCCCCCAATGAAACAATGCTACACTCAATTACACTTTCCCTACACATGGCTCTTCTGCCCCTTTAATTTGAACCTATAATTAGCTATATACTTGCTAAATATATGTCCCAAATATTTAAATATTGGGTCTGTTCATATGTCATTTGAGCCCTGAATCTCAGCAGGTTTTAACATTTACTTACCAATTCTTTGGACTTAACAGGACAACTAACAAAAGGTTGATAATGGAAAATGCCCATTCTAGGTGACGCAGGGCCTCGCAGCAGGTAAGACCGATGCGAGTGATGCTCACGGAGACTGGCTGATGGTGCAGGTCTGCTTTATTGCAGAAGTACATACATTTTATAGGGCACAGGGTGACGTGTAAGCCGTTCATTGGCTCAACTATTAGAAGCTTCTAATTGGTTACTATAGGCAGTTGCTAGGGAAAGGTTTGAAATCTGAGGGCGGGTACTAATGGGCGGCTGTCAGGGTTGATGAGACTGCGGCATTGTGATTGGTGCACGTAAGCTGCTACCAGGGAGCATGACATGATTAGAGAGCCTGAAGCAAAGGGCCCGGCACTGGCACCATGCCTGGCACTTTGGAGCGGGCTTTCAAGGAGGCGGATTATCTACCTCATACTTGATGCCTGCAGGGGAGGCGCGTATCAACCTCAGACCCTGGTTTCAGCTACTTGCGCCAGCCATATTTTTACCTGCCTGTGGACCCTTCCCTCACTAGGAAGCGGAAAGTGTCTGAAACTGTAGGTAATACAGGTAATCCATCATCCCCATGGGATTTAATCCCCGTCCCAATCAGAGGCAGGGTGGGCATTACCATTCCAAAATCCTCAAGCTTGTGAATGAAAAAACATAAGGGTGTGAAAGCAAATATGGAATAAAGTAAACTTATTATTATTCAATTAGTGGATGAACTTGCATTATTGATATAAAGGCGGGTGCCACTATCGGTTCTGAGGAGAGGGAGAGGGAAGAATAAGTGCAACATGGGGGCATTTTGGGGACACTGGAATTGTCCTGCATGACATTGTAATGTTGAAAACAGGCCATCATATATTTTGTCAAAATCTATAAAATTGTTCAGACAAAAAAAATTGTTCAGTGCAAAGTGTAAGCTATAATGTAAACTATAGTCCTTGGTTTGTACAATGCTTCAATATGTGTTCACCAACTGTAACAAATGTGCCCCACTAAAATGATGGTGTTAATGAGGGAAAGTGGGGGACTGGGAGGGTATATAGGAATCCCTTATTATTTTTGATGTAATATTTATATAATCTAAAACGTCTTTTAACAAAAGGTAGTTTGGAAAATAAAAGATGACCATGCAGCTCAATTATAAAAATAAAGCTACCCAATTTTAAAAATGGGCCAAAGAGTTGAGGAGACAATTGTACAGAGAAGAGCTACAAGTGATGAGAAGTACATGAAAAAATACTCAGCATCACTAGCAATTGGGGAAATGCAGGTCAGAACTACAACGGAAAAACATTTCATACCTATTACAGTCGCCACTATTAAAAAGTTGGGAAACTGCAAGTGTTGGAGAGGATGTGGAGAGCTAGGACACTTATTCACTATCGGTGGGAATGTGGAATGGTGGAGCCACTGTGGAGGCCTGTTTGGCAGTTCCTAAGACATTTGAATATAGACTTGCTATGTGATCTGACAATATAATTACAAGGCATATATTCAAAAGAACTGAGAGCAGTGGCATGAACAAACATTTGCATACCAATGTTCATAGCAGCATTTTTCATGACTGCCAAAGAAGGAAGCAACACTCATATCCATCAACTGAGGAATGGATAAACAAATTGTGGTGTATGCACATGATGGAATATTATGCAGTGCTAAGAAGAAATGAATTCATGAAGCACATGACAACATGAATAAAACTGAAGGACCTTATATTGGATGGGGAAAGCCAGACACAAAAAGACAAATACTGTATGATTGTGCTTTATGAAATAAATATATTGTGTGAACTCATGGAGCTAATAATAAGAATATAGGTCAACTGAAAATAGAAGGCATGTAAAGATCAGAAAGCTGAGGATCAATCTGTGCAAAATTGGTAAAAACTTTGAAAATCTTTAAAAATGAATAACAATGGGAAAACACACATAGTTTTTGTAACTAGCAGAAATATTGTAAGTTATGACAGTAGTTGAAAGGGTAAGTATAAGGTCATGTATATTTCTAGAAGGAAAGCTAAAAAATGTAATGTGGGACTGTATAATATAGTGAAGCCTCATGTGAAATATGAATATGGGTGATATTGCATATATAAGCCTGTTTTTAAAAAAATAATTGCAAATAAACTAGAGATACAGAAACAGAATAACAGCTATGTATAGCAGGGGAAGCATAGAGAGACTGAGGGGTGATGATTTTTTTGTTTGCTGTTGTTTATTACTATTATTGCAATAATGAATATGGTCTGAGAATGATTGAAATGGTGAATACACAATTATGTGTTTATAATGAATACCATAGAATGTACATGTAGGAAGTGTTTTTGCTTTAGTAATATGCATACATATAATTGATTAGTTAAAAAATTTCAGGCAAGGGACTCATTAATGGAGCTTAGATTTTTTTCCAAGGGGTGGGTTTAAAGAGAAACCTAAGGGCAATTTTTCTCCTTGCAATTTCCTGGCAAGCCAGCAGATGGCCCTTGTTTGCAAACCTTTCCATGGATTTGTTTCTTTCAACCTCCGCTTTCCTGGGTTGCTTGTCTGGTCAGATCTGAGTTTCAAAGTGGGCTCTGCTGGTTGAATTCACTGAAGAGAAGCCCTCTGACTCACACTCCCTCTTGCCTTGTAACAAAGGACAGGGAAGAAGATGTCTGTTACCCTTTCAGTCTGCTCCTGTGAGCCAGGGTTTCTATCCAGGCTTGACACTGTGGGATGGGTGCCCTTCCCAGGTGCTGTGAAGGTTTAGTAACTCATGTTTTTTGTTTTGGGTTCTTCATCTATCTGTCCCTTGCCCTCATAGGATTTGGACAGAACTGTCCTGGCCTGCTAACTCCTAACGCATGTCCCTTAGGTAGCATCTGGCCCTTTTTCCATTGTTTCTTTGAGAGAGTTGAGTCCTGACTGCCTGCTCTGATGCCATATTCCCAAAACTCCCTCTCCCTTTGAGCTTTTGAACATTCTTCAATCTTTAAGATTCAGGGTGCTGTCTACTCTACTTCAAATGGATTAAGTGCCATCATTGGGAGGGGATGAGGAGGTACAATTCTGTAACTTGAAACTTCTGGAGACAAATTGTACTACAAGGCTAAGTACTATAGTTCAGAAAAGGAGCAATAAGAATACAAGAGTGAAGGTTCTGATTAAAAAGGAAAACCATGAATGTTTTAGATCATAATTTTTGAGAGTTGTCCAGAGGTCATTGGCCAAGGGCTTGTGAAAACCATGAAGCCAGGAAACTTGATTGCAACTTTTCTAATGTTCAGTTCTATTTGTCCAGAAGAATTTGCCCATGAACAAAAAAAGATATTGAGGAAAACACAAACTACTTATTCAGCTAGTAGAAAGTCTAGAGCCATCCATTTATCTAGAATAACCCCGCTACAAATTCTAGGGGGAATTGAATTTGCTTTAATGTATTTGTAGTAGCTATAGCTACATGTTCTATTTGGGAGGGCAAGTGCCAGAGCAGTTAATAGTATTTCTTTGATTGTGTGATATGACTGATTTGACAGTCATCATTGACTTTTCCTTTATGCACTACATGCAAATGTTTAGCTATAAGTTCAAAATTGGAGATCCAGATACTTCAGAACATAGTCATTCTCATTAAACACCAGTGCTGTGTCCTGGTAGTTGGCACAGCCATGCTAACAAATGCCTCTTCTATCTGGTAAAACATTTCTTTGCTCTTCTGATAATTCAAACCCTACGTGTCTTTCTATCAGCTCTAAGATTTAGTCCTTTTTCTTGGACATTGGTCTGCTAGGAAGTTCAGAGTTGGGAGGGTATTTTATGCAAATATTCCTTGGTATTACTGGTGATTAAGAGGCTGTTTATGTACTGTAGTATAATAGAACTCCATCCTGTAGTTGCAATTCCCTCAAATCTTTAGACAGTAATTCTATAAGAGTGAGGGCATTTGTAAATTCTTGTTAAAGGACGGTCCAGCAATGTTGCTGTTTTCTATTGGTTTTAGGATCCTCACACTGAAAAGCAAACCATTCTTGAGAATCTGGACTCAGAAGTATATAGTAAGAATTATTTTTTAGGTCAAATACCATGAACAAATAGAGGTTTCTGGATAAAGTGGTGAGTAATGTGTAGGGATTTGGTACCACCAGGTGAATGTCTTCCACTATGTCATTAATGGCCCTCAAGACCTCTACAAATCAATGCTTGGTGCCAGTTTTCTGAATGGGCAAGATGGGAGTATTTTAGGGAGATTGGCAGGCTATATGCCTTTCCTGGCCTTTATTTTTAAGAACATTTTTTTAGATGAGGTGTTTTCACATCAGGATAAATTTTACCTTAATTGGTTTAGTAGTTTTGTTTCTTTCCAGCATTCCATAAGTCCATACTTCTCTTTTCATTTTCAAGAAAATATTTTCTAGGATCTCTATTTGGGTTTCTCCTTCTATTTGTAATAAGGCAGCTTGAAGCATGTATGCATGAATGGGAAATTTTCAATATTTACTCTTTCTGGGCAGAAAGTCACCTGAAAATTTAATTTGGTTAATAAATCCCATGCAAACAATGGCACAGGAATTTAGGCATATAAAGGTAGTTATATATGCTTATATGTGATTGAGTGCAGAATCGTTCCACATGCTATTCTACTACAAACAAGGACCACTGGTTGATGTTCTTTCTTTCTGGGGAAGCCAAGATGCATCATTATGGCCTGGTAATTCTTGGACAAATTGAATGGTGTAAAAATTTTGAAAACACATGTTAAGTGATACAGGAGGAAATATTTACTTCCAGTTTAGTTGAGGGAAAAAGTTAAAGCACTAAAGAGTATTAATTATTCCATGGTTTACTCATAAACTGCAATACATAAGAAAAACAAGGACAATCACAGAAGAGAAATTGTCATAGCCTTTTGGTGACCCTTTTCCTTCAGAAAAAGTATTTTCTCATATAACCTGATTGCCCCTGACTTATCCCTTTCTAAGTATTTCACTCATGTGTCAATCAGTCAAATTTTGAAATTGTAATTTGCAAAAGAATCTCTTGTGAAGGCACTATACCTGGCAAATTGTGTTTCCTTTGGGTTGTCAGTTATATCTAATGTCCTAGCACTCCACACTTTATTTCCTCATCCTACAGCTTCCTGAAGAATTACTTCAATATAGGCAAATTTCACTTTCTTATTGGAAGATTGGGGATACAGTTTGCTAAAGAGCAGCAGCAGAGGAGTTGATTTTTTCCTTCATACAGGGGCCGTTCACATACATTTCCTATCACTACAGCCAGCCTTATACATAACCCTTAGTCACAGCATCTATAATCGGGTCTCAACCACTGTCTGAGTTACAATAATTGGTTGGGTGCTAAAGTAGGTAGTTACAATTACTTGTCTTAATGAGGAGGGCAGAGACCAATATACTCTCCTGGCATCTTATTCATAGGGTTGGCATCAGAGAGTTGCTATCTGGAGCCATCTTGGCTTTGTCATTCATGGGATCCATAGTAAGAGGCTGGGTGGAAGAAGCACTAAATTTTCCCTGGTTTTACTATAATAAGTCCCAGGGTCTCACAGATGCAGATTAACTGTACATTTCCACAGGTATGTTAACCTGCTCACCATGAATGATGAGTTAATACCTACAAGAATAAAGGCCTTTCCTTAACCACGTTGCATCCCAATCCTCCTCCTTTCAGGTGTGCTTGCTTGAATAATTGCTCTGCCAGCCTGACTTCCTCCTCACTAAAGTGCACGAGATTTATTCAAAACACAGGGATGTACTATATTTCCCTAACAAATTTCCTAAAAGCTATCGAGTGACTGAATGATAGAAAACAACACATTATAACTCAGTGAACTTCTGTGCATCTACATAAGTGTGGCCAGCTGCCCCCTCTAAACTATTCTTGCATCTTGTAGCATAAAATAATATTGCTAGATGCATAGTTTTGAGCATATTACATTCAGTGCATTGATTTTAATAACCAAAATCTGTATTGGGGCAGGGAAGAGGTTTGCAAGTAACAAAAAATTCTAAGTCAGAGGGAAGAAAATATTTTGCTGATTCAGAGAAACCTGCAAGAGTTTCAGAAAACAAATCACAGGCCTCCATGCTGAACAGCACTCAAATCAGATTACTATTCTCTCCCTTTATCTGCTGTTGGCTCCTTTCTATCTAGGAAAAATGTTTTCCATCTATAAGGAGGAATACAGGTAGTGATGTACCTCTAGCAACTGCAGCAAACATAAACTAATTTGATTCCACATTCCACTTTGGAAAGGTTCAGTTAAGGAAACTATCTGGTCTAGCTTTTGTGAGTTGTCCTTCCATGCAAAAATATCTGGATCCAGAAGAGGTGACCACCTAGAATCATATTAGGAAACAGGCTTAAATTTAAGGTGAATACCATCTTCTTATCTGGAACAATTTGGAAAAGGGAAGGATGTGCTATTCATAGTTATTCTGGAATAATAGATACATAAATTGTACCATGCTGACTGTGTTGAGTGAGCAGAATATTACCTTAGAACAATGTGAGGCATGCTACTTCTTACCTTAATCCCATATTAGAAACAAATACTACACTCTGATTTCTCTGATATTCACAATTTTTTAACTTTCTTTAATTTTGTCTAGTTAAATTGAATTAAGTAAGCCTCCTTTGTCATATAATGATAATAGTGAATTTCTAGTGCCTATTATGAAAAATTCAAGTTTACTTTATAACAAATGGAGCATGCAATTTAATTTTTAAAATGATAACTCTTACTCCAACTGTGATGGCAGTTTCTTTCCTTCCCCTCCCCATATGGTCTATGCCCTTTTCTGCCATGTTTTATTCCCTGGAAGATGACCTATAGGAATTTCATCTTTCAGGGTCTCTTCCCCCTGCTTCCTTTTTGGTTTGGATTAGCAGGCATAACAGGCACTGGTAGAGTAAATGAGGTAAGAAGAGAGAGAAGTTACAGCATTAATCCACCTTGTTCCATTCTTGCTTGGGTGGCCTATGGCATTTCTATGCTAACCCTCAACTATCAGATACACAAAATGACCAAACCAGTGAGTGTTATTCATCTTTTCTTCACTGAAGCACTGGTGCTTGTTCAATGAACCCATTGAAATTTAGACCTGGGGCAGTGATAAAAGCCGTGAATGTGCTCAACAATAGTTTATCTCCCTGTTACCAATTTAATACTTCACCAGCCTACAGCAAAGACCAATATTCAGCCACAGAAATGGCTCTGTTCTCTGAGTGCCCTGGTCATCCTCAATGACAGTGATTTGTCCTTATGGGCAACTAGCCTTTATCATCTTTATAAAACTAACAAGAAGGCACGACACACATGACCTTTGAAAATGGAACTAATTTTATGGTAATGAAAGCATGGGAAAGATCTTACCTCATTGAATTCACACTTATTGTCATTTCATCTGGCAGCAACCAGGCTGGCAGAATGGTGGAATTAAGGCTTGGCTGTGGTGTAAATCACTCTGTGATGCTTGGATAATATACAGAGTTCAGTAGGTACTTTAAAACAGAGGTTAAGTCATGCAACTATTTCCCCAGAGTCAGGTTATATAAATCCAGAAAACAAAGGATGTGAGTGAGATGGCTACTCTCAATATTAAATGTACTTGCTCACTTACAGAGACCAGGAGTCGGTACTGGCAAGGGGGCTTGATGATGATTACCATGCGAAACTGCATTGATGTCATGCAATGAAGGGATGGGAGACTTGTCCAGAACCAGGAGATTTGCTGGACAACCACCAATCCATTAGTGTTCATACAATATCTATGTATTGAAAATATCTGATATGAAACAAAAGTAATTTTAAACATGAAAAAAGAAACAAAATAAACTAACCAAGGTTATGGATCCTGTGAGAATGTAAGTTTGTTATACCATAGGAAGGTAGACAATAAGGGTTATCCTGCTAGACAAGGGAAGAAAGAATAGGTGGCAGAGGAGGTTTATCTAGTAAGAAGTCATAACGTATTTCAGAATTGGGACTGTACTATCTTGTTGCAGGTTGTATTTGCTACTTTTCCTTCATCATACCCATGAAGCACATTGATGGTAGCAAAGTTCCAATTAAGGGTCTGGGGCACATCTGACTAATATGATAGGGTTGATTTTTGGTTTCCCCTGTATTTGGACATAAAAATTCACAAAAGGAAATAATATATTATGAAGTGCAAAACTGGTGAAATATGGTGTAGGGTGATTAAGATTACAGAGAGCTCTGTCTCCTGGATAGGACATAAGATTGAGAATGCCTAAGGTAATAACTCAAGGGTGTTCCATGACATTGTGATAAATTAAAGCCTAACAGAGGAAGTGGTCTGCAAGTGGTCTGGATGGGGAGACAAATTTCACAGTCTAAGAAGATTACCATTCATTAAAAAAAAAAAAAGAAATTAAAAAAACCCAAAAAAACCACTGCCCCATTTTACATTGCCACCAGCAATGAAGAGTGTTTCTGTTTTTCCACTTTCTTGTCAACACTTGAATTTTCTGTTTTATTGTTTAATAGCAGATATTCTATGGGTATGAAATTGTATCTCATTGTGGTTTCTATTTGCATTTCTATCAAGGCTAATGATGTTGACCATCTTTCATTGTATTTTTTGCCATTTTTATATCTATGTAAAGATAGAAATTTAGAGAGCTATCTATCCAAAACTTTTACCAATTTTTAAACTGGATTTTATTTGTCTTCGTTTTTAAATTGAAATTTTTTTTATACATTCTAGATATTAAAGTTTTATCAGATATGTGGTAATTCTCTAGTAAAAACAAAAGAAAATCTACTCTCAGGGTCCACAGGGTAGAGGAATAAAATATGGATTAGAGTGGACTTACTGATATTCTACTATAGAATTATTGTGACTAATAATGGGAGAAATTGGAGCATTGATGTGGAGAAAGTGGCCACAGTAGTTGCTGAGGGCAAGGACAGGGAAGAAGAGGTGATGTGGGGCATTTTGGGGACTTGGATTTGTCCTGAATGATATTGCAGGGACAGATGCTGGACATTTTATATCCTGCCATAACCCACTGAATGTACTGGAGGAGAGTGTAAACTACAATGTAAACTATAATCCATGTGGTATAGCAGTGCTCCAAAATGTATTGATCAAGTGCAATGAACGTGCCACAATGATGAAAGAAGTTGTTGATGTGGGAGGAGTGGGGTGGGGGAGTGGGGATATATGGGAATATCTTATATTTTCTAATGTAACATTTTTTGTGATCTATGTATCTTCAGAAAATACAATTAAAAGTGATGGGGTAGGGTGGGGAGTGGGGTATGTGGGAATATCTTATGTATTTTTTTAATGATTTTTTTGGTCTTTATTTTTTTAATATTACATTCAAAAAATATGAGGTCCCCATATACCCCCCAGCCCCCTCATCCCACTCCTCCCCCCTTAACAACAATCTCCTCCATCATCATGAGACATTCATTGCATTTGGTGAATACATCTCTGAACACCACTGCACCTCATGATCAATGGTCCACATCATAGCCCACATTCCCCACGTTCCACCCAGTGGGCCATGGGAGGACATACAATGTCCAGTAACTGTCCCTGCAGCACCACCCAGGACAACCCCAAGTCCTGAAAACGCCCCCACATCTCATCTCTTCCTCCCATTCCCTACCCCCAGCAGCCACCATGGCCACCATCTTATGTATTTTAATGTAACATTTTGTTTTATCTATTAACTTTAAAAAAAGATAATTAAGAAGTAAAATAAACTTTAAAAAGAACTACTTCCTCATGGAGTGAAATATTTGGGTAAGGCTCTTCATCACAGAAGAATGAGGTAAAAGATGTGCATTTATACCCAACTGTAAATATTTGTATCAAATCTTGAAATGCATAAAGCACAAAAGTAAAAATATATTGATTTGAATGAGCTTCATACTATGCTAGTCAATCCAAAATTCTACCCAATATACTATTCATGAATTAGAATAACTCAATATTAAAACAATGGCATTGATTCTAAAATATATAGAAAAATGCAGAAGACAAAGTATAAATGCATAAATTTCCTTATAATTAAGACCATATGTTCTTGCTAAAAATATAGACAAAATAAAACAATAAAGTTGAGAATATGAATGGGGAGCAATAATTGATTCATGATTAAATGATACTACAGAACAGTGGGAAATAGACTAGTTCTTTTTTTATTTCCTTCCTCATTTTTAAAAAAAATTTACATTCAAAATATGAGGTCCCATATACTCCCCACACCCCTCACCCACTCCTCCCATATCAACAACCTTTTTCATCATCGTGGCACATTCATTGCATTTGGTGAATACATTTTGGAGAACTGTAGCACCACATGGATAGTGGTTTACATTGAGTTTACACTCTCCCCCAGACCACCCAGTGGGTCATGGTAGGACATACAATGTCTAGCATCTATCCCTGCAGTATCACCCAGGAGAACTCCAGTACTCAAAATGCCCCCACATCATATCTCTTCTTCCCTCTCACTAACTTCAGCAGCTACCATGGCCACCTTCTCCATATTAATGCTACAATTTCTTCCATTACTTATCACAATAGTTCCATAGTAGAATATCAGCAAGTCCATTCTAATCCATACTCTATTCCTCCATCCTGTGGACACTGAGCTGGTTATGTCCACTTCCCCTTTATATCAAGAGGGGCTTAGATTCCACTGGATGATGGATGCAATTCTCCTGCTTGCAGTTGTAGGCGCCCTTGGATCCCTGGTATGGTGGTTGAACTTCTTCACCTCCCTGTTAGTTGGCCAGGGTAAGTCCAATAAACAAGACAGTAGGAATTGCAAGTCTGCTGAGGCTCAGGGCCTGGCTGTCACATGGACAGTCCAGAGTTTCAGGTCTCCTAAGTATACACCAACCCCAGTACCAAACACAGGTCCAGTAAAAGTAACGGAAGAGGCATATGTAGAAATGTCATATCTGAGTCCAACTCCATCACACTCAGGAACACAAACTATGAAGTAGGGCCAACTGATATGGCACTGAACTCCAGAGCCATCTGCCATGACTGTTTAGCTGGTGGGTCTCTGTAGCCCTCCAGAAAACCAGTACCTGGGCTTCTATCTACTTTGGCTGTCTCTGGGACCCTACTGAGGTGTATGTAAGCATTACCCCTCTGATGACCTCCTGACTCTTTTTTTGGAGACTCATAGCCATATAAACTCATTTGTCCTTTCCATTACCTCTTTTATTCAAAGTCATAAAGCAGGTTCTTTTCCTTATTAAAGTTATATTTTATTTATTTATTTTTGAAGTGGATTTTTTTGTCTTTATTTATTTTTTTAATATTACATTCAAAAAATATGAGGTCCCCATATACCCCCCACCCCCTCACCCCACTCCTCTCCCCATAGCAACAATCTCCTCCATCATCGTGAGATATTCATTGCATTTGGTGAATACATCTCTGAGCACCGCTGCACCTCATGGTCAATGGTCCACATCATATCCCACACTCTCCCACATTCCACCCAGTGGGCCATGAGAGGACATAAAATGTCTGGTAACTGTCCCTGCAGCACCACCCAGGACAACTCCAAGTCCCAAAACACCTGATATTACATGTAGACTGAGATATTCTGCTGTTCTGAGCTGACCCTTTTATTCAAGGTCTTTTTCTAGTTACATCATCAGCCGGTGCTTGGTAGCAATCCCTCGGCACCAGGAAGGCTCATCCCCAGGATTCATGTCCCACACTGTGGTGGTGGGGGGAGGCTCTCAGGAAGTAACTCTTAGGCACCCTGGAGGTCTAGGCCTAGTTGAAATTTCAGGCACACAGGCTCATAATCATAGCCATCAGTATCAAGGGCTCATTATTGGATCATCTGTCTTTATTGGTCTTTGCCATTGCACTTGGGGGATTGTTGCTGTTCCATTGGGGAATGTGATAGAGCTTCCCTGGCTAGGAACTCAGTACTCTCTCAGTTGTTGTTTTTAACTGAAACCACTATGAAAATATTCAAACATTTTTATGTACTCTGAATACATGCCCTGGAGAACTCCTTCCCAACCATGTGCCCCCTATCAATAACACCCCACATCAGTGTTCCTCCCCTGCCATATTTGAACCTCTCTGTGGTCCAAAACTTCTTTAAAAATGAAGCCAAATATATTGCCAGATCCATTAATAGTAAAATGGAATATAGTGATGGGTTTAAAGGTTAGATATAGAATACATACTAATTTAGAAAAATTAAAGTAAAATTAAATTGGTGTATCAAAAAATGAAAAAGGTTTGCTTTTGAAATTTGCCTTTCATCGCTGCTATAGGCATTGCCTTGGATGTACAGTGGCAATTTCTTCCATTTATTTCTCAGTGTCTACATCTTTTCTTTCTTTTTTTTCCTACTTATTAAATGTGTCTTCACAAAAGTTTTAGATCACAGTAATTCACATATACAATATATGGTATTCCCACATATCCAACATCAAACCCTTTGTCCCTTCCCCAGCAATGACCTTTTTCCATGTTCATGTTACATTTGCTGCAGTTGATATACAGATATTGAAACAATAGCTTTCAAACATGGTTCCATTTGGGTTTACATTATAGGACAGTTCTTTATGTGAGCTACATTTTGAAAAACTCTATTCTCTGTATTTCATACAGTTTTCAGTTTCTTCCCATATTTTCATATTTTGGGCTATTTTCATAGAGTTTGTACTGTATAAAATATACAAAATATAGTTTTTTATGCAAGAACTATATTAGAAATTGAAAATATTGGAAAATTATTAGCCATTATCTTTTCTGTATCACTTCTGACACATTCTCCCTTTCTTCTTTTTCTGAGACATTTTACTGTTACCACTTTTCTTACATGCTTTTCTGGTTTTTCCATAGTTGCTTCATCTTGCTTCATTTTGAATCATTTCTTCTGAATAAATATTGTTGTATCTCCCAAGCTGTTAAAACTGTAGAGATTTTAAAAATTCCATTTGCTCCTTTTATAACATTTTCAGCTCTTTGTCAAAAAAACTCAAACACTTTTTTATTTGAACACTTTATATATGATTGTTCTTAATCTCTGTCAATTTCATTACCAGTGTCCTCCATTGTTATTTTTTATTTTAATCTTGTGTTTTGTTATATTTGATTCTTCCCTTTCTGGCTGGCATTGTGTATATGCATGTTGTTGAGTGTGCCGTAAAATATTTAAGAGATAATTTGAAATATAGCAAAATGTTACCTTTTATTTAGAAGGATACTTAAGACAGGAAGAATATTACTATGCTGAGTAAATTAATTAATTAGATTGGGAACATTCAAAACTGTGCCTAAATCTTGGAAGAGCAGATATATTTTTGCTTTATGGTTAAGATTGGGGTATATCCCTTCAGTCTCAATCTACCTTATATATTTTGAATTCCACTATTTGGTTCCCAAGTTCTTTGTGTCAGGTGAAATGCTTTAGTGATTTCTCATCAACTCCATTTCCTCTTCCACATAGGTTGATGCTTACAGGAGCAAAGATTCTTCCAATTCCATGTTCAATTTCCTGAGTATTCTCATGACCCCAGATTTGATCATATCTGTTTCCAATAACATTTTTGCTCTCTGAAAACCTCACAAGCATGTTTTTGGTATTTTGTCAGAACTTTTCCTTTGTTTTTGGTGGGAACTTTTCACGGAATCATCTAAATCCTCATTATTGGAAAACTATTTCCCCATCACCATTTTTTCATCATATTTTATTTCTACTTCTTTGTCTACTCCCTTTCTGAATCACTTTGATGAGTCACCTTTCTTTCCCCCTAGCTCTGATCTGGAAATATCCTATTCCCCCCCAAGCTCTGATCTGGAAATATCCTGTGTTTCAATGCCTTTGACATCGAATTTTATTTATTTAGTTTTTTATCCCATGTGTTCTTCAATACATTGGATCAAATGATAATTTATAATATGTGTGTCCTATTCATATAGCTTCTTAACTGTAATTCACTAAATTACTAAAATCTTTCAAGTGATTTCTCAACAACTTAATCAATATTCGGGAAAAAAGTACAGATTAGTAACTATATGTCTATGCAAGATACACCCCTTAATTTCAAAGTTATAATTAGTTTGAAAGTTAAAGAATGTAAAAATAATATGCTCTATGTAAGTAGTAATCAAAGAGAGATAGGGGAGCTACACTAATCACAGATATAAATGGACTTTAATTCAGAAACAATTACAGTGTATGAAATGTTCATTGTTATGATTAGGTTCATATGTCAACTTAGCCAGGTAATGTTGCCCATTTATTTGGTCAAGCAATCACTGGACTAATTGTTACTGTGAGGACATTTCAGCTGATTACATATACAATGAACTGAGAAGATTGCCTTCAGCAATGGGAGACATCTCATCCAATCAGTTGAAGGCCTTAACAGGAGAAATGATTTCAGCTGTCGGAAGAGAGAATTTCTATCTCTACTTCAGCCACCCTGATGCTTCTGGGGAACTCATTCAGGACCTTTGTCTGAGTTCCTGCTTTGCATCCTGTCTTATGTAATTTGTACTTTGCATTCACATGATTGTACTCACATTCACATGAGACAATCTGAAATTAAAAACCTTCAACTCAGACCGGCAGAATATCTCAGCCTACATGTAATATAGGTGTTAAAAACTGCTTTTTGACTTTGGATAAAGGGGGAAATGGAAAGGAAAGTGAGTTTATACGACTATGAGTCTCCAAAAAAAGAGTCAGGAGGTCATCCGAGGGGTTGCACTTATGCACACCTCAGCAGGGTACCAGAGACAGCCAAGGTAGATGGAAATGCAGGTGCTGATTCTCCTGAGGGTGGCAGAGACCCACAGGTTCTATGGTCATGGCAGATGGCTCTGGAGTTCAGTGCCATATCAGTTGGCCCTACTTTGTAGTTTGTGTTCCTGAGTGTGATGGAGTTGGACTCAGATATGACCTTTCTACACCTGCCTCTTCTGTTACTTTTACCAGATCTGTGTTTGGCATTTGGGTTGGTGTATACTCAGGAGACCTGAAACTCTGGACTGTCCATGTGACAGCCAGAACCTGGGCTTCAGCAGACTTGTAGCTCGTACCCTCTGGTTTGTTGAACTTACCCTGGCCAGCTGACAGGGAGGTGAAGAAGTTCAACCACCACATCAGGGAGCCAAGAGTGCCTACAGCTGCTAGCAGGAGAATTGCATCCATCATCCATGTGGAATGTAAGCCCCCTCTTGATATAGAGGGGAAGTGGACATAACCATACCAAGGTCGACAGGATGGAGGAATAGAGTGTGGATTAGAGTGGACTTGCTGGTGTTCTTCTGGGGAACTACTGTGATTAGTAAGGGAAGAAATTGTAGTAGTGATGTGGAGAGAGTGGCCACGGTGGCTGATGATGGTAGGGAGACAGAAGAAGAGATATGGTGTGGGGGCATTTTCAGGATTTGGAGTTGTCCTGAGTGGTGCTATAGGAATAGATGCTGGATGTTGTGTGTCCTGCAGTGGACTGGGGGAGGGTATGAACTACAATGTGGACCACCTTTCATGTGGTGCAGTGGTGCTCCAGAGTGTATTAGCCAGGTGCAGTGGATGTGCTGTGATGACGGAAGAGGTTGTTGTGGGAGGGGTAGGGTGGGTGGGTGGAGGGTATATTGGTATCTCATATTTTTTGAATGTATCACTAAAAGAAAATAAAGAAGAAAAAATAAATAAAAATTAATAAATAAAAAAAATCATTAAAAAAACAAACAAAAATCCTCTAAACAGAAAAGTCCAGGACCAGATTGCATCACAGGTGACTTCTACCAAACGTTTCACAAAGACTTATCTCCAACTCTGCTCAAATTCTTCCAAAAATTAAAGAAAGAGAAGACTCCCTGTTTCATTCTTTGAGGCCAACATCAACTTCATACAAAGCCAGAAAAAGATACCAAAAGGAAAGAAAACCACAGACAAATATTTCTTATGAATATAATGCAAAAGTCCACAACAAGATGCTAGCAAACTGAATCCTACAACACATTAAAATTATTATAATCATATGGAATTTATCTCTAGAATGCAAGATTGTTTCAACATGGAAATCTATTACTACACCACATTAACAGAATGAGAAAATAAGGAAAAACAAGTGATGATCAAAATTGATGCATAAAAATCTTATGACAAAATACAGCACCCCATCTTCACAAAAACACATAGAACACTATGAATAGAAAGAAATTCCCTCAACATGAAAAAGGACATACATGAGAAGCCAACAGCTAACATCCTACTTAATGGTGAAAGATTGAAATCTTTCCCTCTAAGGTCAGGAACAAGGCAAGAACCCCACTGTCACCACTGCTTTCCAGCATTGTACTGGAAGTGCTTACCAGAACAATTAGGCAAGAAAGAGAAACAAAAGGCACCAAAATTTGAAAGAAAGAGGTAACACATTTCCTATTTACATATTACATGGATAAATATACAGAAGATCCCGGAAAATTGAAATGAATACACTCCTAGATCCAATAAATGAATACATCAAAGTGGCAAGGAGCAAGATCAACAGCCAAAAATCAATAGAGTTTTGAAAATCAAGCAATAAACAATTAGAAGTAGAAAACAAGAAATAAGTCCATTTAAAATAGCTACTAAGAGTTTCAAATATATAGGAATAAATCTAACTGAAAATGCAAAGAATGCTGAAAAAATGCTCATCACATTTGTATATTTATTTTGTTTGAATAAACTTGGGACATTCAAATGTTTAACATAATAGTTGTTAAAATATCAGTATTTGATCCATTTTCATATCAACTATGTTATACCTGGGCATTATTCATGTTTATCAAAGACCTTTTATTGGGAAGAAAATAAAGATATGAAATAAATGTGAGAAATTAATATGTAATGTTAGCTCAGAACAAACTTTTGAAAACCTTGAAAAAAGCATGACTTTTGAAATCTCTGAATACCTAAGTCCTTAGTATTATTATTCTTTACTGAACTATTTCTTATTAAAATGTTATTTTAAGATATTTTTCTGACAGTATTATGTAACTTTGTTTAGAGTATGTAGAAGGGATTGTCACTTATATGTTATCATGAAGTGGATATGTACTTCGTATATTCTTACTGTCCTAGTACTTTCATGCTATGCATGTGCCATTGCCAACCAATTACCTATGAGAAACATATAAGATATTGTATTTACAAACACTCTTACAAGTTTATAAAATGTTTCTCTATCTTTTTCATGTATGTTATATATATTCAAAAAGAATTTATTTCTTGATTGCTAAAAGGATATATAATGAAAAAATCCACAGTTTTGAAAACAGAATAAAATGTATAAAACATTTCTAGAAGAAATCACTATAAATGGAAGGACATTCTATGCTTTTGAAGACTAATTGGAACACTAATAATTTTAAGATGTCAATCCTATCTAAAGTGTTTTATAGATTCAGTGCAATCCCAATATTCTACTATAGAATTATTATGAGTCTAGCAATGGAAGAAATTATATTATTGAAGTGGAGGCAGTGGCCACTGAAGGTTCTGAGGGCAGGGAGAGGGAAAAACAAGTGTAATATAGGGGCATTTTCAGGACGTAGGAATTGTCCTGAATGACATTGCAATAACAGATGCAGGCCATTATATATCTTGTCATAACCTACAGAAATTGGTGGGACAGAATGTAATGTACAATGTGAACTTTAATCCTTGCTTAGTGGCAATGCTCTAAAATGTGTTCATCAATTGCATTGAATGTACCACATTAATGAGGGATTTTGTTAATGTGGAAATGTGTGGGAGATGTGGGAAGTGGGGCATGTGGGAATCCCTATATTTCTTGTATAACACTTACGTAATTTAAATATCTTTTAAAAAATAAGATTGAAAAGAAAAAAAAGTAAAACTCCAAAAACCAAACAAACAAAACAATAAAGAAGCTGTGGAAGTAGATGTAGCACAAGCGGTTGTGTACTTGCTTCCTATATAGAAGGTCCTAGTTTGATTCCCGGTACCTCCTGAAGAACAAACAAAACAAAAGAAAACAAAACAAAAAACTCTCGCTGGAGAGCAGATATAGCTCAGTGGTTGAGTGCCTGTTTCCCATGTTCTGGATTGAACCCAGAACCTTGTTCAATCCCTGGTACCTCTTTAAAAAAATAACTGTTGGTTATCAATGCAGTTGCTCAGCCATAGACACTTCAAGAAGGATCTTCACTGATAGCACTCATCCATCTAGGGCCAGGAAATAAGGACATGAACTATTTAGTGAGGAAGTTGGTATACAACAAAGATAGTGATGAACACATTCTTTTGTCCTAAAGTGATGCCAGTACACAGTGATTGATCTCGCAGTCATTGCAAGTGCAAACATGTAGCAACCCAATTGTCTAAGTTGCTTTTAAAAAGTCCAATTCCCACACCTTGCTCAGAATGTACAGGGGCTAGGTCACTCATATTTTTGTAAACTGCCTTACTATTACAGATATCTGTACTTCTTTAGATGACCTGTATAATTCCTTCTGTACTTATTTCATGTTTATCATTACAGCTTATGACTCATATCTGAATGCAATGCCCTAAAGAAAGAAAATCATATGTTCATAAGGGAAAATGATTTCAGTCTCCATTACAACTGCATTTCTTATAGTAAATTGAGGATTACCATTCTAGTTTGTCCAGACTATACTGTGAGCTGGATGTAGTCAATTGCTACAAACCATTGTCCAAATAAAGTTTCTGCACTCCTCAATTCTGAAGATCAGATAACTCCAGAAGGAACTGTAAAATTGTGAATCCTCTTAGAAATTAGATAGCCTGTAGTACCTTCATTTCAAAGATCTAAGGTAAAAGTTTATTATTATCAATATAATAATTTCTTGTCCTCTGTTTATATATACACATTATTATTTTAGTGTTAGTATTTGCTGAATATTAAATAGTATACAAGAATGACCCACTCATTCAGTGACTGACTTCCTTCAAAAGGGGTTGAATGGGACCTCACATATATATTTTTAATGTAATATTATTACAAAGTCAATAAAAAATAAAAAAATTAAAAAAAAAAAAAAAGGTATCATCAAGAAAATTTCAGGAATAGAGGCCCCCAGGTGAATATTACAGGATTTGCTGTTCTATCTTTGTACCTAAAGTAGTCTTTTTTGGTGTCACAGCAGTGGAACGTTATTCCAGAGGGTTCGCTTGACTGCATCATAACTTCATGATCCATTGCAAAAGATTTGTTCTTTTACCTTGAAAAATTAATGTAATAAAATAGTTAATTTCCTTTAATATGTTGTAAGTTGAATGGAAAGTTTTACAAGTATTATAAAATTAAAAGCATTATTTAACCCTCTGTTAAAGTTGTATGAGTAAAAAATTCATATGAATACTCAGAGTATATAAAATTCTCCTAAATCTACCAATGTTTTAGCATAATATTAGACAAAAGTACAATGTTGCTAATCATGGTTGTAGCTGTTTAATAGTATATGTCACAAAAACTGGAAAAGAGCCCCTCCAACCTACCTGGGTGGGCCCACATACTGTTATCCTTGTAGCCCCACTGCTCTCAAAGTTTCAGGTATTGGCCCTTGGAGTCATCACACTAGAGTTAAAAGGGCACACTCCAACAAGAAACAAAACAACTGGACAACTCACCCCATACTTGACTCTCCCTTAAAAATCTGAATTGCCCAGAGCCACTGAGAATAGCCATCACCTGACTAGATGGGCTCCTGTTACCTTTGGTTCCTACATTTCTTTGGACTGCTCAGCTTGCTGTTTGGGACTGGACTGGCAGCTACAGCTCCCAGAGACTGGAGTGTAGCTGTTAGGACACTAATCTTACTAGTGTACTTGTGTCTTGTAGAAGGATTTACTACCTTAAGTTTTTTCACTTAGCATGAGTGGCGCACTATAAAAAAGTGTATAGGGGCATCAGAGGGGGAATTGTTGAGGAATAAAAAGCATAACCTTGCAAAAATATTTAACAAGTCACTCCTGCCCCCACTTCTGTGGATTTGCCTGTGAGGGCATGGCCTTGCAGGAGAATTTCAAATAAATAACTCCTGCCCACTTGCTCCCTGTTTCTGTAAATCAGCCTATGAAAACATGGCCTAGTAGGAAGATATCAAACGAGTGACTTCCCCCTGCTTCTTTAAATCAGCCTGCAACCTTGCAGCTGCATTCTGCCTCTACTTGCAAAATTTTACCAACAACTTGTTAGCCAAAGAACAAAAGTTATGCTGATCTCACCTGAAATTCTATATAAACCTATGAAAACTGAAAAACAGGGCTCAAAATTTGGAGATTGACTCTCCTTTGAGCCCACACATAATAAATCTGTTCCTCCACTTCTCCAGACTACTTGGTTTTGGGTTTTCCTGCACTTCAGAACTCCTGGCTTTGCTGCAACAAGATGACAAATTAGGCAGATGACAGTGCTTTCATAGAAATGTACTTTAGAGAATTTTAAAAATTATTTCTGGCATTATATACAGCATTCATTTATAACATGATATGCTTTTTGTTCTTTAAAATCTTGCTTAATTGGAAAGCTTTTAAAAATATTTTTACTTTAATAAGGAAAATGTTATGAAGTGGTGCATATTCTGAAGAGAAAGTTCACGTCACCTTATCAGTTTTGCTATGTAGTATTCTTATTTTTAATTCTTTAAAAAGATATGATGGAAAATTCAGTGTTTATTTAATAGAAAATAAGTAAGGATTTGATATAAATTTGTAGTGGACATGACTTTTTTTTCAATTTGTGTATTTTATTTCATTCAGAGAAAATACCAATATATATAAGATGAAGTAATTGTAGAGTGAATACAAATATACTCATTACTTTATCTCAAACTGTGCTATGATCATTTTGCTTTCTGGCTTAATCATATATCTGCTCACATATGCATCATTCTTTTCATCCATCCAAACATTTATTTTTAATTTCTTTGCCTTTCAAAGTTAAGTTGCATTCATCAACTCTGTTCATGCCTAAACACTTCTGTATTAATAGAATTAATTGAAATTAATTTTGTATTTTTCATTTTAGACATTTACAAGCAGTCAAATCCTTGAAAGTTAATTTTACATATCTAACGGTTTTGAGAAGCATAACTATCCTATAACCCCATCCCAAAGAAAATAAATAATATTCCCATCATAGTCCCTCAAATTTTCCTAGTAAATATTCACATTGCTCTCCTTACTAAGACAAAATTACTTGTCTGCTTATTTATCCATTTATATGACCAGGATTAATTTTTCTTGTCCTTTTACATTTTGAAAAACTATATCATGTAATAGTCCTTCCCGTGTGTAAAGTATTTTTAAACTGTAATATTTTGAGATGCATTCAAATTGTTGGGTATATACACAGCCATTTTTAAAATTTAAGTAATATATAAATATTTTGCAAATGTTTATACTCTTTTCTGTTTTGGATAACTGCACATTTCTTTTTTTTAAATTTAGCATGAATAAAGCTCCTGTAAATGTTCTCCTACATAGTTTTTTGTGTTTTTTGCACTGATTTCTCTAGGATACATAATGAAGACCAGACTCACAGGAGATATTTGGTTTTATTAGAAACTGCTAGACACTTTAAGAAATACATATAATTTGTAACCAAATCTTGCAACTAAATGCATGAGCTGTTAGATTCAGGAGATCATCACCAACATTTTGCATTGCCAGACTTGTTAATTTTGATACTCTGTAGTTATATACTAGTATAGCATTGTGTTTGAAATTATTTTCCTTTGAGAATTTACGAAGTGGACAACATACTGAACCATTAATCATGTCTTCACGAATTGAAAAGGACTTAATGTTTTCAGAATATGTTCTCTAAATAAATTGGAATTAAATTAAAAATCAATAAGATAGATGTTTTAAATTATACAACATCCATCTAAGAAATCTTTGTATCAAAAAATTCACAAGGAATTTAAATAGTTTAAAATTATAAGTCCTTTTACTAGAAAAGGAGAAAGGTCTAAAGACAATGACCACCATTTCTAACTGAAGAAACCAGGAAAAGAAAGTGAACCTTTAATAAGTAGAAGGAAGAAAATAGTAAAGAAAAGAGAAGAAATCAATGATATAGAAAATAGACAAAGAAAAGGAAAAGCTAACAGAAGCAAAAAGTTTTCTTCCCTTTTAAAAGACCTACTAGATTAATTAACTTCTACTTATATTTATCAGGAATTAAAGAAAATAAAATCAAATATCATTAATGAAATAAGAGTTTCTTGAAAGACAGACTCCACTATCAAGCTGACTGTAAAAAAAAATAAGAAATTAGTTGCAAATGATAAAAGTTGGGTTTCAGTGGTATTAAAGTTTTAGAAAAAATGTGTCCCCCCCATAACCTTTGAAGTTTCCCAATACTAAGATTTAGCTGATAGAACGGTTGGTTATATAAATAAATGTGTTTATTTATTGTATTAAAAAAGTTTCAGATTTATAAGCCACCATCTCTATGTAAACCAAAAGTTTCTATATGAACAATATATGATGGTATAAATTATGTATAAGTGTGAAAAAATTCAATACTTTTCATTCAATGGATATAACTTTTACATAATATGAAAGTTCCTTAATAGGGTCTCAGATTATAAACTGCAACTATTCTTTATAAATCATCACTTGATGAAATTTCTGTAGAATATTAGTATTATGAAAGAATATTTAGTGATTTAAAAAGTTAATCAAATACTTCCCATTTTTAGCAATATGTCTGCATCAAGCCATATTTTCTTCAAAGTATGAATGAAGAAGCAGATAGGAAATTCCAGTTCTTTCCTTGCAAACCAGGTTTTAGAAATGAATACATTTTGCACAAAATCAATGTATTAATGCATTATTGCATAAAGGATTCATTAATTTTAATAAATTAAATAAGTATGCTTGTGTCACTTTAAATTTCTAATATGGTAATATACAATATGTATATACACATATATATGCCACATTAATTCAAGTGTGTCTTCAATATTCTTAAGAGTGTAAAGGGTAAAAAAAAAACACAAAAAGCAGAAAATATTGAGTTGATGATATTACTTCCATTAAAATATGTTTTCAAAAGTACAGGAAACCTTAGGTAGTATAATCTCATATATGTTATTCCTACCAGTATCCTCTTTCAAATTTCATATTTCCTTGAAAATAGAGACTGGCTTTATTAGACACTTGTCCATCTTTATTCATTTATTAGATGTCTGCCCATGATTCTGTGGCAATATTTAGGCTTCCCTTCACAAATCTGAATGTGATCTACAAATATTTTTATGAAATATCTCAAATTTTAAAGATATTCTCTTCAAATGTTCGGTTTTCTGAGTTTTTTGTACTGTTGATGAGTGCTTCCATTACCTTAGTATAGTCTGCCTTTTTGTTTATGTCATATATTCTTCATCATTAGTGTATAAAATTACCAATGATTTTTGCATGTTGATCTTGTATCCTACCATTTTGCTGAAATTGTTTATTACCATTGGCACCTTTGCTGTGGATTTTTCAAGATCCTCTATGTGTATGATCATGTCAACTGCAAATAGTGAATGCTTTATTTCTTCCTCTGCCATTAAAGTGCCTTCTATTTTATTTTTTCCTGCCTAATTGCTCTGACTAGAACTTCCAGTACAATGTGGAATATCAGTGGATGTAAGTGGGCATCCATGTCTTTTCCTCATATAAGGAGGGAAGACCATCATCAGTCTTTCACTGTTGAGTATGATGTGAAATGTTGGATTTTCATATCCTTTATCACGGTAAGGGTTTTTATTTTATTACTAATGCTCTGAGTGTTTTTACCTGGAAGAGGTGAAAATTTTTTTCGATGCCTTTTCTGTGTCAAGTGAGATAATCAGACCTTGTTTTTCAGTCCTACCCTTTCTCTTCTAACAGGTGTGGTGCATTACTTTATTTTCTTTTTAAAAGGAGTTTTGTTGAGATATATGCACATATGATACAATCCATTCAAAGTGTGCATTAAATAACCTTACGTATAATCACACAGCTCTGCATTCACCCTATCAATTTTTGAAAATTTCATTACTCCAACATAAAAAATTCCATGCCGCATAACATTCACATTTCAATCCCTCTATCCTTCCATAGCCCTTTATTACCAATAATTTATTACTGTCTCTATAGATTTATCTAGATTTACATTTTATATATGAATCATACAATATGTTGTATCCTGTCTGTTATTTTTACACTTAACATATTATTGATTCTATTTATTTATTTTATTAGAGAAAGAGGTTTACAAAAGGCCATGTTAAAATATAATGTTCTCATATATCCCCCTATTGTTGGTACTTTGAATCAGGATAGAAAGTTTGTTACTATTTGTGGCAGTTTGAGATTGTTTATGAACCCCCCAAAAGAGAAGAATTATGTTTGTAAACTAAGCTGTTCTTCTGAGTGTAATACCCTTTGATTGTATTAAGTAAAGGTTTTAAGTTTACTAAATTAAATCAATTTAGGGCCTTCAATTTACTGACCTTGTCAATAAAATGTGACTCAGGCCAAGTCCCTGACCCCTTGGTGCACTGATATAAATGGACTCTCAGTCAAGAAGATGCACAGAAGTAGACAGAGGAGGAAAAAGAGCTCCATAGACATGGCTAAGGAGAGAAGTTTTATCCTGTGACCCTTGGAAGAGAGATGAGCAATATGCCTGATAGTTCACCATGCTGAGAAAGCCCAGAAAGAAACAAGCCCTATGCCAGGCTGGAGCTGAGGGAGAAGAAGGCTGAACCTTCACAAAGATTGGCAACCTCCTTGCTTCAACATGTGGCAACTGACTTTGGTGAGAAATCAACTTTGAGTTGGGCTTTTTAGGACCTTGTAATTGTAAGCTTTTACCCCAAATAAATACCCTTTATAAAAGCCAACAGATTTCTTATACTTTGTATCAGCACCCCTTTGGCTAATACACTATTGATGAACTAATATTAAAATAGTACTATTAACTATAGTCCATAGTTTATATTAGGTGCATTTTGCCATAAACTACCCTATTATTAATATCTTGTATTCATGTCTTACATTTGCTATAATTCATGAAAGAACATTCTTTTTTTTTTTCTTTAAGATTTATTTATTTATTTATTTCTCTCCCCTTCTCTCCCCTGGTTGTCTGTTTTCTGTGTCCATTTACTGCATCTTCTTTGTCCGCTTCTGTTGTCGTCAGAGGCATGGGAATCTGTGTTTCTTTTCATTGCATCATCTTGTATCAGCTCTCCGTGTGGGCGGTTCCATTCCTGGGCAGGCTGCACTTCATGAAAGAACATTCTTATACCAGTGATATTTACCTTAGTCCATCATACACAACAGGAGCCACCATGTTATACAGTCTCATGTTTTATCTTCTAATTTTCATTTTAGTAAGATACACCACACTTGAAAGCCTGGGGAAAATCTCACTTGGCAATGTTGTATAATTATTTTAAGGTGTTGTTGGCTTAAATTTGCTAGTATATTTCCAGGACTTTTGCAGCTATACTCATGAGTGATAATGGTGTGTAGTTTTTTTTGTTTGATTAGGTTAGTGCTAGTCTCATAAAATTAGTTGAGAAATGTCCTTTGCTATTCCAAGTTTGGAAGACTTTGAGCGGTATTGGTGTTAATTCTTTGAATGTTTGGTAAATTCACCAGTGAAACCATTTGGTTTTGGGCTATTCTTCCTGGGAGATTTTCTGTGTATGTATGTATGTTTGATATAATTTTTTGTAGCATATTTCAAGTTATCCATTTACTTAATGCTCTTTTTCCTAGTTGTTCTATTCATTGATGAAAGTGGTGTATAGAAATCCTCAATTATTATTGTGGAGATTTCTTTTTCTTCCTACAGGTTTGTCAATGTTGGTTCATGTATTTTGGGGCTCTGTGGTTAGGTGCATATATATCTATGATTGCCATTTCTTGTTTTTGGTGGTTTGACCTTTTTATTAATATATATTATATTCTGTCTATTTTGACAGTCTTTGCCTTAAAGTCTCTTACGCCAAATGTTAAGTAAAACTACTCTCGCTCTCTTTTGGTAACTATTTGCATGCAATATTTTTCCTTCCTTCACTTTCAAACTATTTGTGTTTTGGTGTCTTACATGGGTCTCTTGTAAGCATCATATAACTCTTTCTTTGCTCTGTAGGCACGCAACTAATCTGTGTCTTTTGATAAGACTGATGAATCCATTTACATTCAATTATGGATAAGGTAGGACTAGCTTCAGCCACTTTTGTCTTATTTTTTCTTTTATGTCCCCCTTTTGCTTTGTCATAGCCCTTGTTTGTGTATGATTGATCTTTTATGATGTAACTGTTCTTCTCCTGGGACCTTCATAATGGATATACTGATATGCTCTTTCCTTTCCTTGTTGTTCCACAGGTTCTTTAGGCTCTGTTTATTTATTTATTTCTCTATTGGTTCATCAGTCTGTGATTTCAACTTTCCTTCTTCTAGTTAACTGATTCCTTCTTCTTCCTGTTCAATCTGCTATTGTGTGTCTCTAGTGTATTTTTAATCTCTTCTATTGTGCCTTTCATTCCCATAATTTCAGTTATGTTTCTTTTTATACTTTCCGATTCTTATTCATATCCTTTATCTCTTTGGCCATATATTATTTCATCTCCTCTGGAGTTTAAATTAGTTCCTTTGATTGGGCCATAAACTTCTGTTTCTGAATATGGCTTGTAATTTTTCACTTATGTCTAGGTATCTGATTATCTTCATTAGTATTTAGTTTGCTAAAAGTTGCTGGGAGCAATATACCAGAAATTGGTTGGCTTTTATAAGGAGAATTTATTAGGATAGAAGCTTACAGTTCAGAGACTAGGAAAATGTCCAAATCAAGGCATTTTCATAGATGCTGATTCATTGAAGGTTGACTGCTGGCAGTCCTGGACACTTTCCACATGGTAAGGCACATGAAAGCATCAGTTTTTCTTCTAGGCCTCATTCCTTCAGGTTTTGCTGCTCTTTCTGTGGTTTCTTCTCTCCCATTTCTTTCTGAGCTGCTGGGTTCCTTCTCTGCATCTCTGCAACTTTTTCTCTGTGTGTCTGCTGCTTTCCATCCTCCATTTATAGTGGACTCCAGGAAGATGACCAAGACCCACCTTGAGCCACAAATCATTGAAGCAATCCAAACAAAGGTCCCAAACTGAATCCAATCTAAAGTGCCCAAATCCACCAGGATGGATTAGCTCCAAGAATACATGTGCTTTTCTGGGATCCACAAAATCTTCAACTGCCACAGTGAGTTTACAATGAAAATCAGTTTCTCTCTCTGGCCTAGGACATTATTGTTGACTGGCTTTGCATTAAAACTCTTCTTTGACACTTGTCTCAACTTACTCCAGACTTATAGAATTGCCTGTTTTAACTAATCAGATTTTCCCAGATCTTCTTTGTCTGATTCAAGGCCATGTATGTGGTATAATTTTTAAGATTGCACTATTTGTAATTCTTGCACCCCAAAAGAAAGATCCTTTCTTCAATTCCTTCTCTGGGAATACTAATCTGCTTTCTTTTACTATGTTTTGTTTCTATTGCTTTTTATACACTCCTTTCATTGCATCTAGCTGTTTTGCCTGGAGGGTAATTTATTGAAGGTGGGTCACTCCAGAAAGGACCTTCCCAAGTCAGTTTTTCCAGTGAAATCTGGACCAAGACTCACAAAGAGGGCCAGAAAAACACCAGAAGAGCTCTGGAGGGAGGAAAAGGTAAGATACCAGAAGCGTTTTTCACAACTCCATGAAGCTTGCATTCCTGGCTTGCCCCAAACTGTTCCCTGCAATCCTAAGGAGGCATTTTGTCTTTAAACCTTCACTGCCTCCCCCCATGTCAGCAGTGGGGTGGACCAATGGCAGTGGTCATCCATTTCTGGGCAAAAAAAGAGAAATTCAAAACTGGAAGCCAGTGATCCAAACTCACTGATCAAAAGATGATCAATGCTAGGCTTTGCCTCCTCCCCACCACTCTTGGAGTAGAAGACTTCCATTTCCTTCTCCATCCACAACAGGCAGCCAGGGACTGGATCCCAAGGCAGCCCACACCATGAGTGGGTGATGGGTGTCAACAGTCACTTCAGAGTGAGCTACTCACAGTTCCTTAACAGTTTCTCAGCTTCTTCTATCCACTCTTCCCTGGATTCTGTATAGTGCTTCCCTGGCCTCTCAAGCTCCAGAGCAGTTGCTTCAGACTATTCCTGCATTCCCCTAGCTGTTTTGGAGAAGGAGCGTGTCCTGGATCTCCCTACTCTGCCACCTTCCAGATGTTCCCTTGCTAGTGTAAACAATTTTCATATAGATAGAACAAGATAAACTATTCCACATCTTCTTCACTAAACATGGAAGAAAGCTTTATACAGTTTCCCTCATGGGAAATAAACAATCATGTATGATCTAAATTTAGGATAAGATTAAATGCAGAAACCACTTTGAATGTCTATTTGTTTCTTTCCTACCTTTTGAGGATGTCATATTAGCATCATTATGTTGCCATTTGGCAAAAGAGTGAGTTAGTCTGAGCAAGCAGAAAGCATTTCTATTTAGATGATGTAACAATCCATGTATGTTATTTCCAATTAAGTATATTGAATTTTGACTTCATACATGATTTGAATATTGATCAAATCATATTATGTAAGTGTTATCTGTATTGCATAAGGGGAAATGTGGGCATTACAAGTGGTAGTGGAGTATTTGTCATTGAACCGATATCTAGTTTTAGTGATTTTCTTTGTTAGGTCTGTAAAAGTATAATTATCAGAGTCTCTTAATTTCTTTGTCATTGAATAAGGGAGCCCCAAATCAATTTTCTGAATATAACCCAATTGGTTATATTCAGTCTGACATATATCCAATTTTGACCCTGTCCTACTTCAGTTTTCTATGTATAAAGAATATATTTTAGTCACCAAGTTGAAAGTAGTGAAAAGCTAAGCTAAAGCTTCATGTAAAATCTCCCAATACCTAATTCATGTTGCTTAGAAGTCTTTAAAAGTGCTGACTAATTTTTTAACAGGATGCCAAATCTTGTAAAATAATTTACCTTTTTTTTTTTTTTTGCCCATTGGTCAAATTTTGTTAGATAGAACATTTTTTAGGTCCATTTTTTCATCTAGATACTGGCAAACTCAGCAAACATTAAATTTATAATGCTAGAAACCCCTTGAAAGACCAGAGTTAGGGCATGATCTAAGCTTAAAGGAGTAGCAATGATTAATAATGTTATTTCAATGAAGAGTGTATTTTGGTGACTAGAGAAAGGATGGAAAATAGACTTTGGAAGAGGGTAACAAAAGAATAAAAACAAAATGATAAAAATAGATAATGCTCAAGCATTTCAATTAAACAAGGGAATTTTGGTGTAATGAAATAAATTAAATTATATTGGCACACCTTCATCTTGTCTGGCTTAGTCATAAGTTCCCCTTTTGAGCAACAATCCCAGTTAGCCCTTCCCTGGACATAACTACAGCTACCAACACCTGCACCTCCATAGGTATGGATGATAACCATTAACTTCAGCTTCTGTGACAAGCCCCTGCCACTTCTTCTCAATTGCCCCCTTGCTACTGTTGCTCTTTCCTGCTGCATAATTTACTTACAAGGCATCTATCTCCATATGGCTTGGAAGATAAGAAGCTGCCCTCAGTTTCTCCAATGGACCTTAATCACATCTGCTTTTTCCACTATTTATTTCAAAACTGCCAATCCCCTGAATCCATGGGAAACTCTATCCCTTCCCTCTGTGTAACAATAAAGGCAAGAGCCTGGAACAAACATGTGATTTTCCCCGCCTCTCCATGAACCCTCACAGGAGCCTAGGTTAGGTAAGCTAGAGAGCTCCACTGCCCTCATTCTCCATTCTACCCACCAGGCTCTTTGATTTAATAAACCTCTCATTTCATGCAGTCTTGCTGGGTATGTTTACTTGTACCTCATCACCCAAAAAATTTCCCTAAAACATCCAAAACACTTGATTGAATGGGTTCTTGCTCCATGATCTTGGTGTACCCATCAGATGATATCAACTGTTTTGAGTTATTTGGGTTACTTTTAGGTCATATTCCATCTCATATAATGACCTTGGAAATTGCATCAAATTTAGGTGGGAATTATGTACCCAAGACAAAAGTCCTTCTAATTTGACAGCTATATGTGAAGATATTAAAATGAGATAAGATTATTTCAAGGTAGGCTAGAGACTGGTTCTTTGCTGTTCTCTTTTCCAGAATATGAGGTCATCAGATTGCAGGTGGCAGAATGTTGATTTTTGGTGGTAGAGGGTGAGTAAAAGCTTCTGTAACTACCTGAAAATATCCCTAAGAATATTCCATTAATTTCTTACAGTACTGGAAAAAAAATCACACTTCACTATCATTGGATCCTGTTTTAGTTTGCTAAGGTTGATGAAACCAATATACCAAAAGTGAACTGGCTTTTTCAATGGGGGGTTATTGGCTTGCAAATGTACAGTTCTGAGGCTTAGAAAAGTGATGAAATCAAGGCATCATCTGGGAAGCTCTCTTCTCAAAGACAGTTGCCCGTGATCTTAGACTCCTCTGTCACATGGGAAGGTACATAGCGGCATATGCCAGTCTCTACCTTCTCCTCTAGACTCTGTTGCTTTCAGCTTCCAGTTTCTCTGCCTGTGGCTTTCTCTCTCACCTTCTGTGGGTTTCTTTCTGGGCACCCGTGTCTATTTCTCTCCACATAAGTCCCATTTAGTAAGGACTCCAATAAGGATTAAATCTCACCATGGTTCATACCTGACCGAAGTAATCTAAAAAATGGGTCCCACTTACAATAGATTATATCCACAGGAATGGATTAGTTCTAAGGACATGATTCTCTGGGATCAATTCAGCATCAAACTGTCATAGAGTCTCTCTACTGAACTTACCCACATACATGGGCTGCCTTATAATTATGTCAGGTGTTGTCAATGGTGTTTTCTCAGGAGAAAAGATAGCACTGAGTACTTAAATTTTAATTTCAATATCCTATAGATTTATTCTCCCTTACAACATATGGAGGATGGTATGGACAATGGAGGGTTTTGCTGTATGGGAAACACTTTTTTATAATCTTTTCAGTGAAATTACTTCCCAGGTTACTTGAGAGTTCAAAGGGTGCTCCTTCCACTGGAAAACTGTTTTTTCATAGTTTTTTCCCCCTGCAGTTGCAGTATTCCTATTTTGACAAGGGAATGCCTCAATCCATTCTGAAAACATGAAAAGCATGAGCCATAATAATTATAACACATTGAAAGTACAGGCTGGTAAAGTCCATCAGCTGATGTTCAAGTAGTCCAGTTAGGGAGGCAAGGTTTATGGTGATACATATATCAAGGATTTGCCTGAAAAATGTGCCTGGCAAGTATGAATTTTATTATAGCTATTTTGAATTACCTGATCCAAGACTACCCACCTATAATATGTTTTCATGTTCTCTTTCATTGTTTTGCATTCCATAATGTATTAATCAGGGTTCTCTAGGGAAACAGAATCAACAGGCAATATCTGCAAATCATATGAAATTTCATAAAATTCTCTCATGTGACCATGGGGATGCACAAGTCCAAATTCTGCAGGCAGACTAAAAAAATAGACTCTGAATGCTGAAATCACTTCTCCTTTTAAGGCATTCAACTGATTGGATAAAATATCATTCATTGTTGATGGCAATCTCCTTGGTTGATTGCAGATGTAACCAGCCATTTATACAATGACCTCACTGATGGCTAAAGTCCATAAATGTCCATATATTACAATTAGCCCAGTGCTTGCTTGACCAAACCACTATGCACACTTATTTAGCCAAGTTGAAACATTAGCCTAACCATCATAATCCAACCCTTGGCAACTTGGCAGCCATACACATCACTTTAAACCATACTTAGTTTCTTAAAAAAAGTAACATTCTGTATTAGTCAGCCAAAGGGGTGCTGATGCAAAATACTGGAAATCAGTTGGTTTTTATAAAGGGTGTTTAATTGGGGATAGGAGTGTACAGATACCAGGTCATAAACATAGGTTACTTCCCTCACCAAAGTCTATTTTCATGTGTTGGAGCAAGATGGCTGCTGATGTCTGCCAGGATTCAGGCTTCCTGGGTTCCTCTCTTCCCAGGTCTCACTTCTCTCTGGGCTTAGGGTTCCTCTCTTCCCAGGGCTTGCTTCTCTTTCCTCTGTGTTCTTATTTCCTGGGGCTCCAACTTAAGACTTCAGCATCAAACTCCAACATCAAAACTCCAACATTAAAATCCCCCAACATCAAAAAGCTCCAACTCAAAGCATCATGGAGGTTGGGCAGTACATGCTGGAATTTGGCTGATATCTGCCTCAGGGCTGGAAGGAGGTCCATACTCCCTGGGTCAGGCTGGAGGCTGGGTAGTGAAGGCTTTAGTTTGGCTGGTACCACCTTGAGGCTGGAAGGAGGTTTGGACTCCTTGGGGCAGGCTGGAGGCTGGGTGATGCAAGCTTGACATTGTGTGGTCTTCAAAGGGCAGAATATCACAGGTTTATCTGGCAAAGTCTCAGTAGAATTTAGAGCTCCAATGTCCCCACTGATATCATCATCAACCCATATGTCTCCTTCCCAATCCTCAGGGTTCCACTCCTTTCCAATCAATGCCTTCACTTTAACAGCAGACACAATGAGAGGTTGAAATTCTAGTTTCCTTTGTAACTCTGCTACTCATACAATGAGAGTCTGATTCTGGTTTTCAGAGATCTCAAGTCTGTGGCTGCATGAAGTGATTTTCTTTCAGAGCACACATAGAAACTTTCACATTATTCATGCATTGTTTAAGTTGCAAATTTGAATCCTTTAGCTCACCCTTTTCTTTTGTAACTGTATCCAGAGTATCTAGGAAGACCAGTGAACATCATTTTACCTTTTGAGTCCACAAAGCTCTGTTAAGATGTTGAAAACACTCTCACCCAGATCCTTGCCTCTTCTAAGATTGGAAGTAGGGGGTTCCAGTGGTGATATTTTGCATATCTCCATGGACTGTCAGTGGCTTCTTGACTAATAGAAAGGGAAGAATCATTAGTACTCTCTAGTCCAACTAGAGTAGACAGTCTATTGCAAAACTTTCCCAAACACTTGAGAAATCCCATGTTTAAGATTCTTTTCCTCAAGAACCATTCCCAATACCAAGCTGTATTAGTCAGGGTTCTCTAGGGAAACAGAATTGACAGGAGATATCTGTAAATCATATGAGATTTTATAAAATTCTCTCATGCAGCTATGGGGATACACAAGTTCCAATTCTGCAGCATAGGCTGCAAAGCAGCAGCTCTGATGAAGGCCCTTGATAAATTCCCAGGAGGTGATGTCTGTTTGAAGTAGAGATCAGAATTTGACCTCAGAATGATGAAATCACTTCTCCCTTTAAGGCCTTCAACTGATTGGATGAGACTTCACTCATTGCTGACTGCAGTTTCCTTAGGTGATTGTAGATGTAATCAGTCATCTCTGCAATGAACTCACTAATGACTTCAGTCCATAAATGTCCTTATATTACAATTAGCCCAGTGCTTGCCTGACCAAATAACTGGGCACAATCCTGGGCAAGTTAACACATTAGCCTAACCATCACACATAATGAGTAGTTTCATGAAATATTCACATGTAGATCCTTTTAGGGACTCTGGGGCAATCATGGCACTATCTAGCACTTCCTAGATTCCATTCCCAGAATTTAATTTGTAACCCTGCTGACACAATTCCTCTGTTTAAAGTTGAGAAGCATTTTGCTAACTGTTAGCTAACTTATTTGGAGAGGGACATTATTCATGGGAAAAAATCTTTTTGTCTCCACAATTTCTTGAGCAGATAATGTGGCATTTTTCTTATACTCTCACCCAGTTTTGTGAGTGTGAGCCTTCATCAGTATCACAGCAATTTTTCCTTGTTTTGCCTTTCTATTAGGTGATGACACTGCATCTATTAGTTCAGATACTTATTTATAATTTTGTTTGGTTCCTAATGACTTCAGGAAGCATCATTTTTTTCATAAAATTCCAAAATTATGAACTACTCCAAATGTATATCTATGGTCAGTACAAATATTAACAAATATTCCTTTAGTTAAATGACTACCTCTAATTAAAAGTTTTAGCTCAGCTTGCTAGGACAGGGTGAGGCCAGGAGCTTGTTGACCATTAATTGCTTCTACTGTAGTAGTTCATAATCTGTTCATAATCTGCCTCATGTTTATATGTCTTAAGGTAAGGCATGTCTACAAATAAGATCAAAACAAGGGCTTTTATTTTGTACATCTGGCCCTGAATATGATAACAATAAAACAAGAATTACAAAATCTAGAGGCCAACCTTCTTCAGAGAGGGGTAAGAGAGTGCTGGCTTTAATGTATTACAATGGAGGATTTGGATATTTTAAGGAGAGAGCAATATGATTTCATAAAAGGTCAGCCTTTGAGCTTTCTTGAGATTAGAAAGTGGCGAACAGTATACTCTGTTAGCCACAAAGTGTCTCCCTGAACAAATCAGCTGACACTTTCATTAATTTTGCAGTAGCAGCTACTGCTTATATATAGCTGGGAGTGCTCTAGTCGCTGCATCCAATTGCAGACTGGAATTTGCTACTGGTTTCACTTGACACCCATTTCTCCAGTAAGGACTCTTAAAACTTTTATTTTGATTTTCACAAAAATACAATGATAAGTTTAATTATAATTCGGTATAAGTAAAGTTGAATATGTTGGAGATAGTATAAAGTCCATTTAAAAATAAATGAAGGGCCCTGTTGGCAAAGTATTTGACCTCATCTTGATTTAAAAACCACCCTTACCTCTCAGTTAACATTCCTTTTTTCCATTCAAGTCTCCCAACATATCAAATAAACATAGTTTTAACATTTCTCTTTTTATAAGGGGAAAGAAGAAATCTTTGTGATTTTTCTAGGACACCTGCCAAAATATGAAATCAAGGAGACATACATGAGTGATCCAAAATATCACAATTGTCAGGTGGTTTGTTATACATGCCAATATGGTCAAGAGTCACTGTGAACAATACTTAGCTCCTTATGTAACCAAAGTGACAATAAAAGATTAAAACAGCATTATAGAGGTAGTATGATTATTTACAAACAGTTATTTTAAAGGGAGATGACAGTATCCATGTGGAATCTAAGCCCCCACTTGACATAGATGTGCAATGGACACAACCAATCCAATGTCCGTAGAGAAAATGTGGAATTGGTGTGGGAAGGGTAGCCATGGTGGCTGCTGGGTTTGGGGAATGGGAGGAAGAGATGAGATGTGGAGGCGTTTTCGGGATGAGGAGATGTCCTAGGTGGTGCTTCATGGACAATTACAGGACATTGTAGATCCCCCCAGGGCCCACTGGATGGAACGTGGGAGAGTGTGGGCTATGATGTGGACCATTGACTAGGGGTGCAGTGATGCTCAGAGATGTACTTACCAGGTGCAATGGATGTGTCATGATGATGGGAGAGAGTGTTGCTGTGGGGGGAGTGGGGGGTGGGGGGGTGGGGTTGAATGGGACCTCATATTTTTTGAATGTAATTTTTAAAAATAAATAAATAATTAAAAATAAAATAAAATAAAATGAATTGTTACTTTAGGAAAAAAATTAAAGGGAGATGACTTGATTCTATTAAAAAACTTTGAACATAATAAGGATGACAAGAGTGACAGTGAAAATTGTTGTGTTAAGACACAGAATAAATGCCTTCTATGCAAATTACTCAGAAGATAAATAAAACTTCTAATAACCTCTTATGAGGAGCAGACATTAATCCCAGAAAATATTGTGATTTTAATGGAGAGAAAACCAAATTTCAAATTTGTATGAATATAATGTTTTGAACAATCTTATAGAAAACCCCACTATATCTCATCCAGCTTTGACCATGGGAAATGAAATTAGTTTTCTGAAAAACATTTACAACTTTCTTATTCGCTCAGGTTTTTTCCTACATTTTAACATTTTTGATGTTGCAATAACCAATGATTTTGCTTTAGGACAATACTATTCTCTTATTTTCCCTCAACAAAACCATACCCTGCATACTATACAAACTTGATTTAACCTAAACCTATGAATATAAGATATCAAAAGAACTTGAGCTCTATATTTAAGCTGACAATTTATACAAAACTCAGTTACAGTTGAAATCAATTTTGTCAGAAATTACTCAATTTCATTAAATTAAAACTTAGTTATTTTCTACAGTAAATACATAGCATCATACTCTAAGGAATCTTTCTAAAAGGCTATTTTAGAATCATTATAGATTTTTGAACTTCTGAATACCCAATCAGGGAAAACACTTCTTTACTTTGGTGGAGACCAGGAACTTCTTTATGTGCACACCTCAAATGGTCGTCCTTGGTTAATTCAAATAGTCCCCAAGTACCAACTGAAAATTCAAGTCATCCTTGGTAAAATTCACCCATTTATTCAGAAACAAATATGAACTGGGCCCATTGTGAGAAAACATGCATTAGAACATTTTTCAGGAGAGAAGATAAAAGATTTTGACTATGAAGTCCTCATGTCCAACCAAAGGCTCCAAAAATGAAAATTATACATAGGCTCCTAAAACTGAAAAGCAGCTGTCTTAAGGTGTGCCAAAATCTCTGTACTACACTCTTCCCGCCCCAACAGACATAACCAGGACTCAAAGAGTAGACCCTGGAACAAACAAAAAACCAATCCAACAATAAAACTTGCAGAGTTCTGGGGAAGTTGTGGACATACTCCACATCCATCTCCAGCCCTTGCCTATTACCTTCTTACCACTCTTGATTGTGCTATGCAGATATTTTGCTATGTTTCTGTTTTGTAGCCCAGGGGAGACATTAAGTTTCAACTGTGAAAAATAAAGCTGCCCATAAGCTACCCATAAATTTAATGGCCTGGCTGTACTTTGAGCCCCAAACTGTGAACAAACCACTCCAGCTGCTTGTCAGGCTGGGAACTCTGCATAAAAGTTACCTGATGCAAGCTTTCTTGCACAGTGGCAGGGTCGCTTACCATGGGGTGTATATAAAACCCAACACTTGAGCTGCACAGGATCCCTCATTTCTGATACTCATTTCTGACATGAAGCAGCATGTATGGTGTCATCATCTACTAAACATCAACCATGAAGTTGGTCTCCCCAGGCCACAATTGGATCTATTCCTTGGCATTTTTGGATCCTTTGGGCTGTGCATGTAATAAAATGGTCATTTGCTGGCAATCTCTGTTGTGACTGAGCCTGTGTTCCTATGACACACCTTGTAGCAACTCATTTCACTAACTCAAAATGTAGAAAGAACAGAGCATTAATCTATATATGGGAGAAACTTATCCCAAGCTCTCTACTGGAGGAGAGAGAGTAGTGGACAAATGGGTCCTGCAGGTACCCAATCATGCTGGGTCTGCTCAGGAACCTACAAGCAAGAAAGAAATAACTGATATTATCAAAGCTACATTTTTAATTAAAGAGAAACACCACCAGCAGGGGAATCTCAAACTGGGGAAATCAGAAGTGAAAGCCTCAAAATGGTGAGTTGGTAACAGTCATAAAGGCAATTAAGGCATTTCAAAGTGGGGAGTTACAAAGATTAGATAATAATTACTTCAGTACACAGGAGGACTATACAAGTCAAGGAACAGATATATATACTGGTTACTATAGCACACTTTTCCATGTTTATCAGGTTATCCTTACCAGACAGAAACCATAATCTAATTCAATGTTATTCAAATAGCAGTTTATCACAAATTCTCCACTTTCTAGTCTCTACTCATCCTTGGCTAATTTTTGGCTTACAAAAAGACCCTGCAAAATTTTTGTAAAGGATTTCTGCTATTGGCAACTCCCTCCCAATTCTGTTAGATGTTTCATTTATGCAAAATAACAAAACAGTAAAAACAAAAATAATAAAGTTCTAAATCATAGATAATGTAAATAAACCATTTATAGTGTTTATATAATTAGGTATAAAGAGATGGATAAATAGATATTATTACAATTAAGAAATGCATGTGATTTTGATCAATCAATAAAAATATACATTCAAATATATATCCTATTATTTTGTGTTTATTTACTTGGTACGTGGTTTTGTTATATCTATAATGTTATGTAGTTTATAAAACAATTAAGGCTTGTGAAATCTGGAAAAAAGAGTTAGAAGAAATGCACATCAATATATAAGAAAGCTAATGTTTTGGAATATTTTAAATTTTATCAAATTTTTAAAGTAACATTTTCTCATCTTTTCCTATATACTATCTCATGTATTCATTATCTTAATATGTTATCCAGTACTATATAACACTCTCAAATGACAATTTTGGCAAATAATTATATTTATTTAGAAGAAATGTTCTCCAAAATCTTTCATTAAGTGCAATATTATATGCTGTATTTCTTTTGAACTTAATGTGTTTCTATCATTTAAAATACTATTTATTATGAAATTATAAATAATTTTCCCTTTAGGTAATAAAAAGAAATTACTTAAATTTGTTACATTTATTTGAAAAATAAATGCATCTACTCAGAAATTCACTAGGAACTGTATTATTAAAATATGACACTTCATTTCATAAAGAGTCTCACAGTACAGATTAGTTCATTGTATAGCAAATATTTATATATCTGTCATTTTAGGTCATATTATACAATGAGCATTTTGCTGTAATTTTTATCAATTTATCTTTCTCTCTATCCGTTGAATCCACTTTGTTTCCTTGTGTTTTTTAAAAAATAATTTTCTTTTTAAATTAAGTTGCAGGCACCATTATTCTTCATTACTACACATGCAGTTAATTATTTGAGTATGGGTCTTTTTTTAGGAAAAATTTGCAGCTAAGCACATTTATCATAAATTCTTATGTTTCACTGATACTAGTCAAAAATTATTATTTTATCAAAATGCTTATCAAACAGAGCTTATTACCATCATACCAGTGATTTCTCTCTCCTTCCTTGTTAGTCCTAAAATCATTCTCCATAGAGGCAGCTACTAGGCAGTAATTTATTTGTTTTTCTCACTGGCAAATGTTTTATGCTATAAAATTTTACATAAACTGCTTCGTGCAATAGTCACTCTTTTGTATATGACTTCTTTCAAAAAAACTCAAAATAATGTTTTTGAAATACATTATATTGTTGAGTATATTAGGAGTCTATCAATTTTTAAATTTTATACTATTTGTTTTATAAACACAGTATATATTATTTATGAGTTTTCCTTTGATGGCCACCTGCACCATTTCCACTTCTTAATTAATTTGAACACAGCTGCTGTGAACATTCATGTACAAATTTCTTTTGGATCTAGTCATTCAGCTCTTGGGAGTACATAATGAAAGAATGACTTGCTGGTTAATATCAATTTTATAAGAAACTACTCAAAGTTTTCTGAATTATAGCACCTTGAATAGCACCAATATGTTGGAGAGGTTAGTTTAGTCATATCATAACAATCATTTAGTGTTTCTGGAATTGTTTATTGTAGAAATTCTGCAATTGTTTAGTAGCAGATCACTGTGGTCTTCATTAGTGATGTCCTTGAGACAATACACATAAAAGCCATTAAACAAGTATCCATGCTTTTAAAAAGACCTAATTTTCAACCACCACACCAGGGAGCCAAGAGTGCCTCCAACTGAAAGTAGGAGGACTGCATCCAGCATCCATGTGGAATCTAAGGCCCCTCTTGATATAGAAGTAGAGTGGACACAACTATTCCAGGGTCCACAGAATGGAGGAATAGAGTATGGGTTAGAGTGGACTTACTGACATTCTATTCATGAACTATTGTGATTAGTAATCAAAGAAAATGTGGCATTGGTGTGGAGAAAGTGGCCATGGTGGCTGCTGGGGGTAGGGAATGGGAGGAAGAGATGAGATGTGGGGGCATTTTCAGGACTTGGAGTTGTCCTGGGTGGTGCTGAAGAGACAGTTACTGGACATCGTATGTCCCCCCATGCCCCAGTTGGTGGACTGTGGGAGAGAGTGGGCTATGATGTGGACCATTGACCATGAGGTGCAGCGGTGCTTAGAGATGTATTCACCAAATGCAACGAATGTCTCACGATGATGGAGGAGATTGTTGTTATGAGGGAAGGAGTGGGGTGCAGGGGGTAGGGGGTATACAGGAACCTCATATTTTTTTATGTAATATTAAAAAAATAAAGATAAAAAAAGGAATTATAGAAAAAAAAGAAGAAGAAGAAAGAGCTAAACTCAAAGATGTAACTGAACAACTGGAGAAATCTAGAAAAAGAACAAGCCATTCCCAAAGCAAGCAGAAGGAAAGAAGTAATAAAGATTAGAGCTGAAGTAACATTACAAAAAACAAATAAAGACAAAAATAAAAAATAAAAATAAAAAAATAAAATAAAATAAGAAGACCTAATTTTACATAGAAAGTTCTCTAAATACTATGGAAATAAATTAGATGTCAACAACAACCAAATATTTGAAGATTTAACAATGTAACAATGGATGTATATTTATAAAATATGTGGGACAAAAATAAATCAGAAAATTATAAAAATATATTATACAGAAATATATTTATAAATTCATATTTATATTTCCATATGTTATATATATTAATAAACACAAAGCAGTACATAGAGAGATGTTTACCTCTCTTAGTGCTTATTCTGGAAAAGGAGAAATGTCTATAGATAATGACTTATATTTCCCTCTCATCAATCCAGGAAAAGAAGATCAAAGTGAACCACCAATAAGAACATAAAGAAGAATATTTCAAAAAAGAAATGGGTACAAATGAATGATATACAAAATAGAGAAACAAAAGGAAAAATTGACATAAGAAAATGGTTTTCCTTGAACTAATCAACCAAATTGATCAAACTCTGCCTTGATTAATATAAGTAAATGAAAATGGAAACAAATTACCAATATCACTAATGAAATATGGGTTCTATCTAAAAGACTACAACAAACATACTTTAGTTTTTGACAGACATTCTGTAGAAAATGGATTTAAAAGAAATAACTAGTAAAGGAGAGGACTGTGAGAAGATGGCCAAGTAGGAAGCTACAGGACTCAGTCCTTCCACCAGAACTAATAAGCAGAAAGTGTCTGAAACAAATATTCTGAAGCTCCACAGGTCAGAAGAACACTGTACAGCATCCAGGGAAGAGCAGGCTGCTGATAAATTATAATAAAGGACAACAATGTCTCTCTCCATGCAGTAGCTAAGGGCACCCATTCCCCACTCTTGCAACAGGCCACTTTGTGCTCCTTCCATGGCTAGCTGGCTGGTGACAGAAAGGGACATAAGAGTCATCTTTCCCAAGAACAATGGTGAACATGGCCAAGCATGGTGCAAGGCTTCTGAACAGCTACATCAGATCACTGGGGTCCTGACTGTGAGGGTTGCCATTGTTTGAACCCAAACCTGACAAAGAACACAGTGGAGAGACTTAAAGATGCAATGGTTCCTCAGGGCTGCTGGGGACGATTGAAAGGCTGCATTTGCTGGTCAGGACAAGAAAGATCAACTTTGGGGAGCTGTGGAAGTAGCTCTTGGAGTCCTTCCTGATCACTGCCCAGGGTGTTTTAGAGTCCTTCCTGGGTCCCTGGCATGGTTTCAGCAGGGAAAGATTGATTTCAGAAAGTCCTCTCCATTGTGCCCCTCCTCCTTGAATTTGCCCTCCAGGCAAAAGCAGCTTGAGACAAAGAAAGGAATATAGGTAAATATAGAGGCTGATCATCTGAGGGAAAGGCTTATGGCTTCAAATATGCAGGAAAGGGGGTCTGTCTCCTGGGAAACAGGGGAACAAATAAGTCCTGAAATCAGGAAAACACCACCCAACTGGCAAAAGCCCAGGACAACATGCAGGCCCAGAAACAGGGAAAACCCTGCACACCACATTTGCCTTGAGCAGACAGTCCTTATGGCAGTGGTGAAGTTCAAGAAAATGTCTGACTTATCACCAGTTGGTAACAAAATCAAGAAACAGACATCTCAGGGAATAAATCCCAGAGTTAAGATAAAATATTAAAATGTATAGCATGCAACAAAAAAGTACAAGACAAAAAAACAAAGAAGCAAAGAAAAACAACTAGACATGATAGTCTATCCAAATGAAGGAGACAAATATCCAGAAAATTACAATGTTGAAGAACAGAATATAGACAAAAGGAACAAACCACATTAAAAACAAAAAACAAAAAACTCAAGGTGAAGGAAAATCCAAAGAAAAAACTAAAGGATACCAGTTAAACAATGAATTAGCAATATGAGCCTCTTAATAAAGACATAGAAATATTTAAAAGGAACCATACAGTACTATCAGAGTTTAAGACCAAATGAGCAGAAATGAAAAATTCCCAGGATGATTTCAAGAGCAGATTGGAACTGGCAAGAGAAATGAACTAGAAGACAAGACACTTGAAATGAGCCAGGCTAAGAAGCAGAAATATAAAAGAATTATTAAAAGTGAAACTAGCCTTAGACATCTCTGGGACACCATCAAGTTTACCTAGAAGGGGAAGAAAGAGAAAAGGAGTGAAGTTGGGGGAAGTTGGGGGATGATGGATTCCTCCTGTTCTTTGCTATGTTACACAAAAGAATTTAAGGTGCTGGTTTTATTAGGTCAGTCGTTTATTGAGAAAAACTAGAAGAGCACAAGTTTGCACACCTGAACATGCAGATGCAGGCTCCTTTAGGCAGGGAGAGCATTCTAGGCTTGTGGGGCTATCTTTATTAAGTTATTACTTACTCCTCCCTTTCCTAATGTTGGGGAAGGGCCCTAGCTATTTGCTCTTCAGATTCCCCCACCCACCACTTCACCAGGGGCCAATGGAAGGTCCCTTGAGGGTATCCAGTGTTTTCCATTGACCCCAATGAGATCTCATTCCAATCTTGTTCCAAATGGGGTTCTTGTGGAGTCTTTCCAGCAGCCTTCTCGGTGGTGGTCTTTCCCTCAGGGGATGGCTAGGCAGGATTCCATGGTGACATGTTTTGTGGCCATGTTTTTCTGCCAGGTCTTAGACTCATCTTGCCTTTTCCTAAACTAACCTGCCTCAAGAGAAGAAGGAATATTAAAAAAAATATCGACAGAGAACTTCACAAACTTAGAAAAATATGTGAATATTCACATCCAAGAAACACAGAGGACAATAGATTAAACATAAAGAAAAATATACAGAGTCATATATTAAACACACTGTTCAATGCAAAGGATGAGGAGAGAGTTCTGAAAGCTGAAAGAGAAAAACAATATTCAGTGTAAAAGGGAGGTGCAATTGGATTGAATGTTGATTTCACATAAGAAACCATGGAGACAAGAAGGCAGTGCAATGAAATAACTAAAATGCTGAAAGAAACAACTGCCAACAAGAATTTTATATCCCTTAAATATATACCCCAGACACTTAAATCTTCTGGCTGCTCTATGCTCTTTGAGCCATAAATCTCAGGAGAGTTATATCACCTACTTTGGATTTGCCCAGGACAAATAACAGAAGAATGATGATGGACAACACCTATCTCCCAAAATAAAAAGTGTCTGCAATGGCAAGCAAGACAGTTCCATCCATATGCCCCATGGGATATAAGACCTCTTTCATTTAAAAATGGAGTAGACATTACCACCCCAAAATCCTCAAGATTGAGGAATGAACCAACATAAAGGGGGAGTTCAACTATGGACTAAAATAGACTTATTAATCTAGCAATGGAAGAACTTGTAAAATTGATATAAAGGCTGTGGCAACCAGTAGTTCTGAGGGGAGAGAAAGGGAAGAATTGGTGCAACATGGGACATTTTGGGGACTTTGATATTGTTCTGCATGACACAGCAATGATGGATAAATGTTATTATGCATTCTGTCAGAATTCATAAAATTTTACAGTGCAAAGCATAAACCATAATGTAAACCATAGTTCATGGTTAGTAGCAGTGATTCAAAATGTGTTCATCAGTTGTAACAAATGTATCACACTAATGAAAGATGTTGTTAATGAGGACAAGTGGAGGAGGCTGGGGCAGGGTACATGGGAATCCCCCTGTATTTTTTTTGTTATATTTTTTATTTATTTTCAAAAGATACTTAGATTATAAAAAATGTTACATAAAAAATATAAGGGATTCCTATATGTCCCACTCCCCACCCTTCCCACTTTTCCTCACATTAACAACTTCTTTCATTACTGAGGTATATTCATTACAATTGAGGAACACATTTTGGAGCATTGCCACTAAGCATGAATTATAGTTTAGGCTGTAGCTTACATTCTCTCCCACTCAATTCTGTAGGTTATGACAGGATATGTAATCACCTGTATCTGTCATTATAATGTCATTCAGGACAATTCCAAGTTCTGAAAATGCCCCCATATTATACCTCTTTTTCCTCCTCCCTGACTTCAGCAACTCCAGTGGCCACTGTCTCAGCATCAATGTTATAATTTCTTCCATTGCTAGAATCATAATAAGTCTATAGTAGAATACCAATAAGCCCACTCTAGTACATATTTTATCCCCCAATCCTGAGGATTCTGAGATGGTGATGACTGCGGTCACCCCTCGGGCTGAAGTGTGGTTTGCTGGCCTGGCAGGGGAGCGGCCGCGGTAGGCCTAATTCCGCTGCCCCCATAATAGGGTGGTTGGTCGGACTCACCGCCACCCCTGAAGGAAGCTCGGCATGGGCGCAGAGTGCCCTCGGGTCTCCCCTTCTCGGCAGCCATGCTTCCGCGGCCGCCCCTCCTCCCAGATGGCGCCACCCGATGCCTTGTGGGGCGGCACCCTTCTTCCTTCTCCCTGCGCAGGCGCAGGGCAGAAAATTCCAGTCTGCCCTTTTCCCCTCCCCCGACAGCAGCAACAGCCAGGTGTGGGCGGAAAAATCCAGCCCGCCCTTTTCCCCTCCCCCAACAGCAGCAACAGCCAGGTGTGGGCAGAAAAATCCAGCCCGCCCTTTTCCCTTCCCCCGACAGCAGCAACAGCCAGGCGTGGGCGGGAAACTCAAGTCTGCCCTCCACCCCAGCAACAGCAGCCACCAATCCCTAAACCCTGCCCCTTCCCCCAGCAACAGCGACAGCCAATCCCTAACCACCACCCCTCCCCCATCCAGTACCGCCCACTGACCTTTCGCCGGCAACCAATCAGAACAGGGTGTGGCTTCGACCAATCAGCCTTCCCCAGCCCCTATAAAACTGTTGCCTCTCCCTCAGTAAAGTGGACTTGCGTGTTTACCTTGTCTCCGCGGTAGTTCTTCTGCCGTGCGCCCTCCAGTCCCGAGAGCCCCCGACAAGGGCCTGGCCTCCCTTGTCCCCAGTTCGTCGCCTGCTTCTCCGGGCGACCCCTTCGTCGCCGGCTTCGCCGGGCGACCCCGTCAGCCGAACCGCGCAACCCCTTGTGAGACCGATCCCTCGTCTGCTGCCGGACCGACCCCTCGTCCCAAGCGGGACCGACTCCTCGTCCCAAGCAGGACCGACCCCTCGTCCGCAGCCAGACCCCACCTCTACCGACCGAGCAAGCCGCCGCAGCTGGCGCCCAACGTGGGGCTAAGCAACCCCACCACAGCACAACGTGGGGCAAAGCAACCCCACCACAGCTCAACGTGGGGCAAGGCAACCCCACCACAGCCTCACTCCTCCCCTTTGCCTTGCTCCACTGCTCGTCGTCCCGCCCTCCCCTCGTCGGGGCCTTCTCTTGGCCCGCGACCACCGTCGGAGCCCCACCGGCTCCGACCCCTCGTCTCACTGCGCACCTCGGCTCCCATCGCCACGCTCTCAAGGTAAGGGCCCCTTTTCTTATTGGCTCCAAAAGGCCATTAGCAATGGGTAACATCCTATCTGCTAAGCAAGCCCCACAAGTTCGGGCCCTCGCCGGTCTCCTAGACACTCACCGGTGTAAGATCTCTTTCAAACAGCTTATAATCTATGATATGCTATATAAAAAAGGATTTAAAAGCAGCTATACCAAGAAAGTAAGAGTTATGAGTCAACTGTAAATAAATTATATATTTCTGTTAATGTGTTGTAATTGTTCTGTGTTTGTCTGTCTGTTCGTTCAATGTCAACGTATATTGTGATACCTCCGGATGGTAAATATAAATTACTAGAAATCTTTAAAAGAGCTCTATTCAAATGGCCAAAAATTAAATAAGCGCTTATATTAATACTTAAGTTTATTATATTAATACATAAGTTTAAATGTTAATAAGATATCTACAATTTAAAAAAAAAATTGTAAGTCTTAATTAACAAAATTAACTGTATGTCTTCATAAAAAGTTGTTCTTGCCTAGATTAAAATGAATAACTTATTTTTCTTCACAGGATAATATGAAGAATGTAAAACTTATATGAATATTAAAAAGGTTAAAAGTTTGTAAAAATGCTAACGGAAATGTAATAAGTTTTGCAAAAAGACGTACTTTGTCCTAAAGTAAGATGGCTAATTTTTCATAAACTCTTGAAACTTAATTTGCATGCGGCAAGTGTAAAAGGTATTGTGATAACTTTACGTAAGGGAATGTGCTCTGTAAAGATAAAATTTATCTTCAATAGTTTACATTAAGGTATTAAATGGCTAATTCCAAAAGGTCATTCTTAAATATATATATATAAAACTAAATTGATGATAATAATAATAAAAGGTAATTTTATAACAGGAAAGATTAACAGCAACCAAGCTCCCCTGCCAACTTGCTTTTAGGAAACGGTTTCTAATATTGCATGCTACTAAGTATTTAAAGAAAAGTTATTCTTAAGGAAACAAAAAATGGTTTTGTCTTTGCAGCCATTGTCTATTTAGCAACACCCCTCGCTATCGGCCTAGCCACTGTTGCGCCGGACGATTGGAACCTTAAACAAAGACTCCTCCTCACTGTCATCTTCCTATCTATCGTTACTATATTTACTGCCCTCATTCTCCTTCGTTTATAAAGCAGTCTCCTGCAAACCACAAAGCTTCTGTCTTAAACATACCATTCTCAACCCTATCCTCTAAATGATCTTCTCACTTCCCCCACAGCCTTTAATACTCTATTTCTTCCTCATAACCTTTGCTTTCTTGATAATATTTTCCGCCATCTGTCTAGCCGCTACCACCCCAGAAGATTGTAACCACGGCCCCCCATGCCGCCATCGCTCTCAAGCAGCTCCAGCCCTGCTAAACGGCCCGCAACCCGCTTTCCCCGGCCCGCGGCCTGCTTTCTAGCATCCAATAACGCTTCTGCTCTTGCCTCCCCATACTTCTGCGGAGCTTCCTCCTGTCTCGACCTCACTCCTCTTCTCAGCCATCCAAAGCGTCCTTTCTCGTCCCCCGCCCCCCTCCTTTTTTTTTTGCTTGAACCCCCATTGCGTTGCAGATTGGGCCGCCCCATGTCGGCCCGCCCCGTTAACATCGGCCTCTCTCGCGCCCATGGAGACTTTGGCCTTCTTGTTGCCCTCGCCTATGTCTCCACCACTCCCGACGCTGCCGCCACCACCGTCGCTGGTGCCCTGACGCGACTTGTCCTCACCGCTGCGATCCTCCAGACCATCACACAGTCTGCCTCTACCGCTCTTCGCCGCCAAGAAGAGATCAACTACCTGTAACGCGCTGTCACCCTGGACTTTTAACAAGCAGATGGACCTTATAGCCACCGAGATCAACGAGAATTGGACATTGGCCACCCTTGCTTGCAACGGCAAGATACCGCCTCCCAAATTGTACATTTGTATCCCCGTCATACTCACCTCCCTCTTCAGCCCCGCTTCCCTCATTGCTTACTGCCTCTTGGGCCTCGGCTACTTGTTGCTGCTGCCATCCTGGCCCTTATTTGAAAAGAAGGGGGAAATGCGGTCACCCCTCGGGCTGAAGTGTGGTTTGCTGGCCTGGCAGGGGAGCGGCCGCAGTAGGCCTAATTCCGCTGCCCCCATAATAGGGTGGTTGGTCGGACTCACCGCCACCCCTGAAGGAAGCTCGGCATGGGCGCAGAGTGCCCTCGGGTCTCCCCTTCTTGGCAGCCATGCTTCCGCGGCCGCCCCTCCTCCCAGATGGCGCCACCCGATGCCTTGTGGGGCGGCACCCTTCTTCCTTCTCCCTGCGCAGGCGCAGGGCAGAAAATTCCAGTCTGCCCTTTTCCCCTCCCCCGACAGCAGCAACAGCCAGGTGTGGGCGGAAAAATCCAGCCCGCCCTTTTCCCCTCCCCCAACAGCAGCAACAGCCAGGTGTGGGCGGAAAAATCCAGCCCGCCCTTTTCCCTTCCCCCGACAGCAGCAACAGCCAGGCGTGGGCGGGAAACTCAAGTCTGCCCTCCACCCCAGCAACAGCAGCCACCAATCCCTAAACCCTGCCCCTTCCCCCAGCAACAGCGACAGCCAATCCCTAACCACCACCCCTCCCCCATCCAGTACCGCCCACTGACCTTTCGCCGGCAACCAATCAGAACAGGGTGTGGCTTCGACCAATCAGCCTTCCCCAGCCCCTATAAAACTGTTGCCTCTCCCTCAGTAAAGTGGACTTGCGTGTTTACCTTGTCTCCGCGGTAGTTCTTCTGCCGTGCGCCCTCCAGTCCCGAGAGCCCCCGACAAGGGCCTGGCCTCCCTTGTCCCCAGTTCGTCGCCTGCTTCTCCGGGCGACCCCTTCGTCGCCGGCTTCGCCGGGCGACCCCGTCAGCCGAACCGCGCAACCCCTTGTGAGACCGATCCCTCGTCTGCTGCCGGACCGACCCCTCGTCCCAAGCGGGACCGACTCCTCGTCCCAAGCAGGACCGACCCCTCGTCCGCAGCCAGACCCCACCTCTACCGACCGAGCAAGCCGCCGCAGATGACTACTCCACCTCTAATTGAGAGGGAGCTTTGATCCCATAGGGGTGATGGATGTGACACTCTTGCTTGCAGTTGTAGACTCAGCTCCTTGGTGTAGTAGTTTTCCATCCTCACCTCCTTGTTAGTTGTCCTGGGTGGATCCAACAAACTGGAGAGTAGGTGTTGCAACTCTGCTGCAGCTCAGGGCCCAGCTGGTACATGGACAGCCCAGAGATTCAAGTCTCTTGGATGTACACCTACTGACTCCAGCATCAACTATAGGTTCAAATAAAAGGGACAGAAGAGACATATGTAGAGAATTTACATCTGAGTCCAGCTCTGTCACACTCGGAAGCACAAACTCCAGAGTACGGCCCACTGGCAAGGCACCAAACTCTGGAGCTATCTGCCATGACCATAGGACCTGGATGTCTCCAGAGCCCCCAGGAGCCCACTAATTTGGATAATATCTACTTTGGCTGTCTATGAGATCCTGTTGAGTCATGCATAAGTGTTACCTCTGGGATGATGTAATATTTATGTAATCTAAAGCTTCTTTCAAATTAATTTTTTAAAATGAGGAGACATTAAGGCATTCCCAGATAAACAATAGCCGAGGGAATGCATCTCCATTAGACTTATCCTAAAATTCAAAGGGAGTTCTTCAGAGTGACAAGAAAAGATAATCGACAGTGATTTGAATTGGCATAAAGAATTACCATTTGGGTAATTGTGAATGCCTATAGTAATATTGTAATGTATCATTTGGTATGAAACACCACATCTTACTTCCTACAGGTTCTAAAATGCAAATGCCTAAAAAACAATGATAAATTTATGGCTTTGGACATACAATGTACCAAGATATTAGTGGAAACAAGTTGAAAAACAGTGGAGGGACATAGAGGTATTGAAAGAGTATATGTTCATGCTATATTAGCTAAGTTGGTATCAAAATAAATATGAGGGAAGTGGATTTGGCTCAACAGAAAAAGCATCTACCTACCACATAGGAGGCCCAGGGTTCAAACCCAGGGCCTCCTGACTGATGTGATGAGCTGGCCCATGTGTAGTTCTGATGAGTTCAAGGAGTGCCCTGCCATTACAGGCATGTCCCCCACATAGGGGATCCCCATGTGCAAGGAGTGAGTCCCATAAGGAGAGCCATCCAGCATGAAAAAAGTGCAGCCTGCCCAGGAGTGGTGCCACACACACGGAGAGCTGATGCAGCAAGATGATGCAACAAAAAGAGACATGGATTTCTGGTGCCACTGACAAGAATATAAGAAGACCCAGAACACACAGTAAATGGACAAAGAAAGCAGAAAACTGGAGGGAGTGGGGGTGGGGAAGGGGAGAGAAATTTAAAAAAAATAGTGTAAATAAATAAATAAATAAATATGAGTTTTATATATTTAGGATGCTAAATTTTAACCCTGTGGTAATTACAAGGAAAATAGGTGAAAAAGTGTCCACATAGAAAAAAAGGAGGCACTCAATATGTCACACAATGAAAATTAAATAAATACAATAATAGACATTAACAGAAGAATTGAAGGGCAAAAAAGGTATGATATAAATGTTAAACAGCAAAAAGGCAGAAGGAAGTTCTGCATTATTGGTAATAACTTTAAATATAAATAGATTAAATTCTCCAGTTAAAAGGCAAAGATTGGAAGAACAGATAAAAAAAACATGACCTTATATGTTGTTTGCAAGAGGGTCATCCTAGATTGAAAGATATAATTAGGTAGAAAGCAAAAGGATAGAAAATATATAAAATGCATGTAGTAAAAAAAGAGAAATGGGGGTAAGAATATCAATAACAGTTAAAATAAGTTTAAAAAAAGTACAAGGTCAAAGTCAAATATTATATATAGATAAAGGGGAAATTCAACAAGAGGATATAACAGTTATAAATATATAGTAACCCAATAGCAGAGCCCCAAGTGATACAAAGGAAGAAATTGATGACTCTATGCTAAGAGCAGGAAAAAATACACCATTTCAATAATTGATAAAACATATAGCCAGAAGGTCAATAAGGAAATAGTCTTCTTGAACAATACTCTAAACCAAATAGATGCAATAAACCAAAAAACAGAGGGAGAGAGAGCAACATGGTGGCTGAATGAACTTCCCAGTTACTAGCTCCTGCAGGGAATCAGCTGGGCGGCGTTGGAGACTCTTTGGGACCGGGCTGTTTCGGGATTTTTGCTGGTCCGGAGGTGTCTGGACATCAATTTGGAGGGAAGGTAACAGAGAGGCTCCGTCTGTGAAATATATATGGACATTCCAGCTACGTATGGAGGATTCCCTCCTTGGGTAGGTGGAGCCGAGCATCTGACATCGCTCGGTCAGGGGGGGCGGGAGCCTGGCCGAGCGCCGAGCGGCTGCAGCTGGGGGGGTGGAGCCGAGCCGGGCTGAGCCGAGCCCGGCCGAGCGCGCCGATCGGCGGTGGCGGCCGGGGAGTGAGGCTGAGCCGAGCAGAGCACTGAGCGGTGGCGTCGGGGGGTGGGGGGGTGGGGGCCGGGCTGAGCCAGGCCAAGCCCAGCGGTGGGGTTTCTGTTCTTTGTGTATGTGTTTTTTGTTTTTTTGTTTTTGTTTTCTTTTTAATCCTCTCTTTCTTGTCCCTGATCTTCTTCTTATTCTATTTTATCTTAACAATACAATAGGTCCTGCAGGAAACACCTCACATTTGATGGGTTTCCTCATCCTCCACTGCCTCATTTCTCTGTGAATAGATTTAGGCTACCTACACTATCCCTTTTCCCCTACAACTTGATATCCTCCACCATCTGCTATTTCTCCTATATTCCACCTCCCTTTCTTTGACCCACAAAGTGTCTAACTCTTAAATTCTAATACCTTTGTTTAGTTTTCCATCGGGTAGCCACCCTTGAAACTATTACCTCTCTTTTCTCTTTCCCTCTCTTACGAAAACAATAGCTTCTTAATACGTACCATATTCCTCCCATATTCAGTCATCTACCTCATTATAGATACTTTCCTACTACTATAACTCTACACAATTTACACAATCTAACCTCCATCCTCCCAGAACTCATATTGTTGCTTTGTTAACATATATCACCAATACTACCTTACACTTTTTCCTTCCATACACAATTACCTTTCCCCAGCACTAATACTTTCCTTTAAAGCAAACTTAACCAGCAATAAGAAATCGGAATTGGAAGAACAAAGGGACAAAGACAAGATATATCACTTACACAAAAACAACAGCTAATTAATATCCAACACTAGACAAAGAAGCTAAGGAACTGATTAAACCCGTCAAGAAGAAATGATGACAAGACAGCAACAAAAATATACAAACCAAACCAGTAATCAGGAAAACATGGCTGAATCTAATCAACAAACTAAAAATCAGGAAGGGGAGCAGATCTTTGCACAAGAAATGAAAGATCTCAGAACATTTATCACTGACAAATTTGATGAAGTAATGAAAGAGATTAACAACATGAAGACAACACTTGGAGTGGAAATTGCAGACATGCGCAAAAAAATAACAGATATGATGGAAATGAACACCACAATTCAAGAAATCAAAAATACACTTGCAGCAAATATCAGCAGACTAGAAGAGGCAGAGCAGAGAATTAGTGATGTGGAAGACAGTACGTTGGAAATCAAACAGATAGTAGAAGTGGTCAATAAAAAGGTAGAAAAAATCCAGATAGGACTTAGGGACCTGAACGATAATGCAAAATGCTCAAACATACATATTATAGGCATTCCAGGAGAAGAGAAGGGAAAGGGGTCAGAAGGAGTGTTGCAGGAAATAATGATTGAAAACTTCCCAAATCTACTGAAAGAGACAGATGTACATATCCAAGAAGCACAGCACACTCCACTGGTCATAAACCCCAACAGGCCCACCCCAAGACATATACTTGTCAAATTATACAATGCTCAAGACAAAGAGAAAATTCTAAAAGCAGCAAGAGAAAAGAAAACCATCACATACAAGGGAAGCTCCATAAGATTAAGTGCCAATTTCTCATCTGAAACCATGGAGGCAAGAAGGCAGTGGTATGGTATAGTAAAGGTACCAAAGGAAAAAAATTTCCAACCAAGAATACTCTATCCAGCTAAACTAGCATTAAAAATGATGGAGAGTTCAAAATATTCACAGATAAACAGAAACTGAAAGAGTATATCAACAAGAAGCCTCCCCTTCAAGAAATTCTTAAGGGAGTTCTGCAGGAAGAAAGGAAAAAACAGACAGTCAGAGATGGAGGAGAGTGTAAGAGCAACAACAAAAAAACAAAAATAGAAGGGGAAAATAAAATATTACAAACAAAATATAACAAACACAAATCCAACCAAAATATGGCTACCACAAATAATTCTCTGAACGTAATAACACTGAATGTCAACGGACTAAACTCACCTATCAAAAGATTCAGACTGGGACACTGGATAAGGAAATATGACCCATCTATATGTTGTCTACAAGAGACACATCTTAGACCCAGAGACTCATGGAGGTTGAAAGTGAATGGCTGGAAAACAATCATACAAGCAAACAACAACCAAAAAAAGGCAGGAGTAGCTATATTAATATCAGACAAAATAGACTTTAAATGCGAAACAATTGTGAGAGACAAAGAAGGATACTACATTTTACTGAAAGGGACAATCTGTCAAGAAGATCGAACGATCATAAATATTTATGCTCCTAACAAGGGTGCCTCTAAATACGTGAGACAAACGCTGGAAAAACTAAGTGAAAGAATAGATGCATCTACAATAATAGTGGGGGATTTTAATACACCACTATCAATTCTGGACGGACCATCTCAAAAGAGAATCACTAAAGAAACAAAACATTTGAACAGTATACTAGAAGAGCTGGATCTAATAGACATATATAGATCATTACACCCAAACACAGCAGGATATACATTTTTCTCAAGCGTACATGGAACATTCTCCAAGATAGACCATATGCTAGGCCACAAAGAAAGGCTTAATGAATTCAGAAAGATCGAAATTGTACAAAACAATATCTCTGATCACAGTGGAGTGAAGCTGGAAATTTGCAAGGGACAGAGGCCCAGACTTCACACCACAATTTGGAAATTAAACAGCACACTCTTAGAAAAACAGTGGGTCAAAGAGGAAATCTCAAAAGAAATCAATGACTACCTTGAATCAAATGATAATGATAACACAACACACCAAAATTTATGGGATGCAGCAAAAGCAGTACTGAGAGGGAAATTTATAGCCATAAATTCACATATCAAAAAAGAAGAAAGAGGAAAATGGACTTTGGCCCAGTGGTTAGGGCATCCGTCTACCACATGGGAGGCCTGCGGTTCAAGCCCCGGGCCTCCTTGACCCGGGTGGAGCTGGCCCATGCGCAGTGCTGATGCACGCAAGGAGTGCTGTGCCACACAGGGGTGTCCCCCGCATAGGGGAGCCCCATGTGCAAGTAGTGCACCCATAAGAAGAGCCGCCCAGCGCGGAGGAGGGAGCAGCCTGCCGAGGAAGGGCGCCGCCCAGACTTCCCGTGCGGCTGACGACAACAAAAGCGGACAAAGAAATAAGATGCAGCAAAAAGACACAGAAAACAGACAACTGGGGGAGGGGAGGGGAATTAAATAAATAAATTAATTAATTAAAAAAAAGAAGAAAGAGCAAAAATTGAAGAACTAACTGCACTTTTGACGGAATTAGAAAAACAACAACAAAGTAACCCAACAGGAAGAAGAAGGAAGGAAATAACAAAGATAAGAGCAGAACTAAATGAAATAGAAAATACGAAAGCACTTGAAAAAATAAACAAGAAAAAGAGCTGGTTTTTTGAGAAGATCAACAAAATTGACAAACCTTTAGCGAGACTAACAAAGAAAAAAAGAGAAAAGATGCAAATACACAAAATAAGAAATGAGAAAGGTGATATCACCAGTGATCCCACAGAAATAAAGACTATCATAAGAGGATACTCTGAAAAACTATATTCCAACAAAAATGACAATTTAGAGGAAATGGACAAATTCCTAGAAACACATAAGCAGCCCATACTGATGAAAGAAGAAATTGAGGATCTTAACAAACCAAGTATAAGCAAAGAGATAGAATCAGTCATTAAAAATCTCCCAACTAAGAAGAGCCCAGGGCCAGATGGCTTCACAGGTGAATTCTACAAAATATTCCGGAAAGAACTAACACCAATCCTGTTGAAACTATTCCAAAAAATTGAAACAGAAGGAACATTGCTGAACTGCTTCTATGAGGCCAACATTATCCTAGTACCAAAGCCAAACAAAGACACCACAAGAAAGGAAAATTACAGACCAATTTCTCTAATGAACCTAGATGCAAAAATACTTAAGAAAATACTTGCTAATCGTATTCAACAACACATTAAACGAATTATACACCATGACCAAGTGGGATTTATTCCAGGTATGCAAGGATGGTTCAACATAAGAAAATCAATTTATGTGATACACCATATAAACAGATTGAAGGGAAAAAATCACATGATTATATCTATAGATGCAGAAAAGGCATTTGACAAAATACAGCACCCCTTCTTGATAAAAACACTCCAAAAGATCAGAATACAAGGAAACTTTTTGAACATGATAAAGAGTATATATGAAAAACCTACAGCCAACATTGTTTACAATGGTGAAATCCTGAAATCCTTTCCTCTAAACTCAGGAACAAAACAAGGACGCCCATTGTCTCCGGTCCTATTTAACATTGTCTTGGAAGTACTTGCACGAGCACTGAGGCAAGAACCAGATATAAAAGGCATTCAAATTGGAAGGGAAGAAGTCAAAATTTCATTATTTGCTGATGACATGATCTTATACATAGAAAATCCTGAGAGATCTACAACAAAGCTTCTAGAACTCATAAATGAGTTCAGCAAAGTCGCAGGTTATAAGATCAATGCGCAAAAATCAGTAGCATTTCTGTACACCAATAATGAGCAAGATCAGGAGGAAATCAAGAAACAAATACCATTCACAATAGTAAATAAAAAAATCAAATACCTAGGAATAAATTTAACTAAAGAGGTAAAAAACTTATACACCGAGAACTATACAAGACTGTTCAAGGAAATCAAAGAAGACCTAAATAAATGGAAGAATATTCCTTGTTCATGGATAGGAAGACTGAATATTATTAAGATGTCTATCCTACCAAAACTGATCTACACATTCAATGCAATCCCAATAAAAATCAACACAGCCTTCTTTAAGGAACTAGAAAAACTAACTATGAAATTTATTTGGCAAGGAAAGAGGCCCCGAATAGCCAAAGACATATTGAAAAAGAAAAACGAAGTAGAAGGAATCACACTTCTTGACTTCAAAACATACTACAAAGCTACAGTAGTGAAAACAGCATGGTATTGGCATAAGGAGAGACAGACCAATGGAATTGAATTGAAAGTTCAGATATAGAACCTAATGTATATAGCCATATAATATTCAATAAAGCCACCAAATCCTCTCAACTGGGAGAGAATGGCCTATTCAACAAATGGTGCCTGGAGAACTGGATATCCATATGTAAAAGAATGAAAGAGGATTACCATCTCACACCTTATACAAAGATCAACTCAAGATGGATCAAAGACCTAAATATAAGAGCCAAGACCATAAAGATCTTAGAAAGCAGTTTAGGGAAACATCTACAGGACCTTGTAATAGGAAATGGCTTCATGAATTTCACACCAAAAGCACGAGCAGCAAAAGAACAAATAGATAAATGGGACTTCCTCAAAATTAAAGCCTTCTGCACCTCAAAGGAGTTTGTCAAGAAAGTAAAAAGGGAACCCACACAATGGGAGAAAATATTTGGCAACCATATATCTGATAAGAGGCTTATAACTTGCATATATAAAGAACTCATAAATCTTGAAAACAAAAAGATAAACAACCCATTTAAAAAATGGGAAAAAGATTTAAACAGACAATTCTCCAAAGAAGAAATACAAATGGCTAAAAAGCACATGATATAATGCTCCAAATCTCTAGCTATCAGGGAAATGCAAATCAAAACTACAATGAGATACCATCTCACTCCCATAAGATTGGCAGCTATGAAAAAAACAGAAGAATACAAATGCTGGAGAGAATGTGAAGAAAGGGGAACACTCATCCACTGCTGGTGGGAATGCAGAAGGATCCAACTATTCTGAAGGACAGTTTGGCGGTTTCTCAAAAAACTAACCATAGATTTGCCATATGACCCAGCAATACCACTGCTGGGTATATACCCATCAGAACTGAAAACAAGGACACAAACAGATATATGTACACCAATGTTCAAAGCAGCATTGTTTACTATCGCCAAAAGTTGGAATCAATCCAAATGTCCATCAACAGATGAGTGTGCGGCGGCTTGCTCGGTCGGTAGAGGTGGGGTCTGGCTGCGGATGAGGGGTCGGTCCAGCTCTGGATGAGGGGTCGGTCCTGCTTGGGACGAGCAGTCGGTCCGGCAGCAGACGAGGGGTCGGTCTCACAGGGGTTGCGCGGTTCGGCTGACGGGGTCGCCTGGCGAAGCCGGCGACGAAGGGGTCACCCGGAGAAGCAGGCGACGAAGGGGTCGCCCGGAGAAGCAGGTGATGAACTGGGGACAAGGGAGGCCAGACCCTTGTCGGGGGCTCTCAGGACTGGAGGGCGCACGGCAGAAGAACTACCGTGGAGACAAGGTAAACACGCAAGTCCACTTTACTGAGGGAGAGGCAACAGTTTTATAGGGGCTGGGGAAGGCTGATTAGTCGAAGCCATGCCCTGTTCTGATTGGTTGCCGGCGAAAGGTCAGTGGGCGGTACTGGACGGGGGAGGGGTGGTGGTTAGGGATTGGCTGTCGCTGTTGCTGGGGGAAGGGGCAGGGTTTAGGGATTGGTGGCTGCTGTTGCTGGGGTGGAGGGCAGACTTGAGTTTCCCGCCCACGCCTGGCTGTTGCTGCTGTTGGGGGAGGGGAAAAGGGCAGACTCGATTTTTCCGCCCATGCCTGGCTGTTGCTGCTGTCGTGGGAAGGGAAAAGGGCAGACTGGAATCTTCCGCCCTGCGCCAGCGCAGGGAGAAAGAAGAAGAAGGGTGCCGCCCTACAAGGCATCGTGTGGCGCTATCTGGGAGGAGGGGCGGCCGCGGAAGCATGGCTGCCAAGAAGGGGAGACCCGAGGGCACTCTGCGCCCATTCCGAGCTTCCTTCAGGGGTGGCGGTGAGTCCGACCAGCCACCCTATTATGGGGGCAGCGGCTTGGCCTGCCGCGGCTGCTCCCCCGCCAGGCCAGCAAACCACACTTCAGCCCGAGGGGTGACCACATGAGTGGATCAATAAAATGTGGTATATACACACAATGGAATACTACTCGGCTGTTAGAACAAATACACTACAATCACACGTGATAACATGGATGAACCTTGAGAATCTTATGTTGAGTGAAGCAACCCAGGCATTGAAGGACAAATACTACATGACCTCAATGATATGAAATAAGCAAACTGCCTCAGAGAGCTAGACACTGGAAAAGAGGCTTACAGGAAATCGGGGGGTGGAGGAAGGATGTGAGTTAACGTCTGGAGGGGTGGAATTTGTGACGAGCTGGAGGTAAGTATGAGCACAAAGAAGGGACAAAATGGGGGCAAGGGGTTACCTTTGGGTGGGGCTTTGTGGATTTGAGGGGGGCTGGGGATGGTCAGAGGGGTAATACTGTCCAAAAATCGGGGGGAGGGAGGGGCAACATACGATCATGGGAGAGTGTCAGGTGTTAGTTGAGAACAAAATGTTGAGAAAATCGTATCAAAGTATAAGTAGGAGGGTTACCTGTTTAGGGTGCTCAGGGGGTATGGGCTGATGCGGGACGGGCTCTGGGCGAATAGCTGAAGGCTCATTTTGCCAAGGTGGGTTGTACCATTGGGAAGAGACCCAAGAAGTGAGAGTTGGGGTGGACCCACATCCTGGGGAGGACTAATGCCATCAAATAGAGAGAACTGTATCTCTAGTGAGAAAGAATGGCTCCCAGGGCATTAGGGCAGTTGAGAAAGTCAGGCCCTGAATACTGCTGCAAGTATCTCTGGACAAGGCTTCTCGGGAAAGGGAGATTGGCTGGCATTGTGGGCCCCAAGGGGAGGGGAAAATGGATGTGGAATGGATGGAAACAAGGTAAATATGGGGGCAAGAGAGGAGTTTTGTGAGAATACATGAAGATGAATATAAAACATGTAATATTACTCCAAAAACATATAGGGGATGACAGACTAATAATGTAAACCATAAGGCAAAACATAGAATAACTAAAAAATTTAGAAAACTGTACAACCTAAAGTATGGACCACATAGTAAGCACAGATGTCATCTTGTTTGAAAGCTATTGTCTCGGTGTGAGCTGCTATTCCAAGTTAGCAACCCCTGCTGTGGGCTGCTATTCTAAGTTAGCAACCCCTGCTGTGGGCTGCTATTCTAAGTTAGCAACCCCTGCTGTGGGCTGCTATTCTAAGTTAGCAACCTACAAGGACCGGGCGGGCTTCCACGGCTCGGCGGTGAGCCCCTAGGCCAATGCGTAGGCCTAGGTTCTCCAGGCGTGGGGGACGCGCGGTAAAAACCACGGAGACAGCCTGTGAGAATGAGCTAGTCTAATTTATTGCGGAAATACACTTGATTATATAAGGTCGGGTCAAGAGAGGGGTAGGAATTGGGGCGGGTAAACTACGGGGCGGTAGTGGATAGGCGGAACTGTGCAGGCAGCTATGAAGTAGGTGGTGATTAAGAAAGGGGGCAGATTATGAGTTGGCTAAGTGGACGGGACTGGCGGGAAGGATAGCAACGGCTGGAAAAGGGAGATAACAAAGGCAAGGAGGAGGGGTGAAGGGAGGCAGCAACATCTCGGAATCTGTACATCAGTTTCAGGAAATATGATATGAACAAGTTAAGAGATTATCGCTGTGGAAGGGAAAAGGTTTTATGGTGAATCTGGGGAAGTACTGTATATTGTATATATGAATTTCGGTGATCTAAGACTCTTGTGAAGCTGACATTATGCTGGGATTGACTCTACAGGAAGTTTTGGATCACAGAGTGGTTCAACAATGGCAGTGGAGGAATACTGATATAGGCTGTTATTGATAGGATATATATGGTTGACAGGGAGTTATATAGGGCATATGCCCAGGGAATATAGTAATGTCTAGATATACTCATAGTGGAAACAATTAAAAACAATAGCTGGGGGGGGTACTGGGCCCCTGGCCGGGGGGTCACTGTCCTGGACCCTGGGGGAGCAGCGGCAGTCCCCCAGGTACAATGGCAAGAACCAGGAAGGAAGGAGGGCCCAACAGTGGGCTCCTGATATTTATGGCTATGCTTTTGAGCCTATACACCTCCAATAAGAATAAGGCCTAGAGTAGCACTGTGCCTGGGAGTTTCCTCCTGACAGCCTTCATGTTACTCAAATGTGGCCACTCTCACAGCCAAACTCAGCATGTAAATGCAGTGCAGTCACCCCAGCGTGGGACATGACACTCGGGGATGAGCCTCCCTGGCACCAAGGGATCACTACCACATATCAGCTGAAGATGCAACTAGAAAAGGACCTTGAATTAAAGGTTCAACACGGATCAGCAGAATATCCCTGTCTACATATAATAACATGACTTCAAAATGCTGTTTGACCTAATGTAAGGGGGAAATGGAAAGGAGAAATGAGAATATAAGGCTATGAGTCTCTAAAAAAGAGTCTGGAGGTTGTCAGAAGGAATGCCCTTATGCACAAATGAACAGAGTCTGAGAGATAGATAAAGTAGATACAACCCCAGGTATTGGTTCTTTTGAGGAATAAAGAGACCCACGGGTTCTATGATCATGGCAGGTGGGGTTCACTGACATGGCAGATGGCCCTTCTCTGGAGCTGGTGTTTCTGCGTGATGGAATTGAACTCAGAGGGGATCTCTTTTCACAAGACTTGCATGCTACTTTAATGGAATTGTAGTTGGTGCTGGGGTTTTAGATATATTTAGGGGATTTGAATCTCTGGACTGATAATATGACACCCAGGCCCAGAGCCTCAACAGACTTCAGCCCCTACACTTTGATTTATTGGACTTACCCCACTCAGCTAACATCGAGTTGAAGAAGGTCAACCACCACACCATGGAGCCTAGAGTGTCTACAACTGAAAGCAGGAGGAGTGCATCCAGTATCCATGTGGAATCTAAGCCCCCACTTGACATAGATGTGCAATGGACACAACCAATCCAATGTCCACAGAGAAAATGTGGAATGGGTGTGGGAAGGGTAGCCATAGTGGCTGCTGTGTTTGGGGAATGGGAGGAAGAGATGAGATGTGGAGGCGTTTTCGGGATGAGGAGATGTCCTGGGTGGTGCTTCATGGACAATTACGGGACATTGTAGATCCCCCAGGGCCCACTGGATGGAACGTGGGAGAGTGTGGGCTATGATGTGGATCATTGACTAGGGGTGCAGTGATACTCAGAGATGTACTTACCAGGTGCAATGGATGTGTCACGATGATGGGAGAGAGTGTTGCTGTGGGGGGAGTGGGGGGTGGGGGGGTGGGGTTGAATGGGACCTCATATTTTTTGAATGTAATTTTTAAAAAGAAATAAATAATTAAAAAAAATAAAGACAAAAAAAACAAACAAAAAAACAATGACGGTGGTAATTAATAACAGTGGGAGAATTGGAAAATTCATAATTCTATGGAAATTAAACAACACAGTCTCAAAGAACCAATGGATTAAATTGGATTTTAGAAAGAAAATAAAGAAATATCTTGATGCAAATGAAAATAACCAAAAGTTATGGGATGCAGTGTAGGTAGTGCAGGGAGAGGAATTTATAGCTTTAAACGTTCACATTAAAAAAGAAAATAACACTTTAAATGAGAGGCCTTATCTCAAATCTGGAAGCACTAGAAATAGGATAGTTAGCTAGAGACAAAGTGAGTAGAAGGAAAAAATAACAAAGATTAAAGTAGAGATAAAGAGAGAACAAAAAATATAATAGAATCAACAAAAATTGGTTGATTGAAAAGATGAATAAATCTGACAATTAGCTAGACTGACAAAGAAAAAAAGAATGCTTCCAACTACTGAAAATGATAAATGAAAAAGGTGCTGTAGCAGTTTGATATGATTATGAATTCTAAAAATAGATATTGGATTATGTTTGTAATCTGGTCTGTACCTGGGCATGATTGAGTTATGATTAGGGTTTTAATTGGGCCACATAATTAATTGGGCCATCCTTGGTGGGTGGGGACTCACAGATAAAAGGCATGGCAAAAGTCAGAGATGAGGGGTTTTGATGTTGGAGTTTTGATGTTGGAGTTTGATGCTAAAGCGTTAAGCTGGAACCCTGGGAAGTAAGCTCACAGAGAAAGAAAAGCCAGCCCCAGGAAGAGAGGAATCCTGAGCCCAGGAAGAAGCAAGCCCTGGGAAGGAAAGAACCTTGAACAGAGAGAGAAGCTAAACCCTGGAAAGGAAAAACCCAGGAAACCTGAACCTTCACAGCTGCTGGCAGCCATCTTGCCCCAACACGTGAAAATAGACTTTGGTGAGGGAAGTAACTTATTCTTAATGGCATGGTAACTGTAAGCTCCTACCCCAAATAAATACCCTTTATAAAAACCTACCAGTTTCTGGTATTTTACATCAGCACCCCTTTGGCTGACTAATACAGGAGGCATTGCTAATGACCAAGCTAAAATAAAAAGGATACTATGAACAACATGATGCTAATAATTAGGTAACATAGATAAAATAGAAAAATTCTTAGAAAGACACCAACTAATAACATTGACTCAAGAAGAAATAGAAGATCACAACAAGCAAATTACTAGTAAGAGATGGACTCAGTCATCAAAAACCTCCCAAGGAAAAGATGGCTTCACAGGGCAAGTTTATTAATCACTCCAAGAAGAATTAACTCCAATTATTCTCAAACTCTTCTAAAAATTGAAAAGGAGGGAACCCCACCTAATTCATTCTATGATAATATCACACTTATACCAAAATCAGGTAAAGATAACAAAAGAAAATAAAACTGCAGACCAATATCTTTCATGAATAAGGATACAAATATCACTTTAAAATCCTAGCAAAATGAATCTAACAGCATATTAAAATAGTTATATACAATGATCAATTGCAATTGATCCCTGCTATGCAAAGTTGGTTCAACATAAGAATATCAATTAATGTAATAAACCCATTAATGCAGTGATAGGGAAAGAAACATGATCTTAAGTGGCAAACAAATTTGACAAAATCCAGCATCCTTCTTGATTAAAAAAAACATAGAAAAATAGGAAGGTAAGGAAACTTCATCAACACAATAAATGGCAGATATGAATGCCCACAGCTAACATCTTATTTAATGATGATAGACTTCTAAGATTAGCAAAAAGACAAGGATGCCTACTGTCACCATTGTAATTCAACATGGTTCTGGGAATCTTTTCCAGAGTGATTGGGTTTCATAAACAAATAAAAGACATCTAAATTGGAAATGATGAAGTAATAGTTTCCCTAATTGCAAATGACATGGTCTTATATACCAAAAATCCTGAACAAATATGCAAGAAAGCTATTAGAGCTAATGAATGAACTCAACAAAGTGGTGGTATACAAGTTAATGCCCTAAAAGCACAGTTTTTCTATACACAAGCAATGAACAATCAGAAGAAACAATCAAGAAAAAATCCATAAATGGCAATTAAATAATCAAATATCAATGAATAAATCTTAACCAATGAAGTAAAGAACTTGTACATGGGAAACTATCAAACATAGCTAAAAGAAATCAAAGAAAATGTACATAAAAGGAAGGACATTCTGTGTTCGTGGAATAAAATACTATTCTTAAAGCTGTCAATCCTACCCAAAGTGATTTGTAGATTCAGCACAATCCCAATAAAAATTCCAACAGCCTTCTTTTCAGAAATGGAAAAGCCAGTAATCAAATTAATATGGAAGTGTAAGAGGCCTCAAATAGCAAACTCACCCTCGAGAAGAGGAATGAAGTTGGAGATTTCCCACACCCTAATCATAAACGTTATTACACAAAGAAGCTGGCAGCTTTGTTCAATCTCCACCCTTGGCAGAAATGGAAGCAAACATGATTAACAAGCACACCAGACTTCTGGGATAGTAGGGATCAGGTTCAGTGACCATGTTGGAAAGCCAGCAGCAGCCAAGGCTTGGGACCCCACACCCAGCAGGAGTGGAACTTGGGTGTACTTTGATAACTTTTTGGGGACAGAACAGGTAGATTCACTCAGTCCACCTTAAAAGGCTGGCTGCACATCTGGTCCCAAGACATCCCAGAAAGGAGAGGAAGCAGGGGTCTATCTAGGGGCAGTGAGGGAAGATTCACCCTCCCCACCTTAAAGGGATGCTGCACTCCCATCCTCAGTGTGCCCCAGGAAGGAGAGGAAGAGCTGCATAGTTTGAACATTCTCAAATCAGCATAAGCATATTTAACCTGCCCACCTGGGGGAGGGGCAGCACAGGTTGTGGCAGTTGATTAGATAACTGCAATCAGTGGCTGAGAGCTGTGCAATAATTTCATCTCAGCAAGGTGAACAGGTGCAGACTCAACCACACCCCCATCAGGGGCTATGTCAGCTAAGAATTAAAGGCACAACAGCATCTTAGGGCAGCAGGGACCAATGGGGTGAATGGTGCTGGACACATTAGGGAAGTGTAGAGCTGGGGAAACCTCAATGAGAAATTTGGGGCTTTTAGGTTTTGGTCACCAGAGCATGCTGGAATCAATCTATCCCACCTTTATGGGTCTCTGAGCCTGATTTGGCTGGGAAATCTGATATGGAAAAGTTGTCACCAAGAGGACTTTCCTAACAAAATTAGTATTTCAGGTAACAGCAGCTAGAGAAAACAAAAGGATAATTAAAAATAAGTAGAGGAAAAACAAAAACAAATATTGCATTTTAACATTCTTGGAGACAGAACTGGGGAATGGAAGCTTGATCCTGCAGATGAAATTTGAGCTCATATAGTGTAATGTCAAAAACTGCATCATATTTGAAAATAAAAATCAGATGAATGAAAGCTGAAAAATATGGTTTATTCACCATGAGCTATTACAAAATTTCAATATAAGTTCAACCAAGTGTCAAAGTCAAATAATAAAAAAGTGGTAGGCTAAAAACAAAACAAAAAAAACAAACAAAAACAACAACACAGAATAAGCACACCAAAAAGATTAGATGTTGAGATACCAATATAAATATAAGACATATTAAGAAACAGGAAAATATGGCCCAGTCAAATGACCAAATTAAACATCTAGAAAAAACACAGGATCTGAGACAACTAATTACAGGTATCCAAACAAAGCTCCTCAATAAATTCAATGGGAAGGCTAAGGACATTAAGGATATTAAAAAGAAGCTGGGTTAACACAAAGAAGAATTTGAAACCTTTTTAAAAAAAAGTAACAGATCTTATGGGAATGAAAGGCACTGTGGATGAGAGTAAAATATATTAGAGTCATATACAGCAGATTTCAAATTGCTAAGAAAAGAATAAGTGAATTAGAATATGGAGTATCTGAACTTGAAAAGATCAGAGAAGAGAGAGAAAATAATGGGAAAAAATTGAACAATCTCTAAAGGAATTGAATGACTGTGTAATACACAAATATATGTATCATGAGTGTCCTGGAAGGAAGAAAAGGGGCAGAAAGACTATTTGAGGAAATAATGACAAAATTGTCCAACCCATATGAAAGACAAAAATACCAATATCCAAGAAGGACAACATACTCCAAACAGAATAGTTCAGAATAAACCTACTCTAAGACACATACTATTCAAAATATCAAATGCCAGTGATAAGGAGAGAATTATGAAAGGAAAAAGAGAAAATCAATGCATTACATACAAGAGACACTCAATAAGACTAAGTGTCAATTTCTCATCAGAAACCATGGAGGCAATAAGGCATTGGTATGATATACATAAATTACTGAAAGTGAAAAAGTGCCAAGTAAGAATTCTATACCCAGCAAAACTGTCCTTTAAAGATGAAGGTGAGGTTAAAGTCTTCACAGATAAATAGAACTGAAAGAGTCTGGCTCCAAGAGACAAAACTTCCAAGAAATACAGAAATGAGTGCCACACTCATCCAGAAAGGAAAAGACAGGGGAGAGAGTTAGAAAATATTATTAGTAAGGGTAACAAAAAGGTTAAACAGACAATGGAAAGTCAAAGGATAAAATGGATGAAGTAAGTAATGCCTTTACAGTAATAACACTGAATGTTAATGGACTGAACCACCAGTCAAAAGACACAAACTGGCCAAATGTATAAAAATGATATCAGCCATCTATGTCCTCTCTACATGAGACCAACCTTATATGCATGGAGGACACACATATGATGAAAGTAAAAGTTTGGAAAAAAATAGTCCACACATCAGTTAGTGGAAAAGAACTGGAGTAGCCAGAAAAATAAAGGGCAAAATATAATTTAAATGCATAACTGCTAAAAGAGATGAAGAAGGATTTTATATATTAATAGTATGGGCAATTCATTGAAAAGAAATCACAATAACAAACATTAATGCAACTAACCAGTGTGCCCAAAAATATTGAGGCAAACACTGGCAATACTGAAGGGAGAAATAGACGTCTCTACAAAAATAGTTGGAGATTCCAGTGCATGACTCTCATCATTGGATTGAACATCCAGACACAGGATCAACAGGACAAAAGAGAGTTTGAATAATATGATAAATGAACTATACTTAACGGACATATATAGAATATTGTACTCCAAAACAGCAGGATATACATTATTTTCAAGAGTTCATGGCTTCTTCTCCATGATAGACCATATTTTGGGTCACAGAACAAGTCTCAATAAATTTTAAAAAGATTGAAATTATACAAATCACTTTCTTTGATCATATTGAATGAATGTAGAATGCAATAATATGTAGATAAAGGGAAAACTCTCAACAATATGGATGTTAAACAGCACATGTTTAAACAAATCAGTGAGTGAAGCAGAAATTACAAGAGAAATCAGTAAATATCTCCAGGTGAATGAAAAGGAGAAAACAATATCTCAGAACATATGGCATACTTTGAAGGCAGTGCTGAGGACAATATTTATTGTTCTTAAGGCCACATTTAAAAAGAAAAAGAGTTCAAGTAACAGACTAACAATACCTGGAGGAAACAGAAGAAAAACAGAAAACTAATCCAAAAGCAAGTAGAAAGAAAGAAATAACAAAGAGTAGAAGAGAAATAAATTAATTTGAGAACAAAAACAAAAAAAGATAATAAACAAGAGCAAAGGTATTTCTTTGAAAAAATCAGCAAAATTGTTAAACCCTTAGATTGATTGGCAAAGAAAAAAGAGAGAAGGTGCAAAAAAATAAAATCAGAAATGAGAGGAAGATCATTACTACTGATCCCATAGGAATAAGAGCTATCATAAAATAATATAAACAACCATACGAAATTAAATAACATAGATGAAATGCACAAATTCCTTAGAAAAACATGAACAAATTACATAGACCCTAAAGAAAATAGAGATCTCATCAAACCAATCACAAGTAATAAGAGTCATTAAAGACCTCTCCAAAATGAAAGTTCAGTACCTGCTGGCTTCAAAGCGGAATTCTACTAATCACTCAAAGAAGATTTAATACCAATCTTGCTCAAACGTTTCCAAAATCTTAAACAGGAGGGAATGCTAACAAACACATTCTCTGTAGCCAACATCACTCTAATACCAAATCCAGATAAAAGAGGAAATTACAGACTAATTACTCTAATGAATATAGATGAAACAATCCTCAAAAAAACACTTGCTAACTGAATATAACATCATGTTAAAAGAATTTTACATCATTATCGAAAGGGTTTATCCCAGACAAGCAAGGACAGATTAATATAAAATCAATATAGTATACCATGTTAATATATTGAAGAGGAAAAAAAATCACATGATCATTTCGATTTATGCAAAATGGTATTTGAAAACATCCAGTATCCTTTCTTGATTAAAAAAAAAAGTTCTGAAAGATAGGATTGGTGGGAAACTTTCCCAACATGATGAAATACATATGTGAAAAACCCACAGCCAATATACTCAATGGTGAAAGACTGAAAGCTTTTCCACTATCAGAAATAAGACAAAGATGCTTACTCTCTCCACTGTCATTCATTATTGTGCCTGAAGTTCTTAGAGAAATTTGGCAAGAAAAAGAAATACAAAGCATCCAAGGGAAGTGGATTTGGTTCAACAAATAGAGCATCCACCTACCACATGGGAGGTCAAGTTTCCAAACCCAGGGCCTCCTGACCCATGTCATGAGCTGGCCCTCATGCAGTGCTGATGGGCACAAGGAGTGCCATGCCATGCAGGGGTGTCCCCTGCATAGGGGAGCCCCAGGCACAAGGAGTGTGCCCCATAAGGAGAGCTGTCCAGCATGAAAAAATTGCAGCTTGCCCAGGAGTGGCACCACACACATGGAGAGCTCATGCAGCAAGATGATGCAACAAAAAGAGACACAGGTTCCTGGTGCTGCTGACAAGAATATAAGTGGACACAGAAGAACACACAGCAAATGGACACAGAGAGCAGACAACTGGGGGGGGGCGGGGGAAGGATGGGGAAGAGGAGAGAAATAAAAAAAATACAAAAATTTAAAAATTAAAAAAAAAAGCATCCAAATGTGGAGTCAAGTAAAACTTCTGCTTTTCATTGATGACATGATGCTATAACTAGAAAATCCCCCAAATTTCACAACATTGTTACTAGAGCTAATAAATGAGTAATGCCATGTGATGGAATAGAAGATTAATACACAAAAATTAATCAAAAGTGTTTGTGTACACTAATTATGAGCAATCTGAGGAGTAAATCAAGAAAAAATCCTATTTATAAGAGTGACTAAAAAATAAAGTATATAGGAATAAACATAACCAAGGACTTAAAGGACTTCTATTCAGAAAACTACAAAACTTTGCTGAAAGAACAAAGAAGATCTAAATAAATGGAAGGACATTCTGCATTCATGGACTAGAAGACTAAATATTATTAAGTCAAGTTTATACAAATTATTTTCAGACTCAACACAATACCAATAAAACTTCCAAAAGCCTTTTTTTCAGAAATGGAAATATCAGTGTCAACTCTATTTGGAAGGGTAAAGGGCATGAATAGTCAAAAATGTCTTTAAAAACAAAACCTAAGGTGGAGGGCATTCATGTCCTGACTTTTAGCACATTACTTAGCTACAGTGGTAAAAAAACAGCATGGTGCTGTCATGAAGAGGCACATGCTCACCAATGGAACTGAATGGAGAGTTAAAAAATGGACCCTCACATTTATACTGAAGTGATTTTTGACAAGGCTCTCAAGCCCTTCCAGAGAGGCCAGAAGAATATATTCAACAAATGGTGCTGGGAGAACTGTATATCCATAACCAGAAGAAAGAAAGAGTACTTGTATTTCACACCTTACACACACACACAAAAGAAAAAATGGATCAAAGACCTATACAAAAAATTTAGAAACATACAAATCTTAGGAGAAAATGTAGGGAAAAATCTTCAAAATCTCTTGATACATGGTGGTTTCTTAAACTTTACATCCAAAGCAAAAGCAATGAAAGAAAAAATAAGTAATTGGGACCTCCTCAAAATTAAACACTTTTGCACTTCAAATGGTTTTTATGGGAAGGTAAAAAGGCAGATTACCCAATGGAAAGAAAAATTTTGGAAACCACATATCCAAAAAGGGGCTTATTTCCTTGTTATACAGAGTGCTGCGACCTGCGCAGGTGAACTGAGAACTTGAGGAGAGGTGACAGGAGCTGAAGAAAGACACACAGAGACAAAGATAAGATTAGAGGGGACCAGGTGGGCCAGGCTAGCTGATGGCAAAGCCAAGACCCCGAGCTGGCACCACAAGCTTTATTTAAAGCAGTTAACTGGGTCATTGTTCTCAGAGCAGGGGCTATCAGGCATGAAGTTCTTTGAAGAGGGTTTTCTTAGAGTTTCTTCTTATCAGGACATCGGCTCCTTTCTGCTTACTTGCAGGTACAGACACAGCTGGCCACACCCTCACCACTTGGCACACATCAATCCTTCCTAGCAACATGGCTTGAGCCCTGCACATTACTTCGGGGACCCCTACAGACTTGACTCCCACAGGGCTTCAAAAAAATCCCCCACCCTTTTTGAAGAAGCCCTGGCAGTGGATCTGGCTTCCTACCCACAGGAAAACTTAAATTCAGTACGTAGATAACCTCTTGCTGGCTAGTGAGACAGAAGAAAATTTCTGGGAGAGAACTCGGACCCTTCTACAACTTCTAACATAAACTGGCTGTAAAGTGTCCTGAAAAATGACTCAGATTTGCCAGCAACAAATTAAGTATCTAAAGTTTGTCATCTCAAAAAAAGAACCAGACCCCAGAGGAAAACTGGATGCTCCCAAACAACCAAGTCTTCATCCCAAAGCAGGCTGCCTACACCCTTGTTCAACAATACCACCAGCTCACCCACCTGGGAAAGACTGCTTTAGGAACCCTGCCCAGAAAATATTACTACATTGCCCGGATGGCCTCATTCTGCACCACCATTAGCAATTGGTGCCAAACCTGTGCTAAAAACAACCCCTCCCAAGTTCCCCAGGCCCTGGCCAGCATCCAACACACAGGAACTGCCCCTTTAAAGACTTAACAATGGACTAAAACCAAGTCAAAGGTATAAGTACTTATTAGTAATAATGGGCACCTTCTTGGGCTGAGTCAAAGCCTTTCCCACCTACACTGAAAAGGCAAGAAAAGTAACTAAAGCTTTGCTCCAAGAAATAGTTTCCCAGCACAAAATACCCTTATCCATAAACAACAACAATGGCCCAAACTTTTGTAGCAGCCATCACCCAAGAACTAGCAAACTGTTAGAAATTAAGTGGAAACTCCACACAGCATATAGGCTGCAGAGCTCAGGGAAAGTAAAATGCATGAATCAAACCCTCAAAACCACACTAGCCAAGTTCTATTTTAAAAACCCAACCCCTGCCCCAAAAACCCACTGGCCTGTGAGTAAATCTGCTCCCATTAGCCCTCCTTAAAGTCAGATGCACCCCCAGACCCTCAGGCTATTTACCTTTGAACAACCACCCCCAATAATTCATACCTTCAAGGGAAATCTCAAACTTCTAGAAAAAAATTGACCAGGATTCTACCTTCCAGTAGTTAGTAAAACCCCAGCCCAAATACACAAAATTATCCTGTCTCAGGATTCCATCCCATTAGGCCACTCAATACACGCACACTTACCTGGAATCTAGTTTAGTTAAAAAGAAACTGGAAAAAGGAGCCTCTCCAGCCCACCTGGATAGGCCCACATACTGTATCCTTGTAATCCCCACTGCTCTCAAAGTTTCAGGTATTGCCCCTTGGACTCATCATAGAGTTAAAAGGGCACACTCCAATGAAAAACAAAATGACTGGATAACTCGCCCTGTACCTGACCCTTGAAAATCTGAATTGTCCAGAGCCACCAAAAATCACTATCACTTGACCAGATGGACTCCTGTTCTCCATGGTTCCTTCTCCTCTTCAACCTGCTCAACTTACTGTTTGGGACTTAACTAAGAACTACAGTTCTCAGAAACTGGAATGTAGTTAAAAAAAATACTAATCTTAATAACATGCTTGTGTCTTGTAAAATGCTTTACTACCTTAAGCTGCTTGTCCACTTAATTTGAGTGGCACCCTATAAAAATTAGAAGGTCATCAAAGGGGGGAATTGTTGAGAAATAAAAAGCATAACTTTGCAGAAAAATATCTAATGAGCCACTTCTGCCCATGCTTCTGTAAATCAGCCCCTAAAAACATGGCCTTGCAGGAGATTATCAAATGAACCACTCTTACCCACCACTTCTGTAATTGAATTAACAACTCCTGCCCCCTGCTTCTGTACAACAGCCCATGAAGGCATGATGTTGCACTTGCCTTCTGCTTCTGTAACCCCACTTGCAAAATTTCACCTAGCAACATGTTAGCCAATGAATGAGAGCCATGCTAGTCCCACATAAAATCCTATATAAACCTATGAAAATTGAGAAATGGGGCTTAGAATTTGTAGACTGACTCTCCTCTGGACCCATGCATAATAAATCTTTTCTTCTGCCTCTCTGGGTTTTCTGCCCCTCCGAACTCCTGACTTTGCTGTAACACTCTGGGTGTGATACACTTTAATTGCATTAAATTCAGTTGAGGGGCATTTGATTAAATTACTTGATAGGACTGCTTTAGGGTTTTTAAATTCAACCACACCAGTAAAAGGCATGACTCAGGTTAAATTCCCATCCCCACTTTGGGTCTTATATAAATAGACACTCACACAGAAGAACAGAAACAAGAAAAGAGAGCTCTGTCATTCTTGATCCTGTCATGGACAGAAGAGAGAAGGCTCAGATGGCTGGGGACCCAGGAAAAGATGAGACATTTCACATGATAGATCACAACTGAGATCAGGAAGAAAGAAGAACCATCAAAGCTGACACGGGAGGCCTCGAAATAAACAAGCCTTATGTCAGGAGGGAGGATTACAGGGTCACTTAAGAATGAAGCCTAAAGAGCTGAGCCCATGGAGCATCAAGAGTACACTCTAGAATATGAACAAGAGTGACAGAAATCATCAGTTGTAGCCTGTGACTAGGGTTGGTGAGTGATTTTAAAGAAATTTTGCAGGCATCATACTCTAAAACCTGTCTGTAATGAGTGTTGCATGACTCTACATATTTACCAAGCTCATCAAATCAAAACTTTAAAATATGTGACTTTTATTTGATGCAATAAATACCTTTCAAGGATATAAAAAAGGACTAACTTTTCCCCTCTGTTGATACAATGGTAGTTATCTATTCACTTTTTCATCAGTGATATCTGTTACACACCTACTATTATCTGGACACACCTGCTCTGCTGGCTTCCCATTAATTTCAGGGTAAAGTCTAAACTTGTTCTCATAATCTTTAAGAACCTGATCTGGCCATTATTTTCCTGGCTGGTCTCATTTAGTAAGCTTAATGACGTTTATCAGGCATCCAATGTATGTTAGTACCATTCTATGTGCTGGAGATGTGTTTCACTGCTATTATAAGTAATCATAATTTTCAAATTTTATTTTCCAATTAATTATTGTTAGTAGGTAGAAATGTAATTAATTTTTATATTAAGCTTATTTCATGTAATATTGCTAAACTCATCTTTTAGTTCTAATAGGTTTTTTCAAAAATTTATTATTGTAACATGTATATGTAATATAAAATTTCCCATTTCAACCATTTTAAGTGTACATTTCAGATGTATTAATTATATTCAAAATGTTGTTCTGCCATCTCCACTAACTATGGCCATAACTTTTCATCACCTCTCAAAGAAACTCCATACCATTACAAAATAACTACCTATTACCCCATTCCCCCTGCCCCCCAAAATCTTTAATCTAGTTTCTGTCTCCTTGGTATATACATACACTAAAGAAGAATGAAATTCTGATAGATGCTGCCACAGGGATGAATCTCAAAAACATTGTTTTGGGTGAAATAAGCCTGACAACAATGGACAAATATTGCATGAGTCCACATATATGAAAAATTTAGGATAAGGTCTAGTAGATTTAAAAGTTGATTTTATGTGATTTTCAACCATGTCATATGAAAATAGAGAAAGTTATATACCTTTCTTTCCAATCTGTTTAGCTTTCCTTTTTGTGTCCTGAAATTAATAAAAAAATTCTGGACAGGAATTTTTTTTGAAAAAATTTATTGTGGTGACCCATACAACATAAAATTTCTTACTTTAATAACTTTCAAATAAACAATTCATGCATGTTCATTATACCCTTGATTTTCAAAGCTTGTAGACTTCCACTTATGCAATGGCTCATTTAGGATTACTTACTGTACTTTCTGTGAAACACTAGTAAATCAATTTTTTTAAAAACCCTAAGTCTTATGTAAGCTTTGCTGTAATGTTGAAAAACTGTCTTCTGAATTCAGAATATTATACAGGCATTTATTCATTTCTCCATTTGAAGCATACACATATTTATTTTTATTGCTAATATTTGTTCTTGTTTCCTTATTATTTAGGAGATCATATAATTTATTGGGTCACACTCAAATGTTTACACAGCTTAAGATCTCCATAATATACACAGTTGATCTCACAGAAAATAAAAAGAAACTCATTTGGAAATTGATCTGAAATCCAAGACATATTTATATAAATTATTAATATAAAACTCCAAGAAGACAACCATGCAGATACTTAACATTTACAAGGTAATTTTAAAGTCATTTGTTTAATTTATGTACCTAGTTCATGAAATATTCCACATCTTTTTCATGTAACTTTGTAACACGTATATACTAAGTAGAAAGTATTTTAGCTCTGAGCAAAAAATAAATTTGTATAAATGTTTTTTTTGGAAGGCAAAGCTTTATTTGCCTTTCCCAGGATAAATTAGAGATTGGCAGTGTCAGACTTGACACAGGAAAGATACCCAGGAAGATTTGAACATCAAGTAGATTTGAAGGAGCAAAAATCAGTGCAGTGGCTCCATAGTAGAAATTTTGGTGAATGTAAAGAAAAGAGATTCATCATGAGTGCCACAGAAGGAAGTATTGCCAATATCCATATCTATGAAAATCCCTACATGGTATAACCAAAGGTTTACATCCAGGGTTGTCAAAGGAGTAGTGCTGGCTGAATAGAACATTCCATTTCTCAAACCCATAGTCAAGGATTCAAATTCTGATGCCAGATGGTGGTTACCTTTTCAATTAACTGATTGTTTGCAAGACCATGCTCCCATTTTTTGGTTGTTCCAGCATCCAGCTCATAGTAAAGGCATCCAAAGTTGAAGTGATAGGAGAACAAAACAAAATTTACAAACTTTAATTTCTCAGCATGTATTTACCAATTCTGTTTGATAGCCCCACATTGGGCATTCCTCAGGTCAGCAGAAATGATGAAGTACTTGGTTATGTCAATACCCTAGATCATATCCACCAAGGTAATAAAATAAGTAGCTCAATAAATACACAGACTCCCTCTCTTCAATCCTATGGTCAAAGCCCAAATATCTACCTAATATTCTCTTGTTTAATTGTATTCTATATCACTAAGTCAGAATTTTCCTTGTGAAACTTCCCTGGTTTTCCTGTTAAATTTTATATTAGAATGGATGGATATACTTGTAACCAGTTCTCTTAGTCATAGTAAGGATTCCCTTTGCATTATTTGATTATTTGTGTCAAGACTTTTCTTTCTCTAAATCATGAAATATATGAAAGCAGAGACTATGGTGGTAGACTGCTCTAAAAATAATTATATGAATTATCAGTGATTCTCTGAAAATATAGATATATAATGGGATAGGCATTTTTAATAATGAAGAATAATTTGAATTATTTTAGAATAATTATTTTAGAATAATGAATAATTTTAGAATAATATTTTAGAATATTTAGAATAATAGAATAATATTTTAGAAAAATTAAAAAGTTTTCTTTGAAATCACCTTCCATACTTAGTTTTGTTGATTAGGCTATTGCAATTCAGGATTTTATTTTCCTTTAGTTATAACCAAAATGAAGCAACAGATCTAGGAGTTCTGAGAAAAGATAGGTTATCAATGTGGAAGTTAAGACAAAGGGAGGATTCCTTGTTTATGAATAGGGATGTCTTTGAATCTAGGAAACAACATTTACCAGAACTTGCATGCTGCAAAGCTCAGAGGGGTAGGTAAGCTAGGAGAGGAGCAACTTTGTGGAATTCCATTATCTCCACCTACCCCAGATTAATAAGATCTGGATGCAGAACTACTTGTACTAATGCAACAGTGTGGTTAGAGCCAGTGAGTGACTCAGAAGAGAACCCTTTAGACCATGAACACTTAATTCAATTGGCTTCCTTTTGACTTCTCTCAGTGGAGGGTGCTGAGACATGTATGGAACCTGCAGAGGTCTTGTCAAGGATGAAGTATATCTGTGATATGTTTGCATTTGTTACTGAATTGGAAAAGCAATTACAAAATGTATTTGGAAAGGCAAGGGGCCCTGAATAGCCAAAGACATATTGAAAAAGAAAAATGATATCAGAGCAATCACATTACCTGATTTTAAAACATGCTATAAACTACAGTAGTCAAAGCTGATGGTATTGGTACAAAGATAGACATACTGACCAATGAACCAGTCTTTCAAACCAAATCATGTTCCAAATATCTCCACATTTGGGCCATGTGCTCCTTATACTTGTATATTCATTGCTTAGCACCAAATATGACATGTAATTATGTTATATTAACTATTTGAATTTAAAACATGAAAGAATGCCTGAAGGAAATTGCTTTCAAAGCACAAAAACTGCCATTACCCCATTTGTCTGCTCACCAGACATGTGCCATGGCTGAATATTATGGAGAAGAAATAAGATAACCTTTCTGCCTTATCTTTCTTGAGAAACACGTACCCTTGAAATAAATAATTTGTTACTTGCACTGCTACAGTTTACAGTAGAATGACCACAGTGGGTATATATTCTTATGTCATTTATGCCCTATGGTTTGTCAAAACACTATCAGACTATTAGTCAGAATTATGTAGAGAAATGGAATCAACAGGAGATATCTGTAAATGGTATAGGATTTTTAAAAATTTATTGAAATATACCATTCACACATAGACATACATAAAAAATAAATGTATAATAGTTGTGAACTTAAAAAACATATATAACATCAAACAAACATATATAACATCTCACCCTACCACCAATTACTTGCATTGTTTTTAAACCTTTTTAACTAATGATTAGAGAGCATTGTCAAAATATTACTACTCAACAATTTTCCCCTAACCAATCTGATTATTATCTTTGTATCATTTATATATGAACATACATAAATAATTAAGCATATAGTAAAAGTTGTGGACTTACAAAGCAAACATGCATAACATCATACAGGGGTCCCATACATCAACCCTCCACCAACACCTTGCATTGCCATGAGATGTTTGTTACAAACTATGAAAGAACACTGTCAAAATCTTTTTTTTGAAAGATTTATTTATTTCTCTCCCCTTCCCCCCTCCCAGTTGTCTGCTCTCTCTGTCCATTCGCTGAGTGTATTCTGTGACTGCTTCTATCCTTATCAGTGGCACCAGAAATCTGTGTTTCTTTTTGTTGTGTCATCTTGTGTCAGCTATCCATGTGTGTGGTGCCATTCTTGGGCAGGCTGCATTTCTTTCATGCTGGGCAGCTCTCATTATGGGGCATACTCCTTGCATGTGGGGCTCCCCTATGTATGAGACTCCTCTGCATGGCAGGACATTCCTTGCATGCATCAGCACTGCACTTGGGCCAGCTCCACACAGGTCAAGGAGGCCCGGGGTTTGAACCACAGACCTCCCATGTGGTAGGCGGATGCCCTTTTCATTGGCCAACTCTGTTTCCCTCAAAATCTTACTACTAAACAAAGTTCTTATCTCACATTTGGTGTGTTCTTCCCCCAACCCACCCTATTATTTTTTAAATATACATTTTCTATGACAGAAGTTGAAAACTTATAAAACAATCATGCACATGTGCAGAATTCCAAACAACACTCCTCCATCAGCACAACAAAATGTGGTGTGTCATTTGCTACAGATAAAATAATATCATCTCTTTTTTGCCATGTCCATAGAGTACATTTGGCTCACATTTTCCATACTTCCTCAGTATCAACAGAGTACATCTTTTGCATAGATGCAAGAATATTATATTATTACTACTAGCCACAGTCCATAGGTCACTCCAGCTGCATTTTCCCCATGCTTCTCCACATTCCCAACTCCCTGCAATAGTGATATACATTTGTTCTAGCTAACAAAGAACACTCTTGAATCTGTACCATCAACCACAATTCTCACCCACCCCTTGGTTTACTGTGCTATCCAGTTCCTAGGTTATTCTTAAGCATTCTGTCAATTGGCATTTACATACCTAGACTACCATTTTCAGTCACATCCCCATTCATAAACTAGCTGTTACTCATTGTGTGTTACCATCCACTCTATACATTTCTACACTTTTACAGTAAAGCTAATGAAAATTTCTACATACATTAAACATCAGTAGTCCACTCAGTCCTACTCTATCTCCTTTAAGAATTCACCACCACCTACCACCAGGTCTTGAAGGTATTTTCCAATAATTTCTCCTAGAAGTTTTATGGTTATTGCTTTTATTTTTAGTTTTTTCATCCATTTTGAGTTAGTTTTTGGATAAGGTGTGAGATAGGGATCCTCTTTCCTTTTTTCAGCTATGTATATCTAATTCTTTCAACACCATTTGTTGAATGGATTGTTCTGCCTGAGCTCTGTGAGTTTGACAGGCTAGTCAAAAATCACTTGACCATACCTGTGAAGGTCTGTTTCTGAACCATCAGTTTGGTTCCATTGGTCTATTGTGTCTGTTGTTAGGCCAGTACCATGTTGTTTTACCACTATAGGTAGGTATTGTTATTTTAAGTCTGGAGATGAGGGCTCACTTTTCCTTTTTATGATGTTTCTGACTATTTAGGACTTCTTACCCTTCCAAATAAGTTTAATGATCATGTTTTCAATTTTTTCTTTAATGCTGGTAGAATTTTTATTGGGATTGCATTAAATCTGTATGTCAATTTGAGTAGAATTGACATCTTAATGATATTTAGTCTTCCAACCCATGAGCATGGAATGTTCTTCCAGTTATTTAGGGCATTTTTGATTTGTTTAACATCGAGTTGCAGTTTCTGAATACAAGTGCTTTACATCATTGGTTAAGTTTATTCCTGACTATTCGAGTTTTATCTGTCATATTTTATGTCATCACTCTTTGGATACTTTTAGTTACTTTTACTGACATAATCTTCATTTCTAGACTCTCCTTCAGGTCCCTCTCTCCTTTCTTTTTAATTTTTCAGCCTCTAGAACACCCTTTAGTATTTCCTGAAAATCTGGTTTGCTGCTTAAAATTCTCTCAGTTTCTGTTTATCTGTGAATATTCTAATTTTGCCCTCATTTTTGAAAGACAGTCTTGCTGGATATAAGATTCTTGGCTGGAAATTTTTCTCTTGTAGTATCTTAAATATATCAGACCATTGTCTTCTTGCCTCCATGGTTTCTGGTGAGAAATCAGCACTTCATCTTATTGGATATCCCTTATATATTATGTGTTGCTTTACTCTTGCTGCTCTCAAAATTCTCTCTTTGTCTTTGGCCTTTGACATTCTGATGAGTATGTGTCTTGGAGTTGGTCTATTTGAATTTTTTTGGATGGCAGTACATTGTGCTTCTTGGACAGGGATATCTAAGTCCTTCAATAGGGTTGGGAAATTTTCTAACATTATTTCTTTAAATATTCCTTCTGTCCCTTTCCCCTTCTCTTCTCCTTCTGGGACATCCATGATACATATGTTTGCACACCTTTTGCTGTCATTTAGTTCCCTGAAAACTTGTTCAATATTTTCCGTTCTTTTCTTCATCTGATCTTTTGTATGTTCACTTTCAGAGGCCATTTCTTCAAGCTCACCAATCCTTTCTTCTGCCTCCTTAAATATGCTATGATTCCAATGTTTTTTTAAAAAATTGCATTGATTGCACCTTTCATTCCCATAAGATCTGCTGTTTCTATGTATGCTTTCAAATTATTCTTTGTGCTTGTCCAATGTCTTCTTAATATCCTTAATCTCTTTAGCCATCTCATTGAATTTATTGAGATTTGTTTGAACATCTATAATTAGTTGTCTCAACTCCTTTATGTCATCTGGAGGCTTATATTGTTCCTTTAACTGGGTCATAGCTTCCTGTTTCTTGGTATGGATTGCAATTTTTGGTTGATGTCTTTGCATCTGACTTACCTTTTTTTTAAAAGGATTTATTATTATTATTATTTTATTTCTTTCCCTCCCCCTCCCCAGTTATCTGCTCTCTGTATTCATTCACTGTGTGTTCTTCTGTGACCACTTCTATCTTTGTCAGTGGCACCGGGATTCTGTGTTTCTTTTTGTTGTGTCATCTTGTGTCAACTCTCCATTTGTGCAGTGCCATTTTTGGGAAGGCTGCACTTTTTTTCACTCTGGGCAGCTCTCCTTATGGGGCGCCCTCCTTGTGCGTGGGGCTCCCCTACGCAGGGGACACCCCTGCATGGCAGGGCACTCCTTGCATGCATCAGCACTGCACATGGGCTAGCTCCACATGGATCAAGGAGGTCCAGGGTTTGAACTGTGGACCTCCCATGTGGTAGGTGGATGCCCTATCCATTGGGCCAAGTCTGCTTCCCACTTCTGACTTACTACAGTATTTTTTCTTGGGTGCAGTTTTTCTCTCTAATTTAGGGCTTCCTATCATTTCTCCCTTGCTGGTTATGCAGTAGGAGCCAAGCATGTAGTTGGTGCTGTAAGCTGTGGAGGCTCAAGCGGCCCTCATTGCATGAGGGACCAATGAAGCTTCTTCCAACTTTCTCCTTTGCAAGGGGTAGGGACAGAGTCACAGCTGTGTGGAATAATCCACATGCAGGCCTAGACTGTAGTTTCCCTGAGAGACTTCACATCCTTTTCTCCCCTGCCTGGGGCAGGGATGGAGCTGGAAGTGTGGGCAGCAATCTATGCAGTGTGGGTCCTAAGATGACTGCAGTTGCCCTGGTAGACTTCTGATTTTCAGTCATTGCCAGCCACAGTTCTCTGCAGTTATCTTATAGGCTGGTGCAGGCCTCCTCAGCCTCCTTCCTACCAGAGGCAGGACTGAAGCCTAGGCAGGCTACCGGCTGATCTACATGAAAGAAACTGTCAGCCTGGCTTCCCCTCAGGCTGGGGCAGAGTCAGATAGGTGGCTACTGGCCTTTTCCTGAGTTGGGCTGGTTCTCACCACAGCTGTTCCCATGGTTATCTCTTTGGCAGCCAAGTCTCCCATTCAACCAACCATCTCCTCTTCCCCTGATTCTGGGAAATGGAGCTTCCAATTCCCATCACAGAGCAACTCCTGGGGTGGCTCATGCCACCAGAGTAGGATAAACGCTGGCCTCTGTGGTTTAGCTGGTAATTTCCCAGAGAGGCTGGTGCAGGTCCCTGCAGCTTCCTCCCTGCTGGAGGTGGCACTGGGGCCTAGGCTAGACCTGTAATATGATCTGGATGGGAAGAAACTGGTCCCCACCAGTACTATGATTTTCAGTCCACCCCGCTTCCCCTTGTGTCAGGCTCAGAGTTAAGATGGCAGCTCCCAGCCTTGTTCTGACCTGGACAGGCTCAAACCTTAGCTGTTCTTGGAATCATACTGTAGCCCACTAAATTTTCTCATCATAACTGAAATTGGTGCCCAACCGTCTATTCCTCCCCCATTTTTGGGAAAGTGGAACTTTCAATTCCAGCCGGAGAACAGCTCCCAAGGTGGCTTGTGCCTCTAGTGGAGGCTGGGCACCAGCCTCCATGATGTGGAGCCTCTACTTACAAGTCTTCTCTGAAGACAGGCAGTCTCCTCCTTCCACTCCCCCAAGGACATTGCAGGATGCTCTTCTGGCCTCCTAGAGCCTCCAAACAGGTGCTTCAGCTAGCTCCACAGAGCTCTGGGTGTTTGCTAACTGTCCTATAGCAGGAGCTGACTCTAGGAGCTCCTTACTCTGCTGCCATCTTGCTGGTTCTCCCACAGTATAGGATTTTATAAAATTGTCTCACATGACAGTGGGGATGCACAAGTCCAAATTCCCCAAGCAGGCTACAAACCAGGCTACAAACCAAGGACTCTGATGAAGGTCCTTGATGAGTTCCCCAGGAAACAATGTCTGTCTGAAGTAGAGATGGGCATTCTCTCTGAATGCTGAAATCATTTTTCCTTTGAAGGCCTTCAACTGATTGGATAAGATACCCTTTTTGCTGATGGTGACCACTTTACTTGATTGCAGATGTAACCAGCCATGTATGAAAAAGTAATGTCCTTGGATTATAATTAGTCCAGAACTTGATTGATCAAACAATTGGGCACCATTATCTGGCTGAGTTGACACATTAGCCTAACCATCTCAAGGGCACATAGCCATTTACAGAAGATGGTTTCCAAGATTAAGCATCTGGAGCCCATTATTAGATCATGTTACTTAACTTTGTCATGATGTGAAAAGTTGTCTTCTCAATTTTGCATATTTTACAAGAATTTATCTAGTTTTCTGTGTTTCAAAATCCATATATTTATAAATATTATTGCCAATAAAAGGTATTTTTATATCATTTAGAAAATTGCATACTTCTATCCGTCATATAAACTCCTAATTCATAATTTGATGTTGACCTCACAGAAATACAAAGAAAAATATTTGCAGATTGGCCTGAGATTTAAAACATACTAATGACACAAGAGTGTAAACATAAAACCCAAACAGTTGGCCATGATAATATTTGATATTTAAAATGCAGTTTAAATTCTAAGTAATCTAATTTTCTGTTTGTGAATTATAAAATGTTCCCATTTTTTTCTGTTATTTGTACTATCCAAGTATAACAGTTGCCAGCTATGAGAACAAATAAATTTTCAAATATTTTTATTGTCTTGGTTTTATTGGTCTATCTTGGATCTGCTGGAGGAATGGACTGCTTGGATTCATTATAGGACAGATTCTCTTGGAAACTTTACCAACACTACTTGGAATTGAAGGAGAAATGAAAGGGCACAGTGGCTCAGAGTTTGGTAAATATTGTAATATTGGTAAGTGTAGATATGGGATCCATCATTAATGTTATGAAAGGAAATATTTCCAATGCCCATATCCAAGAAAATCCCTACTTGGTATAACTGAAGATTCATCCAGAGGGCAGTCCACGGTGTGGTACAGGCCCCAAACTATCTTCCCTTTCTTAAACTCAGTGTCCAGAAACTGAGTTCTGAAAATAGCTGGATCTCTTTTTACTAGTGAATAGTTTCTTTGCAGAGGCCCAGATCCCATTCATACTTTATTTCCACATACACTTCCCAGTAATGGCTACCTGAAGTTAACTGAGAGGAGCCAAGGACACAAATTAAGTAGCTGAATCTTTCTGCAGATTCTTTCAGCTTCTGTTTGATTGTCCCGCATTGGACACTCCTCAGGTCATCAGAAATGATGAGAATTTCATTGGCTGTGTCAACAACCAAGATCATACCCATTGTGGAAGGAAAATTAGCAAATGGATAGATTAAAGTCTCACTCATCCTTTCTATTGCAACTGTTCATGCATTTCATTCACTTCAGTGTTTTTAATTCTCTTTCCTGGAGAAATATCCCTCATTTCCTTAACTAGTTCAAATTATCCTAAATATATTTGTAGGAACATGGGCCTCTAATTCACACTGGGAATTCATTTATAATAAGTAATGTGGTTGTATGATTAAAGAGAGTTATTTTATTTAATGTGTAAGATCAGCTAATTCACAGACAATGAATATAGCTTTCTCAAAAACTTAATTTATATTTTAGCTCATATCCTATCAAAATATAAACATCATATATTTATTTTTAATGAGAAAACTTTATATATGTACTACAAATAATATTGAAATATTCATCTTGTTTTTTTCTTTGCAATTTCCTTCTCCATTTCGCATGGTTGATTAAGTAGTTTCTTTCCAGACTTTATTTTTCCTAATGTTATAACAAAATAGAGAGCTAACACTGTGAGTCCTGAGTCTAGATGGGTTATCACATTGGAAGTCAAAATAAAAGAAGGGATTTCTTGGGCTTGAGTAGTGATCTCTTTATATCTTAACAGGAACTTCAACCCACAACATGAATGGTATATTGATCAGAGAGTGAGGATAATTGGAGAAGAACGGCCTTGTGGACTGACAACATCTCCAACCAGGCTTAATTATTAGAATCACAGCATAGAAAGGTTTCTCCTAAGGTAATCATATGAACAGAGCCAAGGAGAGCCTTGGAAATGAACCCTCTGGACCAAGGACACATTACTCCTCTAGACTCCCTTATGACTTGGCTTCCTGACTTCCTGACACCTAAACATGCAGTGTCAAGGATTAAAAATGTCTTGGGAAGCAGCTGTGGCTCTATCAGTTGGGCTCCAGTCTACCTTGTGGGAGGACCTTGGCTCAGGACCTGGGGCCTCCTTATGAAGGCAGGCTTGCCCACGTGCTGCAGAGAGCTGCCCAGCTTGTGGGTGCTGCAGAGAGCTGACTCAGCAAGGTGTGCAACAACAAAAAAAGTGGGAGACAAGTGAAAACACAGGTCAGCATGCAGTGAATGGACATAGAGAGCAAAAAACAAGCAAGCTGCAAGGAGGGGGATAAATAAAAAATAAATAAATACAGACACACAGAAGAATGCACAGTGAATGGACAGAGAGAGCAGACAACAAACAAGCCTCAAGGGGGGGGGAATAAAACTTTTTAAAAACTTTAAAAATATCTTGGCCAGATTTCACCCTCATAAATGCATGTTCACATGAAGCAATAGTAAACTTATTGTGAATATAAATTCATTTTTCATTTTATATTTTGGAATAAGATATGTACCAAGACATCTCTTATTCATGCCCAACATAGCCTCCATAAATTATATGACACATTCTCACGGACACCAAGAATTAATAGAAAAGAAGATAGGATTTGGCACCTTGAAATATTAAAATGAGACTGCAGGAAACAGATTTGGCTCAACTGATAGAGTATCTACCTACCACATGGAGGTGCAGGGTTCAAACCCCAGACCTCCTGACCCATGTGGTGAGCTGACTCATGTGCAGTACTGATGCATGCAAGGAGTGCCATGCCACCCAGGAGTGTCCCCCATGTAGGGGAGCCCCACACACAAGGAGTGTGCCCCATAAGGAGAGCCACCTCATGTGAAAAAAGCGCAGCCTGCCCAGAAGTGGTGCCGCACACACAGAGAGCTGCAGTGGTAGATAGCTGGTTATAATTACATCAATCAGAGAGATTGCCATCAGCAGTGAGTGGCTCTTAACCCAATCACTTGAATCCCTTAAAAGGGGAAGTGATTCCAGCATTGAGAGAGGTTTTCACAGCTCATCTTTGGACAGCCAACATCTCCCAGAACTCATCAAGAATCTTCACTGGATTTTCATTGAAGCTCCTGGTGGCAGCCCGCCTGTGGAACCTGGACTTGTGCATCCCCACAGCTGCATGAGAGACTCTGATAAATCTCTGCCGACAGATATCCCTTGTTGGTTCCATTTCCCTAGAGAATCCTGACTAATACAGTCAATGGTAGAATCTCAACTCATCATTTTGTAGAGTCAGCCACAGAATGATTTCATTAAGGAAGATAAAAACGGTGTCATTTTTTGATCCAGGGTAGGCACAATCTGTCTGCTGGTAATAGAGCAGCGGGCTCATATATCCCTAAAGGCATATACTGTTCCTGCATTGAGTTGGCTGTCCTCAGACCATATTTGCTGAAGTAATAATTTACTCAGCTCCCTGGACCGTGCTCTCTATAGATTTCTTTGTAGAAATCTGAGAAGTAAAAAAGGAATAACTTAAGTTTGGATTCACACTGAGGTTTTCCTCTGGTGTCCAGCTGTTTCTCCTTTCAGCTCAGCTGTGTAGTGAAATCTACAGCAGAGGGTTTTTCTTGATGAGGGTCCTTCCTCACAAATTAACCACATCCTACCTTATTTCAATCAAATTTTCATTCACTTATGGCAGGAATTAGATTTTTACTTACTACATAGGTTACAAAAACAAAAGTCTTATCCTAATATTGTTTTTTGTTTCTATTAAGATGAATAAAGTATATCCTCACAGTCATTTAAGATGGGTTTTGCTTATAAGATTTGGTATTAGGACAGAAACTTTTAAAACAAAATATTGGCATAATTATTAATCCTTATGAAATAATGGAGCTACTCTCAAGTAGTTTTTGCCCAAGCAAGTAAAACCTCCTCATATTTAGATCAAGAAAATGAGTTCAATGTACTCAAAAGTCTTTCCTAAAACCACATCACTAGAATAGTCACTTCTTCAAAAGAACTTTTTCTCCAGGATTCCAAAGATCATCTTTGAGAAGTTTGGTAAATAAGCTCCAAAATTGTTCCTGCCAATGTCAACCAGTCAAGATCTTAATTTTTATTAGTTACAGACAGTATCAAAATCAAAAGATATTTTTATAAAGTAACTGTTTCTACTACATTACTTATAAAAATGAGATTGATTTCATTTTAAATCAGTCATCCAAAACAATTCCTCTTGGTTTTACATGACTCATGGTTGATCAAGTGTCAAAGAATGAATAAAAATGATATCATATGATAAAAAATTAGAAATAGCAGAAGGTGCTAAATCACTGGAGTGATTAAATTACATTGTCTTCCACTTAAGCATTTCCAGGGAGAACAGTTGCTTTTTGGTGCTGGAATTACTTATCACTTTAAATCTAAAGCAAAGGAAAATGTGTTTTGCCCTACATAATACCAGTACTCAAGTACTGTTGACTCATTAAGGCAAGCTGAAAAATGCACAAGTATACTAAAAATTGTGACTAATATTTCTGAGAAATCCTTTCATATTGTTCTTCTCCACTGAATGGGAGATACAATGTTGGTTCATCTTTGCATGGAGGTATATGAAGTTTTATTTCTAGTCTTACTATTTATTTTTATTTTTTTAAGATTTATTTTTATTTCTTTCTCTCCCCTCCTCGCCCCCCCCCCCAGTTGTCTGTTCTCTGTGTTCATTCACTGTGTGTTCTTCTGTGTCCACTTGTATTTTTGTCAGCAGTACCAGGAATCCGTGTCTCTTTTTGTTGGGTCATCTTGCTGCGTCAGCTCTCCATGTGTGCAGCACCACTCCTGGGCGGGCTGAACTTTCTTTCCCACTGGACAGCTCTCCTTACAGGGTACACTCCTTGTGCATGGGGCTCCCTATGCAGGGGACACCCCTGCATGGCACAGCACTCCTTGTGTGCATCAGCACTGCACGTGGGCCAGCTCCACATGGGTCAAAGAGACCCTGAGTTCAAACTGTGGACCTCCCATGTGGTGGGCAGACACTATAACCATTGAGCCAAGTCCAATTCCCTAATCTTACTATTTAAATGTTTAAAGTAATATATCCTATAATTACTTTAGGATGTTGTGACATTTGGGGCATGTTTATTCTCAAATTTGTTGTTTCATTGACTCTTGCTCATGAAATAGTAATCCCTAATGTGTTTTGCATTTGTTTGTTTTAAGCCCATCTTAAGCAGGGGCTTATATATTTTTTATTCCACCATGTGGATTCAGTTATTGAAAACATCAACCCCAGTGTTTTGAATAAACATCTAATATTTCCCCAAGAATTTCCCAAAAAGATCTATCATTCTGGAATCATATTAATGTTAATTTCTTGGATTAGGGAATTTTCCATTAAGAAGAAGAAAGGAACAAAATAGGTTTCCCAGCCCACTCAAGGGGCTGTCTTCAGCTCTCAGTTGCTGACGATCCTTTTCCAGTTGTAACTTGGGACAGAAATAAACTTGTCTACCTTTCCCTGGGACAGTGATCGATATTTCCTTGCCCTTTCTTATTGGCTGTTCAGTACTTTGAGTCTCTGATACTGAAAGGACTCCATATTACAAAATCTTACTTATCAAGGTCATATTCCCAACCTCCAGTCCTTGCACACATGTTGGAGAACCAAGACTCAAGTAACTGGAGCTGTTCTGCTCTAACCCCCATTTCTCATTCAAGTTCATAACAGCAACCTTCTCCATTCCTGACTGAGTTCCATTGTCCCCCTGACTGAGTTTAGTCATAAGAAAACATGATGAAGGAACTGTTTTAAGTTTAAGAATGAAGAGATATGACAATTAAATGCAATATAACATTTCAGACTTTTGGGGATTTCCCTGAAGGACAGTGATGAAGGAAAATCCTCCTCACAGGAACAGTTTTGAGAAGTCAATCTGATTGTTCATTTTGTTTGAAAGGAGAAACAGCTATATGTGTGACTGGATATCATTGGCTGGATGGTCAGGACCATGGAAGGAACATGACTGGAAAATCATTGGCAAGAGGCTCTGTGGAAATTTACTGAATGACATTCATGGAATAAAAATATGGAATGTTCTAGGGAGGAGGATGGGAGTTTGTTGGACACTTCTTCTCTGGTATGGCACTGTGTTAGTCTCCTACGGCTGCTGTAACAAATTAGCCAGACTGAATGCCCAAAAACAACAGAAATTAATTCTCTCAGTTGGGTGCCCCAGAATTCTGAAAGCAATGTGTAGGCAGGGCCATACTCCCTCTGAAAGCTCTACAGAAAAATCCTTCCCTGCATCTTCCAGCGTCTGTTGGCTCCCACAATCCTTGTCATTCTTTGAATTACAGGTGAATCACTCCAATCACTTCCATCATCACATCACCTTCTTCCCTGTGTATCTCTATTTTTCTCCTCTTCTTCTTAATATTTAATCACTGGATTTAGAATATTTTGCATATGAGGCTTATGAAGTGCAGGTTAATTATGGGAACTGCAAGACATAGCAGCCATAAAAGGGAATAAAATACTGAAATGTGTTATAGCATGGATGAACCTTGAAAACATTATGCTATGTGAAAGTAGCCAGACAAAAAAACAGAATATACACTTTCTTTTTATCCCCCACCTTGTGGCTTTTTTTGCATGCTGTCTGCTCTCTGTGCCCATTTGCTGTGCATTCTTCTGTCTCTGTATTTATTTTTATTTTATTTCCCCTCCCCCCCTTGAGGCTTGCTGGCTGTCTGCTTGCTGTGTCCATTCACTGTGTGCTTTTCTGTGTTTTTGCTTGTCTCCCTTTTTGTTGTGTCAACTTGCTCAGTTGGCACTCCATGGTCCTTGCAGACCAGGTGGCTCTTCATGGAATGAGGGCAAGCCTGCCTTCACAAGGACGCCCTGGCACGTGAACCCAGTGCCTACCATATGGTAGATGGGAGCCCAATTGATTGAGCCACAGCCACTTCCTGAGAACATACACTTTTGATTCCATTCATATGAAATACCCAAAATTGATAAATCTATAGAGATAGAAAACAAATTGGTGTTGGCTTAAGGAAAGGGAGAATGACTGCTTAATAAGTATGGGCTTTCTATGTGTAATGATGAAAAAGCTACAGAGCTAGAATGTGATAATGGTTGCACAACATCGTGAATGAACTTCATTCCTCCAAATTGTACACTTTTAAATGGTTTAACCAATGGCAAATTTTGCGTTCAATGAATTCTACCAAAATAAACTATATCTTTAGCTTTTATTCCAGAACAGTCTCTTTAATTAGTTACTTCTGTCAGGTTTTGCTTAACACTTTTTGAATGTTTGTTCTTGGCCATTTATACATTTATTATTTTTCCATCTCTCTGATGAATAATATTGCCTCTACAACATTCTTATGTTGATAGTGTGTAAGGAATATATATATACACACACATATAATTTACTTTTAGTCAGATCTTTGTAATTAAACTATGTCATGTATATTTATAATAGCTGTATTATGTTACTTTGTGATAATGTTCTTCTTACCTTATTTTGGGCTGTTTCTATAGTTTTAGAATTCGTTTTAAATTCCTCTCTAGGATTTATCAGGCCTGCCCATTTTTGTTCATTATTGATTGTTCTAGGGATTTAAAGGTCTGTGTCATGAGAAGGAGGGTGCCACATGGGAGAAGTAAGGAATGAAAGATTGCTCATATGAGATGCTACTAGGAGGATACTTGATACCAAACAGTTATATTTCTACATCACGTGAAGTATGTGGTTGATCTACATAGGGGAGCACAGGTGAGGGAAATTTAAGATAAACTTTGTCATAATGGAGAAAATTTGTCTTTTCAATTCTGGATATTACACTGGTATTTATATTTTTTCTATTGTTTAAACAAATTTACTTTGACTAGAAGGTACTCTTTCCCTATCATTTTGAAAATTACAGAATTTGAATATATGCCAATGTTTAATTTATAGCCTCCACAATGTATTCAGTTGTTGTTACAAAAATTAAAATAAAAATATTTGGAAATTGAGCTGAGAATTCAGGATGTTTTTATAGAAATGTAAATATAAACATAAAACGAGAATAACCATTCATACTATTTAGTATTCAAAATACAATTTATTTTTTTCCTGACACACAAGTATTTATACATGTAGCAACTTCACCAATATTGTTAATGAATCTCTCTATTTAATTAGTTTTTAAATATACTTTTCAGTTTTTTATTTTTTGAAGAAACTTAGATTACATAAATGTTACAAAAAATATAGGGGATTCACATATGTCCCGCTCCTTAGCTCTCCCACATTTTCCCACGTCAACATCATTCTTTACTACTGTGGTACATTTGCCACAATTGAACACATCTTGGAACATTGCCACTAAGTGATGATTATAGTTTACATTGTAATTTACCCTCTCTTCAGCTCATTTTTGCATGTTATTATAAAATATACAATGATCTGTATCTGTCAGTGCAATGTCATTCAAGATAAATTCCAAGTCCTGAAAATGCCCCCAAATTATGCCTATTTTTCCCTCTTCCTCCCCTTGGAACCTCCATCAGCCACTGCCTCCACATCTATGATAAAACTACTTCTATTGCTAGGATCAAATATCTGCAATAGAACAACTGTAAGTCTACTCTAGTCCATTGCCCATTCCCCAATCCTGAGGATTCTGTGATGGTGATGCCCACTCCACCTCTAATTGAGAGGGGACGTAGAACCTATGGGGCAGATGGATGGGACCTTCATGCTTGCACCTGCAGATTCTCTCTGTTCTTTGAGATGGCCATTGTCAGACTTCATCTCCTTGTTAGTTGTCCTGGGTGAGTCCAGTGAACTGGAGAGTAGATGTTGCAAGTCTGTTGAGATTCAGGGCCCAATTGGCACATGAATAGCCCAGATTTAAGTCTCTTGGATATACAACTATCAACTCTAGTATTAATTATAGGTTCAGTTAGAGGGACAGTATAGCCACGTGTAGGGAAACCACAACTTGCTCCAACTCTGTCACAGTGGGAAGCATAAATTCCAAAGTAGTGCCTACTGGCAGGGCACCAAACTCCTGAGCTGTCTGCCCTGCCTATAGTGTCTGGATGTCTCCAGAGCCCTCAGGAGCCCTGCTATTTGTGGTAATATTTACCTTGACAGTCAATGAGTATCTGCTGAGACATACATAAACACAACCTCTGAAATGACCTCCAGACTCATTTTGAAGTTTCTTAGCCTTATGAACTCACTTGTCTTTCCCCTTCCCTCTTCTTCTCAAGGTCTTTTTCCAGTTGCATTGCCAATTGGTGGCTGGTAATACTCCCTCTGTGCCAGGGAGGCTCATCCTTGGGAATCATGTTCCATGCTGGGGGAAATGTAATGCTTTTATATGCTGAGTTTTGGCTTAGAGACAAGCCACATTTGAGCTAAAAGGAAGCTCTCAGGAGGTAACTCTTAGGCACCCTATAATACTATGATAAGATTCAATTTCAAAAGTAAAGTTTCATAAGTACAGTCATCACACTCAAGGACACATAAAAGGTCCATCCTCCTTCACTAATCACTCAGGGGATTCTTACTGTCCCATTAGAGAATGTGGCAGAGCTCCCCAGGATGGGAATTTGATATTTCTTTAGTTATTGTTTGGATCTCCACCCACTGTGACAATGCCCCATGAACACTTGAAGGCATTTGTATTCCTCGTAGGTATGCCCCAGGTGAACCTCCTCCAGTGCAACCCCATGTCTGACACTGCACGTCCATGATCCTCCCCGTCATAGTCGCAACCCTTCTGTGATCCAAAACTTCTTCAAAATCGAAGCCAACATTGTAGCCAAATACAATTAATATGAAAATGATATAATAACGATGGTTTTAAAAATAACAAATAAAATACAAAAAAAGAGTTTGAAATAAAAAATATAATTTAAAAATTTTCCTATTATGTCTTTCACCATTGTAAGATCTGCGGTCTTCGATGTGACATTTTCTTCCATGTATTCACTCAGTGTCTTATTTTTTTTTTCATTTGTCTTCAAAGAAGCTTTAAATTACAGAAAAGTCATGTACAGAAAACAGGTGATTCCCGTATACCCAATGTCCTCTCCCTTTTCCCCTTCCCCCCATGAAAAACATTTTACATGCGGATGGTACATGTATTACAGCTGATGTACAAATATTGAAACATTGCTACTCACCATGGTCGATGATTTATGTTGTGGTTTATATTTTGGACTGTACGCTTTATAGATTTGGTGATTTTGATGTGGTTTATGCAGAACAATTCCATTGCCCCAGAATGCCCCGTGTTCCATCTATTCTTTTCCCTCCCTCTCCCCTTGTGACTCACGGTCACCACCAAGAGGAGCTCAGTGAAGCGCCATGGTCATCGTTATTTACAAGAACATTGAGGGCTTGACCTACTGGCCTGTCCTCCATCAGGTCCTACCTATGCTCTCAAGAGACTCCCGCGCCTCTGGCTGCGATCATTGCATTCAAAGAGAATAACCACATGTTCAGAGAATAACCACCCACAACATTTAGTGTATAAAGTGAAATTTATTTTCCGATTAAAACGTTGAGCCTCCCCCGCTCGCCCGCCCGCCGCGGCACTTTTGGGTCGGGCCGTGGCAGGGCCCCGCCGAGGCAATAGGAGCGGGGCGGCAGCTCCCGCCGCTCCTGCCCCAGTCCGCCTCGGACCCGCGGCGGCCGCCTTCAGCCCTCTCGGCCTCTCCGCTCGCCTGGCGGGGAGTGCGCGCGCCCCTCGGCTCCCACCCACGCCGCACACTCCCGGCGCCCACGCCCGCAGTCGGCCCGGCGCGCTCCTCGCCAGCAGTCAGGCCCGGCCCGGCCCGCCCGGTGCTGCCCCCGCCCGCGCGATGCCTCGGGAACAGCAAGGCCGAGGACCAGCGCACCGAGAAGGCGCAGCGCGCAGCCAACGAGAAGATGGAGAAGCTGCTGCAGCAGGACGAGCAGGTCGACGGGCCAATCCCCGCCTGCGGCTGCTGGGTGCTGGAGAATGTGGTAGAAGCACCGTCGTGAAGCAAACGAGGATCCTGCCTGTTACTGGGTTTAATGGAGAGGGCGCCGAAGAGGCCCCGCAGGCTGCAAGCAGCCAACAGCGGTGGTGAGAAGGCCACGAAAGCGCAGGACGTGGAGGACAACCTGAAAGAGGCCGCTGAGACCCTCGTGGCCGCCGTGACAACCTGGAGCCGCGCGTGGAGCTGGCCAAGCCCGAGAACCAGCGCGCGGGGACCGCACCCTGAGGCGGTGCACGCGCCTGCCTTGATTCCCTCCCGAGCGCGCCAGGGCTCTGCGGGAGGAGGGCGCGCCTGCCGCCAGCGCGCCAGTGGGTGCCCGCTGACTGCCTGCGCCCGGGACTGCGTGGACCAGACTGATGGCGGCAAGCAGGCCCACTCGTGCCCAGCGACCCGCGCCTGCCTCGCGGCCGCGTCCTGACTGGTGGAATCTTTGAGACCAAATTCCAGGTGGACAAAGTCGGCTTGGCCGTGGTCGGTGGGGGCGGCCAGCGCGAGGACCAAGCGGGCCCGCCCCGCGCTGCGCGGCCGTCACTTTGGCGTTGCCAGCGGCAGCTGCGACGTGGCCCTTCGGGAGGACAGACAGGCGAGCCTGCGCGGCCCTGCACCTCTCCAAGGGCGTCTGGAACAACGCGCGGCTGCGCACGGTCTCTGCGATTCTGTTCCTCAACCCGCGAGACCTGCTTGCTGAGAAAGGCCTTGCTGGGAAATCCAAGATCGAGGACTGCTGTCCAGCATTTGCTCGCTACGCTGCTCCTGAGGATGCTGCTTCCCAAGCCCGGAGAGGACCCACGCGTGACCGGGCCAAGTGCTTCATCCGCGACGAATTCCTGAGAACCAGCACTGCCATGGAGACGGGCGCACCGCTGCTTCCCCACCTCACCTGCGCTGTCGCCACCGGAACATTCGCCGCGTGTTCAGCGACTGCGAGACGTCACCAGCCACGCGCCGTCGTCAGGACGAGCTGCTCTAAGGGCGGACGGCTAAACTTAATTAAAGCCTTAAGCACAATTAATTAAAAGTGAGATGTAATTGTCCACGCAGTTAATCACCCACCATATGGCATGATTAACAAAGCAACTTTTCCTTTCCCGAGTGATTTTGCAAAACCCCCTTTTCCCTTCAGCTTCAGGCCGCCTAAAAGAAAAAGACAAAAAGGCCACAAAAGTTCCCTCTCACTTTCAGTAATAAACAAATAAATAAATATTGTTTTGTACACCATTAAAAAAGTCAGAATAAAAATTAAATGTGGGCAAGGAAAAAAACTTCTTTGAGTTCATGAAACATAAGTTTTCCAAATTTCTTTTTTTATTGCATTTATAATGTGTGTTCCATGTAGAAAAGGCCACAAGTATAAGCACAAATGAATTCTCAATAAATGTTTTCATTGTCTTGGCTTGAGTGGTCTATCCTGGGTTATTCTGGAGGAATGGACTGTGTGGATTTACTACAGGACAAATACTCAGGGAGCCCTTATCACCATTGCTTAAAACTGAAGGAGAAAAGAAGGGGCGCAGTGGCTCTGAAACTGGAATGTTGCTGAATGTAAAGATATGGGATCCATCAGTAATGTCCCAAAAAGAAAGGTTTCCAATATTCATATCCAGGAAAATGCCCACTCGGTGTAACCAGGTGTTCACCCAGACTGCAGTGTGTGGCTGAGTGCTGGCTGAGAAAACATTTCCATCTCTCAAACCCAGAGTCCAGAAGCCACAATCCGAAGACCGAAGAACAGTTCCCTTTCGGTTAACAGATTCCTTGCAAACACCCAGATCCCATTCTGTGCTTGTTCCCATCTCCACCTCCCAGTAGTGGCGGCCCGACGTGAACCGAGAAGACCCAAGAATGCACACTGCGTAGCTGAATCTCTCAGCACGTTCTTCACGATTCTGTTTATGTCCACACCGGACACTCCTCAGGTCCTCAGAAATGATGAGGAGGTTATTGGCTGAGTCTACATCCAAGGTCATATCCACTGTGGAAGAAAATAAGACAGCGAAAGGACAGACTATAAACCCTCCACATTCTACTGCAAGTGCCCAAATACAGGGTTGAATTATGTTCCTTTAATTCCTTTTTCACTAAAGCAAATTTTTTTAAGGAAATTCACCTAGCACTGTTGACGAGTTTAAAATATCCTGTTTTATGGCAGAATGGGTCTTTCCTTCACAGTAAGGATTCTGTTTGTATTCAACTATGTGGTTATTTGATTATTCTTCTCTTTAATGCATAAGATCCCTGAGGGTGGGTACCATCACAGTTGTTTGTTCTCAAATTACAGAGAGCATTAAGGAAGAAAAAGTATTCTACTTATTGTAAAATAATGTTCAAATATTAAATTTTCTTTTCTCTTTGCTATTAGATTCCCAGTTCACCTTGGTGGCTGGGGAGTTGCATGTACACTTTAGAATTGCTATGGTTTTATCAAAATTAAGAGTTAATGTTAGGAAGCCGGAGGCAATGGATTACTTCTGCCTCACTGTTATTCAACATTCAAAGTACTCATCTGCCAGCTGTGGCTACTGTTTTGGACAACACAGTTCCAGGGCATGAACAAAATATATTTTCTTTAAACTATCCAGTGTAGTTGAATCTAATCTACACTCAGAGGTGAGAACAACTGATGTTTGTGGCACATAGAAATTGTAGGTGTCAGAATTGAACTAATGCCCATATTTAATATTGAACCTTTCGAGTAGTTGTTTATTCCAGGGTCCATTGTGGGAAGTTATACAGATTCCTTACCTTGGAACTTTAATATCTTTGGGTTCATCTGTAGAATAGTTTTCAGGTGGGGTTCCAGTTCTCGGACCTTGGAAACCAGCTCCCCCAACTGGCAAATGTGTCTGATGTCATTCTTCTGTGAGACCACAGGGCAGGAGGGGCACAATATACCCTCCAGATGGGGCTCCTCCTGCAGTGAATTGGTGCAGTGTAGGCAGCAGACATACCCGCATTTTAGGTACACTGGGTTTTCAAGGTAAGTCATGCAGATAGGACATCTGCTTGCCTTTTTAAATTGTTCAGCCATGCCCAATCTCCAGGTAAAATCTGCATGAGAACGGAGTTTACAGAATCGAAGGGCCCAGATGTTTTCTTGTTTACATTCATAGAGTTGTCATGTACCTTCTATGTGCAGTCATTAGCCCCAGATAATGAAAATTCAATATACATACAAATATAAAACTCATGTCCTTGAACTTCTGATATTTGGAATCTAGTTGGAATGAAGAATATAATTCATTATTTGGCATTAAATTGAAGTCATGAAAGGATCTAGACCTGGGGTGTCTAATATGATAGGCACAACACTCACGTGGTTCATGAGCACCTGAAAATTCACTTGATCTAAATTGAGGTGTGCAGTGAATGCAAAATACAGACTGGAAGTTTAAGACGCACCAACAAAAAGAGAATGTAAACTCTCTAATAACTGTTTGTAATCAATTACATATTGAAATAATTATAACTAGAATATTAAATTAATTGGGCATGTTTCTTTTTTACTTTATTAAGGTGGCTATTAGAAAATTTCTAATTACTTTTGTGGGTTACTCTATATTTCTATTGACTAGTGCTGTTCTAACTCAGAGATCAACCAACTACTCCGCCAGCTGGTGTGTTCTGGATGCAGCAGAAACCCACAGCAACAGCTGAGAAGTTCAAGTCAATGGAGAAACTCAATTCACCATCTGCTATAATTGTCTAAGCTATCATTTGATAAGGAAAACCAAGACAATATCATTTCTTCTGCCTGAATATTGAAAATCAAGGTTCTGTCTACTATTCCTAGAGCAGTGGGACCAAGAGTCCCAAATCACAGATTGTGGGTGGCATTGGCCTCAGACAACACTTGCAGAAATAAATTATCAATTTCCTGGTGCTTGCCATTTGTTGAAATTTGAGAAATAGAATTGAAATTACAAAGGATGGCACTCACCACTCCTCCAGTAGATTCTCCTCTGGCTACAGCTGCTTCCTCCGTCAGCTCAGTTCTGAAGTGAAAAGCACTGACAGTGTCTCTTCCCACTTTATATCCTGCATCTCGTCTTGATTTAATCAAGTTTTGATTTAATTATGGTGTAAATGATGACATAGAAAGATTATTACAAAGGAGATCCTTTTGTCTTGCAGTTACTTTTCCTATTAGTATGGACAAGGATTTCCATGTTCTTATCACTCTAGATTACATTTCAACATTATTTTTGGTGGGAGTAGGATTTGGTATTAGGACATGAATTTTAAAACAAACTATTTGTCATTGACATTAAGCCTTATGATTAGAGTTAGTGTCAATGAGTTGGGATTTTTGTTTTTTTGCTCACAAAATAAAACTTTCTAGTATTTATATCAAGGAAATTAATTAAACCTATTCAGGAGTAGTTCCTAAAATCAACCCAACAATCTGTCAGCAAATCAAGATCCTATATTTTATCAATCTAATTATCAAAAGTAAAACATTTATTATTATATTTCCTATAATCATAATATTTTCTCCATCTGACATGTTATAAATATGATACAGGCATTTTTAAAAAACAAATCATTATCATTTTCTTCAAAAAAGAAAGATTTATCATATCGCAAATGTCTCATAAGTATTCATCTTTATGGGTTTGAGGGGAGAAAATGAAAAGTTAGAAGACTTGGGGGAAGGGTTAGATTACATTTGCATGATTAAATTAAGTCTTTCATTCACAAAGTGATTTGCTGTGTTTTGCTGGGCACTCTTATCATTTGAAATCCATAGCAGAAACAATCCCAAATCTCAAAATCTTTGGTTTCACTTACACAAAGTGAAAAACAAAACTCTCAAAAATATACACACTGTTTTTTTAGAAGTCCTTTCACTTTGCATTTGTCCTTCGTTTTGGAATTACATTTATGTTTCATGCGGACCTAATTTATGTGTGAAGTATTTATTTCTTTTCATCACTTTAATAATTTTAATTTTATTTTATAATGACTTTTAGAATAGTCTCACTTTTGGGGGAGCAGTTATTCTTGTGTTTATAATATCATTGACTTTTGCTCATTGAGGATTGATCCTTATGGTGTTTTCTGTTATTTAGTTTGATCATGAGTAGAAGTTATATTTTTTGTTAATATTGTTAAGGGATTTTATCTAGGTTATTGGCTATGCTGCAGAAATGAATGTCAAGAGCACGCTCGGTGAGTTAGGTTAGTAATTTATTCAGGCAGAGACGAAAGAGAAATGGGAGAAAATAACAGATCAGAGGTCCCAGGTAGAGAGGAAGGGGGTGAAAAGGGATAAAGAGGGATGATTTACAAGGTACAATTTCCCCATTATAGATTATAAATGCCCAGGTTTACCTGCGTGGCCACATGGCAGAGGAAAAATGGTGAGACCGGCACACAGAGGGCAGGAACCAGTCCAAAGGCAAGAGAGCAGGGGGAGAGCAAGCTCAGGACTTGCAGTTTGCTTTATAAACTATTAGTTATTCTATCCCTTTGCTAATGGCAGGGGAGGGGTTCCAGCTGTTTGCTGTTTTGACTGATCACCCCACCCATCAATCCCCTAGTGAGGACCCAATGATAAAGTTCCCAGGGAACATCCAGGGCTTTTCCTTGCTCTCAGAAGTCTGTTCTGGATAGCAGAATCTTGGGTGTGGGGGTCCTCCAGCAGCCATCTTGGGGGTTACTGATGTCCATGTGGACTCTCTGCGAGGTTCCAAGTCCTTCTATTAATTCTCTATCTTAATAGCCTGCTTCAATATCAAATGGCCAGATTTGTGGAAAAGACCAATGCAGTGGTTAGATTTTTACCTCTAGCAGGTACCCACCAAATATGAAATTTCATTCATTTCATGATGACTTCTTATCTTCTGGGTTCTTTTATTAACTGAAAAGTAAGCTTCCAAGCCAATTCAGAGGATTTTAGTTACTTACTGTATTCTTTACAATTGGCACTTTGGACAGAAATAAGCGTGGCTGCCTTTCCCTGGGACAGTGATAAGTCTTTCTTTGCTCATTAGTAGCATTTTCTAGCTTAAATGTCTCCTATATTTACAGTACCCTGTATTATAATATCCCTATTAGCAGAGGCCAAATCTTCCACATTGTTTCCCTATTTTTGCATCCTGGAGCTCAAGACTCAAAGCACTGGGGTGGATCTGCTCCCACCAAATCTGCTCTTCAATGTGAAGACATCAGCAGATTGCAGAGTTAAAACTTCACATTCAGCTACTCCATGTGTCTGAGAGCTAGGTAATTCAATGCTTTACCAAGGTGCATCTGAAAATAATTGAATAGCTTATCATATCCTGTATTTCCAGTATTTTTATGTGACTGTGTGTAGCAGGGTCCACAATGTGTCTGGAACCAGGTATCTCAAGTCTCTTCTTAAGTAAATGTGGTCTTTCCAATTTTGGCATTTGAAACTTCTTAGTATTCTGAAATACTAAAGAAAAATCCAAACATATGAAGAAAACATCAATTGCTTTTGCTAAATCCAAATTCATAACATAGGAACTGAGTATCAAAAATGACAAAAATATATAAACTATCAATAGCTAACAATTGTGCAGCAAGGAAATTGTAGGAAAGTGCAGCATTGTGGAAGCCAAGGATGGAGCACTAGAAGGAGAAGGAACAATTTATACAATCAAAACTGAGAAGTAACATTAAGATAATCTGTGTGTTTGTAGTACCTATAAGATCACTGTTAATCTAGAAAAGCTTAGGTCCAGTGAAACGTTAGGAATGTCATGATTTAATGATGGTGAAAGTTGTCTCTTTAATTCTGGATATTTTTCAGGCATTTTACCATTTCTCAATCTTAAACATAAGCTATATTTAACATTTATAAGGGATATTATGTTGCTATCATTTTAATGAGTCATGCAGTACTTAGATGTGATGAAATTATTCTGAGTTCAAAATCTCTGAAATGTAGTAGATAATCCTTATAACAAAATAAAAATGGTGATTTTTCTGCACTAGGAATATACATTTATTCTAACTAACAAAGGACACTCTTGCATCTGTGCCATCAACCACAATTCCCACCCACCTCTTGGTTTACTGTCCTATCTAGTTTCTAGATTATTCTCTAGCATTCTGCCATTTGGCATTTACATAACTAGACTACCATTTTCAGTCACATCCTCATTTCTATAGCTGTTACTCACTGTGTGTTACCTTCCTATCCTTTCTCCCTTGCTGGTTGTGCAGTGGGAGCCAAGCATGTAGTTGGTGCTGTAAGCCGTGGAGGCTCAAGCCACCCTCACTACATGAAGGACCAATGAAGCTTCGTCCAACTTTCTCCTTTTCCAGGGGTTAGGACAGAGTCACACTGTGTTGAATAATCCAAGTGCAGACCTACACTGTAGTTGCCCAGAGAGACTGATGAAGTTTCACACTTCTACCTCCCCTGCCTGGGGCAGGGAAGGAGCTGCAGGTGTGAGCAGCAGTCTATCTGGTATGGGTCTAAGATGACTGCAGTTGCCCTGGTAGACTTCTGATTTTCAGTCTATGCCAGCCAAAGTTACCTGCAGTTACCTGTATAGGCTGGTGCAGGGCTCCTCAGCCTCCTCCAAACCAGGGGCGGGGCTGAAACCTAGGCAGGCTGCAGGCTGATCTGTGTCAAAGAAACTGGTTCCTACTGACACTGAGAGTTTCAGTCAGCCCAGTTTCTCCTCAGGCTGGGAGCAGAGTCAGAATGGCAGCTATTGGCCTCCTTCCTACTCAGGCTGATTCACACCCCAGCCTCTCCTAGGGTTACCTCTTAGTCAGCCAAGTCTATCAACCAGTTGCCAAAATTGGCAGCAAACTGTTCCCTCCTCCCGTTTCTGGGAAATGGGGCTTCCAATTCCAGCCACAGAGCAGCTCCTGGGGTGGCTCATGCCTCCAGAGTAGGATAATCACCAACCTCCATGGCTTGGCCAGTAATTTCCCGGAGAGGCTGGCACAGGTCCCCACAGCTTCCTCCCTGCTGGAGGTGGCACGGGGCTGTAATCTGATGTGGATGGAAAGCAGTCGGTCCCCACCAGCACTGGGATCCTCAGTCTGCCCCGCTTCCCCTCATGCCAGGCATGGAGTTAAGATCGTGGCTCCCGGCCTCTTTCTGACTTGGACAGGCTCAAACTTCAGCTGTTCTCAGGATTATACTGTAGCCTGCTGAATTTACTCATTAGTAGCTGAAGTTGGTGCCCAACGGTCTCTTCCTTCTGGATTTCAGGGAAGTGGAACTTTCAATTCCAGCCACAGAACAGCTCCCAAGGCAGCTGGTGCCTCCAGTGGAGGTTGGGCACCAGCCTCTATGGCATGGAGCACTTTACTTACAAGTCTTCTCTGCAGATGGGCAGTCTCCTCTTTCCACTCCTTCAAAGGTGTGGCAGGATGCTTTCCTGATCTCCTGGAGCCTCCAAACAGGTGCTTCAGCTAGCTCCAGAGAGCGCTGGGTGTTTGCTACCTGCCCTGTAGCAGGAGCTGGCTCTAGGAGCTCCTTATTCTGCCACCAGCTTGCTGGTTCTGCATGTTCCATTTTTGAAGGAAATATTAGTTATTTTTGTATTTGCATAGAAAAAGCTTGAGGGAACTATACTGAAGTAGTGATTGTGATTATCCTTTCTTTTTTAAAAGGATAATTTTTTTCATTTTTATTATCTTTTTTAAAGATACATAAATTGAACAAAATGTTACATTAAGATATATGAGGTTCCCATATACCCCACTCCCCACACCCCCCACTGCTCCCACATCAACAACTTCTTTCATTAGTGTGGTACATTCATTACATTTGATGAGTACATTTTGGAGCATTGCTACACAGCATGGATTATAGTTTATGTTGTATTTATACCCTCTCCCAGTCCATTCAATGGGTTATGGCAGGATATATAATGTCCTGTATCTGTCCGTGCAATATCATTGAGGAATATCATTGAGGACAACTCCAAGTCCTCAAAATGCCCCAAGATCACACTTCTTATTCCCTTTCCCTGCCTTTAGCAACTCCAGAGGCCACTGTCTCCACATCAATGATACAATTTCTTCCATTGCTAGAGTCACAATAATCCTATAGTAGAATACCAGTAAGTCCACTCTAATCTGTATTTTATTCCTCCATCCTGAAGACCCTGGAATGGCAAAGTTCACTTCAGCTCTAAATTAAGAGGAGGCTTAGTTTCCACATGACTGATGGATGGAATTCTCCTGCTTACAGCTATAGACTCTCTCAGTTACCTGGTGTGTTGGTTGACCATCCTCACCTCCCTGTTAGCTGACCTGGGTAAGTCCAATGAATCAGAGAGTAGGTGTTACAACTCTGCTGAGGCTCAGGGCCCAGTTGGCACATAGACGGTCCAGAGATTCAAGTCTCCTGAGCATAGACACCAACCCCAGTGCCAACCATAGGTTCAGTAAAAGTGACCGAAGAGGCATACATAAAGATGTCACATTTGAGTCCAACTCCATCATACTTAGGAAATTACATGAGAAATGTGTCATTTTATCATAAAAAATTAATTGTTGCTACAAAACATTCAAACACCCTCACCTCCCTCCCCCTGCAAAAAAAGGAAATGATATTTAAAAGTTTCCAGGTCAAATTTCTGTTAAAACCATGGCTGTGAAAAATAAATTGACATGCATTCTATGGGGAAAAAATTTTTTTTCTATCATCTAGGTATTTTTTTTTTCATCTATGAAATACTCCAACTGCTCTGTAGCAAAATATATCTGGAACAATATTGAATTATATACCAAATTATGGCAATCATTATCCATACTCACAGAGAGATAATTATTGTGGGAAAAAAATCTATTCAAATGCCCTTTAGAAAAGAGCATACACAGGGACAGGATAAATAGGTACATAAATAAGGACAGGATATGGGATAATTTGACCCTTGCTATGAGGAATATTGAAACACAAACATAGGAAATATTTAAACTAGGAAATGCCAATGGTGACAGGCAAGGAAAGATTTATCACTGTCCCAGGGGAAGACAGGCAAGCTCTACTCTGTTCAAAGCTCCAATTGTAGAGAATATTGTAAGTAACTGAAATCTTTCAAATTGGCTTGGAGACTTACTTGTATTTTAATGAAAGAATCTTGAACCCAAGAAGTTAACATAAAATGACTACTTGAACCTACAGTTGGTGCTGGAGTTCTAGGTATATGTCCAAGAGACTTGAATCTTTGGGTTGTCCATGTGCCAGCTGGGCCCTGAGCCTCGGTAGAGTTGCAACACCTACTCTCCAGTTCATTGTACTTACCCAGGACAACTAACAAGGAAGTGATGGTAGACAACCACCATACCAAGGACCCAAGAGAGTCTACAATGGCAACCAAGAGAGTCCAATCCATCAGCCATATGGGATCCAGGCCCCCTCTCAATTAGAGGTGGAATGGGCATCACCATCCCCAAATCCTCAGGACTGGGGAATAAAATATGGACTAGAATGGACTTACTGGTATTCTACTATAGACTTACTGCGATTCTAGCAATGAAAGAAATCCTATTATTAATATGGAGATGGTGACTGCTGGAGGTGCTGAAGGCAGGCAGAAGGGAAAAAAGGCATAATATGAGGGTATTCTGAGGACTTGGAATTGTCCTGAATGACATTGCAATGGTAGATAGAGGCCATTATATATCCTGCCATGACCTACAGAATTGAGTGGAAGAAAGTGTAAACTACAATGTAAATTATAATCTATGCTTAGTGGCAATGCTCCAAATGTGTTTATCAATTGCAATGAATGTACCACACTATTGAAAGAAGTTGTTAATATGGAGAAGGGTTGGAGGTGTGGGGAGTGGGGCATATGAGAATCCCTTATGTGCATTTTTGTAACATATTGTGTAATCTAAGCAGTTTTTTAAAAAATAAAAAATATATTTAAAAACAAAACAAAACATGAAATGGATACAATTCCAGGCTGAAAGGTATTTGTTGGGTACAACTAGAAGGAAAAAGCTAACCACTGCCTTGGTCTCTTCCATAAATCCAGTGATCTGGTATTAGCAAAAAATAAAACTTCTGCTCATGATCCACTCAAACTAAATAAATGGAAAACACATTACGGATCAATCCTCCATGAGCAAATTCAATGATATTATAAGCATAAGATTAACTGCTTCCCCAAAAGTGAGAATATCCTAAAAGTCATTATTAAATAAAATAATTTAAAGTTATGAAAATGATGACTAGAAATAAATACTTCATATAAATATTATGTACATAGGAAATATAATTGTAATTCTAAAGTGAAGGACAAAAGCAAAGTGGAATGACTTCTAAAAATATTGTGTATATTTGTTAGAGTTTTCTATTTTTCACCTTGCCTAAGTGAAATAATAGATCTTGAGATTTTGAATTGTTTCTGCTCTGGATTTCAAATGATAAGAGTGCCCATCAAAATCCAGAAACTGATCGCCCTGCAAAGGAAAGACTTGATTTGACCATGAAAATGTAATCTTACCCCTCCCCCATGTCTTCTAACTCTACATTCTCTCTCTAAACCCACAAGTATGAACACAAATGGGACATTTGAAGGATGAAAAATCTTTCTTTTATAAAGAAAACAACAATGGTTTGTATAAATAAGGCCCTATATCTTTTTATAACATGTCAGATGGAGAAAATAATATGATTATAAAAATATACAGTCATAAATATATTTTACTTTTGATATTTTGATAAAATACAGAATCATGATTTGTTTACTGATTGTCAGGGGACAGACTGGCATTTTCTTTACCAAATTTATAAAAGGAGGTTTTCACAGTCTTGGAGAAAAAGCATTTTTGATAGATGGCTTCAGTTTACAGAGTGTGATTTTAGGAACTTCTGAATAGGTGTAATTAATTTCCTTGACCTAAATGCTATGAAGTTTTATTTTGTGAGCAAAAAGAAAAAAAAAGTCTTCTTGAAACTAATTCTATTAATAAGCATTAATGTCAATGCCAAATATGTTGTTTTAAAAGTTTGTCATAATACCAAATCTTACTACCAACAGAACTAATGTTTAAAATATAATTGAGAATGATAACAACATGGAAATATTTGTTCATACTAATAGGCAAAATAACTTTAAGACAAAATGACCAACTTTGTAATAACCTTTTTATGTTATCATTTATGCCAAGATTAATCAAGACTTAATTAAATCAAGAGTAGAGACATGATTAAAGTGAAAAGAGGGACTGGTAATGGATTTAACTTCAGAACTGAGCTGACCGAGGAAACAGCTGTAGCCAGAGAACCTAGTGGATGAGTGGTGAGTACCATCCTATGTAATTTCAATTCTATTTCTCAAATTTCTACAAATGGCAGATGTGAGAGAGCAAGGACAAGGCAACTGATAATTTATTATTTTGGGAAGTATTGCCTGAGGACAACTCAATGGCACCCACAATGTCTGCTTTGGGACTCTTGAGCCCACTCTTCTAGGAATAGTAGACAACACCTTCATTTTCAATATTCAGGCAAAAAAATGATTTAGTCTTAGATTTCTCTATCAAATCATAGCTTAGAAAAATCTACCAGATTTGTCTCCAATGACTTCAACTTCTCAGCTGCTGCTATGTGTTTTTGTTACATCAAAGTCACACAAGCTGGGGGAGTAGTTCAGTGGTCTCTGAGTCTATACCAGTAGTGATCAATATAAATACAGTGTGATTCCCATATGTAATCAGAAATTTTCTAGTAGCCACATTTAAAAAGTATAAAAAGAAACAAGTCCAATTAATTTAATATCCTAGATATTATTTCAATATGTAATTGATTATAAACAGTTATTAATGAAAAAATTTACGTTCTCTTTTACTTACTGCATCTTCAACATCCTGTCTGTATTTTATACTCATAGCACATCTCGATTTAGATCAAGTGAATTTTCAGGTGCTCATGAACCACATGAGTTTTGTGTCTATCATATTGGACACTACAGGTCTAGAGCCTTTCATGACTTCAACTTAGTGCCAAATAATGAATTACATTCTTCATTCCAACTAGATTCCAAATATGAGAAGTTCAAGGACATGAGTTTTATATTTGTATGTATATTTCATTTGCATTATGTGGTGTTAATGATTGCACATAGAAGGTACATGACAACTCTATGAATGTAAAGGTGAAAGCATCCCCGCTCATTCAAGTCATGTAAACTCCACCCTCATGGAGATTTTAACTAGACAGTGGATATGGCTGAACACTTTAAAGGAGCCAGTAGATGTCATATCTGCCTGACTTATCTTGAAAACCCAGTATACATAAAATGTATACATATCTGCTGCCTGCACTGCAGCAATTCACTGCAGAAGGAGCCCCATCTTGGGGGTATATTGCGCCCTTCCTGACCAGTGGTCTCACAGGAGAATGATATCAGACCTAATTGCCAGCTGGGGGAGCTGGTCAGAGAACTGGAGCCCCAACTGAAAATTATTCTACAGATGAAGCCAAGGGTGCTGAACTTCCAAGGTAAAGAATCTGCATAAATTCCCACAATGGGTTCTGGAACAAACAACTACTCAAAAAGCTAAATATTAAATATGGGCATTAGTTCAATTCTGGCACATAAAAGTTCTATGTGCCACAACCATTAGTTCTCAGCACTGAGTATAGATTAGATCCAACTGCACCGGATATTTTAAAGAAAATATATTTCATTCATGCCCTTGACCTGTGTTGTCCAAACTGGTAATCACAGGTGGATGATGAGTACTTTGAATGTTGAATAAAATTAACCTAGAGGTAATCCATTGACCCTGGCCTCCTAACGTTAATTCTTAATTTTGATATAACAATAGCAATTTTAAAGTTTAATTTTCAAAATTATGTTACAATAAATAGAATATTATTTTCTTTATTAATGATGTCTGTATTTTGATTGGGAGTGTGCTATCATATATATTGAATTTGAGAGCAAACAACTGTGATGGTATCAATCTTCATGGATCTTATGCATTAAAGAGAATAATCAAATAACATATAGTTTATACAAACAGAATCCCTATTGTGAGTGAAAGGCCCAATTTGCTGTAAAACAAGGATATTTTGAATTCATCAATGGTTCTAGATGAATTTCCTCAGGAGAAGTTTGCTTTAGGGAAAAGGGAATTAAATGAGTATAATTCAACTCCATATTTGGGCATTTTCAGTAAAAATGTGGAGTGGGTATGTAGTCTGTCCTTTTGCTAACTGTCTTATTTTTTTCCCACAGTGGATATGACCTTAGATGTTGACTCAGTAAAAACCTCTTAATCATTTCTGAGGACCTGAGAAGTGTCTAATGTGGACATAACAACCAGAATCATAAAGAGTGTGCTGAGAGTTTCAGTTATGCAATTTGTGTTTTTGGCTCTTTTTGGTTCATGTCTGACCACCATTACTGGAGGTGGAGATGGGAATATGTGATCCGGGTATTTGTAAGGAATCTGTTAATTGGAAGGAACCATTTTTTGGTCTTCAGAGACTGGCTTCTGGACTCTGGATTTCAGAAATGGAAATGGTTTCTCAGCCAGCACTAAGCCACAAACTGCAATCTGGGTGAACACCTCGTTACACCAAGTGGGGATTTTCTTAGATGTGTGTATTGGAAGGCTTTCTTTTTCTGACATTATGATGGATTCCATACCTTTAAATTCACCAATATTCCAGTTTCAGAGCCATTGTGCCCATTTTTTTTCTCCTTCATTTTCAAGCAATGGTGATAAAGTCTTCCTGAGTATCTGTCCTGTAATGAATCCACACATTCCATTCCTCCATTACAACCCAAAGTAAACCAATTAAGCCAAGACAACAAAAAAGTTTATTGAAAATTCATTTGTGCTTGTATCTGTGGCCATTTCAAGATGGAACACACATTGCAAAAGTAATAAACATCAGAGAAATTTGGAAAATTTATGTATCATGAACTCAAAGACATTTTAATTGGAAAATATTTTGCATTTTAAAGGCTAAATGTTATGGACATTCATTCACTTTTGTTCTTTGTTTATATTTACTTTCTGGTAACAACATCCCCAATTCTGAGCTCAATTTCCAAATATTTTTAATTTTTTAAAGAGTAATTTAATGTATTGTGGAAGTTATAAATTAAATAAACATTGACATATATCCAAATTGTGTAATTTTCAAAGTGATAGGGAAGAGTATCTTCTATTCAAACTAAAATTGAATGTGTGTTTAAATAATAGAAAATATTTAAATACTAATATAACATCCAGAATTGAAAAGACAACTTTTATCCATTAGGTGAAAGTTTATCTGAAATTTCTCTCACTTATGCTAACCAGTGTAGGTCAATGACATACTTCACTTGCTGTAGACATGTAACTGTTTGGTTTCAAGAGTCCTCCTGGTAAACTCTTACATATGTGATCATTCCTTCCTCTACTTCTACCATTTTGCATCCTCCCTCTTGTTACAAAGACTTCTTCACTGTGAAGACCAAATGCCATGTCTTACCTAATGATGCTCTCATCACAAGTTATTTCCTCCTGTCAAGGCTATGTTATTCTACCTTTTGGCTTTTTAGAGAGCCAATTTATAGGATAAAACTTTAGGAAATTTCTTATAAAAATTTGTAAGAATTATTGAAGAAGACATTCAAGAGACTAGCTCCTTTTCATTGTGAACTGACTTAAGCCTCAGTACATGAATGCTGGGGATATGTGAAATATTATGGAACGATTGAAAGGCTTACTATCAATAGACTCAGGGGAATCTCAGGACACAGAGAGAAGCCATAGGTACCTGAGGCAAGCTTTCTAGAGGTTCTTAAGAGAATAATTTATGTGCTCATGGGGGAAAGCAGTGACAGTGTGGTGGAAAAAGGAGAGGGACGAAGCCAAATATAATTGCAATTCAGCTGTTTCTACCTGTTCTTTTCCAGTAAAAATACACTTCAAAAAGAGAGCAAAATAAAAGCTCTTAAAAAAAATAGTGCCTTTTTGTCATCACATTTTGCACTGAGAAGTTTTTCATGTTGAAGAGAAATAATACCAAATGGAAAATAAATATAGACTAAAGATGATTAGAAATGGTAAATGTCTGAATTAATAGAAAATTTAAATTTACTAACTTCCTAAATTACATGAAATTGAGTAATACAAAATGATACCAACTCACAGGTTTAAATTTAGAGTGAAAAAATAAATATAACAAATACATAAATGTACAAGTTATACAGACCTGCATTGTTGGAAGTTTTCTGTGTTTTACATGAAGAGGTGCAATGTTAACCCTAAGTGAACTGTGAACATTAAAAGGAAATTTTAAATCCCTAGAACAATCAATAGTGAACAAAAATGGGTAAGCCTGAAAAAGCCAAGAGAGGAATTTAAAAAGAATTCTAAAAACATAGAAATACCCCAAAATAAGGCAAGAAGAACATAATACTATTTAACATAATACAACTCATGTATATATACAACACAGTTTAATTATAAAAATCCACTGACTGAAAGGAAATTGGCTGAATATATATGTTCTTTACACATACCAACATAAGTACATGATAGAGGCAATATTAATATCAGATAAAAACCTTTTTATAGAGGAAATATTCTCCAGGTAAGAAGTCTTATATCATTAAGAAAAAAAGAATCAATTATCATGAATATGTAAAAATATTAAATGTATAAATGGCAAAGAACAAACATTCAAAAGGTGTTAAGAAAAATCTGACAGTAATAGATAACTAAAAAGACAATTCCAGAATAAAAGCTAAAGATATATTTTATTTTTGCAAAATTCACAGAACATAAAATTTGCCATTTTACCATTGTAAAAGTGTACAATTCAGAGGAATGAAGTACATCCAATGTTGTGCAACCATTATCACAGTCTAGGTCTGGAACTTTTCCATCACGACACACAGAAACTTGATACTATTAATAAGTAAGTAGTTATTCCCCATTTCTTCCTGCAAACACTAATCTGTTTTCTATCTCTATGGATTTATCCATTTTGGATATTTCACATGAATGGAATCAAAAGTGTATGTCCTTTATTTTGTCTGGCTAATTTCACACAGCATAATGTTTTTAAGATTCATCCATGCTGTAACACATATCAATACTTCATTCCCTTTTTTTAGAAAAATTTTATTACCCTCCCCCTTGCGGCTTGCTTGCTATCTGCTCTCTTCATCCATTCACTGTCAGTACTTCTTTGTGTCTGTATTTATTTTTATTTATCCCCTCCTTGCAGCTTGCTTGTTGTCTGCATTCTGTGTCCATTTGCTGCACACTGTTCTGTGTTTTTACTTGTCTCCCCTTTTTTGTTGCATCACCTTGCTGACTTGGCTCTCCATGGCACTTGCAGGCCAGGTGGCACTCCATGGCACTTGTGCACCAGTGGCTCCCTGTGGTGTGTGGGCAAGCCTGCCTTCACAAGGAGGTCCTGGGACATGAATGCAGGGCCTCCCATATGGTAGATGGGAGCCCAACAGACTGAGCCACAGCCACTTCCCACTTCATTCTTTTTTATGGCTGAATGATATTCCTGCAGTTCCCATGATTAACCTGAACTTCATATGCATCATATACAAAATATTCTAAATTCAGTGACTGAATTTTAAGAAGAGGAGACAACTACACACAAGAAGGCCATGTGGTGATGGAAGCAGATATTAGAGTGATCACCTCCAATTCAAGGAATAACAGGGATTGCTGGGAGCCAAAAGAAGCTGGAAGATTCAAGGAAGGATTTTTCTGTAGAGCTTTCAGAGGGAAAATGGAATTTACTATACCTTGCCTTCAGAATTCTGGGCCTGACAGAAAATAAATTTCTGTTCTTTAAGGTCTTTCAGTCTGTCTAATTTGTTTCAGCAGCCATAGGAAATAAATAAAATGTCATAAAGGAGTAGAACAGTGATCAGCAAACTTCCATCCTCCTCCCTAGAACATTGCCTACTTTTGTTCCATGAATGTCACTCAGTAAATTTCCCCAGACTCCCTTGCCAATGATATTTCAGTGATGTTCCTTCCATGTTCTGGACAACCCAGCCAAATCATTGGCTACAGCCTTGAAACTGATATACAATCACATATATGGCTGTTTCTCTTTCCAAACAAAATGAACAACCAGATGCACCCCTCAAAATTCTGAGAATTTTCCTCCATCACTGTCTTTCAGGAATATCTCCAAAAAGGATGAAATGTTATATTGCATTTAACTAAATGTCCTATCTCTTCATTCTCAAACTTAAATCAGTTCCTTCAGGATTTCTTGCCTTTTATGATTCCTTGTGATTAGACTTAGTTAGGGAAACACTGGAAAGCAGTCAGGAATGGGAAATGTTGCTGTTATGAACTTGAATGAGAGCAGGGCTTCAGAGAAGAACAGCTCCAGTCAATTGAGTTTCGGTTCTCAGACATGTTTGCAAGAATTGGGAGATTTTGAAATATAGAGAGTCCTTTCAACATCAGAGACCCAAAGAGCTGAAATGCCAAAAAGAAAGGACAAGGAAAGCTCTATCACTGTCCCAGGGAATGATAGAGAAGTTCATTTCTGGCCAAAGTTACAACTGGAAAAAGATTATCAGAAACTTACATCCAAAGACAGCTCCTTGAGGCAAAGACCAGTGAAGAATGGTCCAATGATGGGCCCTTGATTCTGATGACTATGCTTATGAGCCTGTGCGCTTGAAATCTCAAGTAGGCCTAGAGCTGTAGAGTGCGTAAGAGTTACCTCCTGAGAGCCTCCATGTTTCTCAAATGTGGCCACTCTCTAAGCCAAACTCAGCATGTAAATACATTACCTTCCCACTCCCCAGCATGGACATGACTCCCTCCCGGGGATGAACCTCCCTGGTACCGAGGGATTACTACCATCACCAACTGGTGATGCAACTAGAAAAAGACCTTGAATAAAAGGGGGAAATGATCAAGACAAATGAATTTATATGGCTAAGACACTTCAAAATGAGTTGGGAGGTCATCAGAGAGCTTGTGCTTATGCACATCTCAACAGGATCCCAGAGACAGCCAAAGAAGATACAACCCCAGGTACTGATGCTCCTGAAGGCTACAGAAGCACCCAGGTCCTATGGTCATGGCAGATGGCTCTGGAGTTCAGTGCCTTGCCAATGGGTTCTACTATGGAATTTGTGCTCCTGATTATGATAGAGTTAGTCTCAGATGTGACATCTCAACACATGCCTCTTCTGTCACTTTTACTGAACTTGTGATTGGTGCTGGGATTTGTTTTTGCTTGAAGACTTGAATCTCTGGACCATCCATGTGCCAGCTGGGCCCCGAGCCTCAGCAGAATTGCAAAACCTACTCTCCAGTTCATTGGACTTACCCAGGTCAGCTGACAGGGAGGTGAGGATGGACAACCACCACACCAAGGAATAGAGAGAGTCTACATCTATGGCCATGAGAGTCCCACAGTGCATGGCTGTCAAGCATGCTGGAATTTGACTGGTACCTGCCTCAGGGCTGGGAGCAGGTCCAGATTCCCTGTGGGCAGGCCAGAGGCTAAGCAGTGTAGGCTTCATTTTGGCTTGTACTTACTTCTGGCTTCTGGGCTGAAGGAGATCCAGTTTCCCTGGGGCAGGCTGGAGGCTGGGTGATTCAAGGCTGACAATGTGTGGTCTCTATAGCGCAGGCCATCTTGGGCTTATCTGGTAAAGTCTCAGCAGAATTTAAGGTTCCAATATCTCCACCAATATTATCATCACCCATATGTCTCCATCCTAATCCACTGGGTTCCACTCCTTTCCAATCAATGCCTTCACTTTAACTGCACAAACCCCGCAGGGTTGAGATTTTCTTTTCCTTTGTAACTCCACTATTTATAAAAGAGAGGAAAAAAGAGATATGATGTGGGGCATTTTCAGGACTTGGTGTTGTCCTGGGTGGTACTGCAGGGACAGATGCTGGACATTGTATGTCCTGCCATGGTCCCCTGGGTGGACTGGGGGAGAGTGTAAGCTACAATGTAAACCATTATCCATGTGGTGCAGCAGTGTTCCAAAATGTATTCACCAAATTCAGTGAATGTACCATGATGATGAAAGAGGTTGTTGATGTGGGAGGAGTGTGATAAGGGGGGTGGGGGGTATATGGGGACCTCTTATGTATTTTTTAATGTAACATTTACAAAAATAGAGGAAAAAAAGCCTGTGTTTGACTCTCAGATATTTTAAGCCTTTGATTACAAGAGACAAAATTTCCTTTCAGAGCACACATAGAAACTTTTGCATCATTCATGCAGTGTTTAAGTTTCAAATTTTAAGACTTTAACTCATATCTTTCTTTTGTAACAGTATCCAGAATATCTAGGAGGAACCAGCTAACATCATTATAACTTTTGGCCCCTCAAAACTCTGTTAAGGTGTTGTAAGCGCTCTCACCCAGATCCTTGCTTCTTATAAGTGTGGAAGTAAGGGAATCCAGTGATGATATTTTGTGTTTCTCCATTACCAACTCATGCCATGGACTGTTAATGAGGTTCAGGGAGATATTGGCTCTACAAAGATGAGATGGGAAATGCTCCCAGAATGCTAGAATCACTTCCTCCCCCTTTTTTGTATTTTTAAATTTTATTTTTTGTCTTTTTTAAAGATACATAGATCACAAAAAATGTTACATTAAAAAATATAATACCTCACATCCCCCCATTCCTCCCACATCAACAACCTCTTTCATCATTGTGGCACATTTATTGCATTTGGTGAATACATTTTGGAGCACTGCTGTACCACAGGGATTATAGTTTACATTGTAGCTCACACTCTCCCCCAGTCCATTCAGTGGGTTATGGTAGGATATATCATGCCCAGCATCTGACCCTGCAATATCATTTAGGACAACTCCAAGTCCAGAAAATGCCCCCACATCACATCTCTTCTTTCCTCTCCTTGCCCTCAGCAACTACTGTGGCTACTATCTCCATAGCAATGATACAATTTCTTCTATTGCCAGAGTCACAATAATTCTATAGAATACTAGTAAGTCTTTTTAAGGCATTCAGCTGATTGGATGAAGTGTCACTCATTACTGATGGCAATCTCCCTGATTGATGTAAATGTAATCAACTATCTATGCAGTGAAGTCACTGGTGACAGAAGTTCATAAATGTCCTTGTATTACAATTAGCCCAGTGCTTGCTTAATCAAACAACTGGACACCATTACCTGGCTGAGTTGACACATTATCCTAACCATCACAGGTATTTTGTCCATAAACATATTAGGTGTACCCCCATGGATATTGTATTGCATAAAAAACCTATGTGCCGCTATGTATAAATAGGACTTTTGAATTTTTTCCTTAGTAAACTGATGCCTGGTTGCCTATTATCCCTGAGAAAATCCAAGCTCTACTTGAATCATCCACTTACCTAATCACTAAAATAAATTTTTAGATATATTATTCAAGAGGGAGAAAAACTGAGCTTCAATTTACTAATCAATAACTTAGCCAAAGGAATCTTGGAACTTTTTTATCTTCAATCATCTTCAGTTCAAACATTACAAAAGTCATGATAAGTGGAAAAAATCCTACATGTTGAAGTTTAGAATTTGACAGGTGTTCTAGATAATGTCACTAACACCATAAAACTCTCCCTCAATAAGTACAGGAAATTAGACAAGTCCTGGTTTGAAATATCAAAATTCCAGATATAACTCGGCCTCTTATGGTGGAACATATACAATCTTAGGGGGAAAATCTATTTACATAACTGCAGAATTTCTTTGTTCCTTCTTTATTGACTGTGATTATCTATATTTCAGTTCAGGCTAGCTATGCTGAAAACAGAGTCTTCTGCATAAACATTACTATGTGCTCCACAAATCTTGATCAGGAAGTTAAGACTACAAGCTAATAAATAACTTCATTGTTTACTTCAGGAAATTATCATGATTCAGTATATCTGTACATACATTAGGTTCATCTGAGCAAACAGACATTTTTATAAAGCAAAGAGTTTGCTTATTTAGACTTTCCATTCTCAGGGTAGGTGTTTTAAGGACTGATCTCAAGATATTTGACTCCTTTGTCCTCCAATATTAGCAAATTATGCTATGAGTATTACCCAGTCTAGAATAAGTCTCTACTTTGAAAATCTTCTATACATATAATTTAACTCATTCATGAACAAATGAGGCATAGCAAGTATGCTAGGTAACATCTCTTTTTAATTATGTTCCCTATATAATTGTCTGAAGAGAATGCTAATTGGTTGCCCAGTTTGTGAAAATAGCACATAGAATCTTTCAAATCATTTGAATTTGATGAGTAAGGGGTTACCCACAAATATTAGTTAGGTTGCTTGGTTGTAATCATTGCTTTTGTCAGATTTACTGTTCATGGAGCCTTGAAAGCTTCTGCACAACTACTGGCATGGCAGTTCATGTGTCAGAAGCAGACTGAAAGTCTTGAAAAAAGCATAATGGAATCCCTTGAAAATGCCACTTGAAACCAAGATGGTAGTATAGAGCTGAATATCTAAAATTTACATTTCTTTTGTGAGGTCATCCTGTCAACTCCTGAAAAGGAAAAAATCAAGAGAATATTTATAAAGAAAAGAAATCCATATATTTAAGCACTTTCCTAAAAGAAATAAAATCTGACCATTACTTTTCATCAAAAGTTCTAACCAACAGAAACACATAGAATTTTGCAATTTGTATGATCCCAGGATCCAAAACTATTAAAAACCTAACTGAGTGCTCCTTTGCTGAACAAAAACAATAGGACTTTTTCTAACCCACTGTGAATGAACCTCTGGAAGCAATCCATTTTATCAAGGAAAGAGGTTAATTAACATGCACTCCATGTATAACTCAGTTCGCTGACTCAATTATCTCAAAATTTTTTTCTTCCATTAGCCATCACTTAGTAAATTTCTCTACTGGCAAGTGTTTCCTTGCCTGAGAAGTCTCAAAATATATTTATTTATTTTTCCTTTAAGCTATCTTTTAATTATTTCTATATAATAAATTTATTGATTTTTCCTCATTTTTAGATATTTATTGCACTGAGTAACAAAATTTGTTTCTTTAAATTAGCATTTCTTATGCAGTTATCACTTTATATAAGCTGATTTCTTTCTCATTTAATTCTTGATAGAAAAATTTCATAATTAACTGTATCATGAGTATATCTTTATCAAAGTTGTTATGAATTAATTAGGTAAAAATGTGGTCAAGGTGAAAAACAAAATTTTGTGGAGAGTGGCCTTTACAATCCAATACAGGGAAAAATTTACACAAGTCTTTAGGTCACAAATGCAGATGTAACATATTAAATTAAAATAAAATTAAATATTGGCATGGATTGGATTGATATTTAGGCCAATAATTGAAGGACCAGATTTCCATAATACCATACATAATTATGTCTTTAAAATGTGTCAGAAATAACATGTGTGAGAAGGAAATAATGAGACATATAGCAGTACCCAGCAACAAGACTTCAATTTCTGAAAATAGATCATTCAATCTGTAATTTAAAAAATAATGGCAAACTCAGGTAACAGAGTCATAACACAGTTCCTCCTAATGAATAGAAATTCCTTCACCATGCAAATAAGTAGGCTTACACAATTATTTCATTAGTTCCATTTTTATGAAAGTATTTATTTATTTTCTCACTTTCCATGAATTACAATATTAGTTTTGTTCCATCACTGGCTTAGATGACCATTTCTTTAGATTCCATTTTTAATTTTTAAGTACTTAAATTGCTTTCATTGATAATATCCTGATTTTCCAGGGCAGTTATGACACTCCACATGCTGATTGGCTAACAAGCAGAATTTGTCACCTCAAATTTTGGATGTTAGAAGACCAAAATCAAGGTCTTGAATGGCCACATTTTCTCTCTGATATCTATAGAGTGCAAGTTTTGCACAGCTACAAACTTTGGGGATCCTTGGCTTGTATATCTGCTTCTATGACATGGTTATGTCTCCCTCCTTGTGTATGCTCTTTGACTTTCCACTGAATTCTGCCTTGTATTGAATTTGACTGGCTTTTTTCTTCTTATAAGGATCCAGTGATATGGATTACGTCTTACTATGACTGACTTGCCTATTCCAAATGTGATCCTCAAAAATCCTATTGATAAATGAGTTTGCACCTTAAATAATGGCAATACCTTCAAAAGCCCTATTTCCAAATGGGTTCACTACTCCAGGAAAACAGATGAAGACTTGAATGTATCTTCATGTGAGACATGATTCAATCCCAACTGCCTGCCTCTGGTTTCCAAAATGACATGTTCCCCAAAGCAAAGCATATTCACCTTGCCCCAATATCACAGGAAAGCTATAGAGAAGGCTAAGCAGGGTGCTGTGAGGAGGGCTATGGGACCACCAGGTGAGAGGGTCTAGAATGACACATTGAGGTGACACATTGTGACCAGAATGACAAGAGGGAGACAGCCCTGTTCACAGTGTGGGAAGAGGGAACCTGGGAAAAGCACAGCAGGGGAAGAGTCAGAGCCAGAGGGAGTTTGGCCAGAGAGGAGGTAAGGAAGGCAGCTGCTGTGCACAGATCCTCAACCAAGGCTCAGCTGGGGGAGGAGCTGCTTCCCAGTCCTGTTGTGGTGATCTGCAGAATTCATTTTATCTTTATTTCTCTTTTTAATGTTACAGTCAAAAAATATGAGGTCCCCATATATCCCCCACCCCACTCACTCCACGCCTCCCATAACAACAACCTCCTCCATCATCATGGGACATTCATTGCACTTGGTGAATACATCTCTGAGCACTGCTGCATCACATGGTCAATGGTCCACGTTATAGTTTACACTCTCCCCCAGTCCACCCAGTGGGCCATGGGAGGACATACAATGTCCAGTAACTATCCCTGTAGTACCACCCAGGACAGCTCCAAGTCCTGAAAATGCCCCCACATCACATCTCTTCTTCCCACTCCCTACCATCAGCAGCTACCATGGCCACTTTCTCCACATCAATGCTACATTTACTTCCATTACTAATCACAATAGTTCATGAATAGAATATCAGTAAGTCCACTCTAATCCATACTCTATTCCTCCATCCTGTGGGCCCTGGAATGGTTGTGTGCAAGATTCATTTTAAATGGAGGATGGACTGAAAGAGAGAGTTCACTCACAAGAGAGTGGTGAAGACAAAAAAGCATTTTGCATAGGTCTTAAGAGGGGTGTTCTGACAGTTAGCCATATTATTTTGTTTAGCAGCACATCACTAGGACAGGACTCAGTCCAAGAGGGATTATCTGAGCCTGCTTGTACCTGGAAGCAGAGATGGCAGGGACGCAGGGCACAGGCAGCCCACCATAGAGGTTGAGAGGAGGCACTTGCATCTGAATCAAATTACAATAGGAAGACTCTGGAAGGAATCATGGCACAGCAAAAATGGCTGAATTTCATCTCCTTTCAACCTCATCATGGTGCAGACTGAGACATGAATCCAGGGGTAAAAGTGAGTTTCCTAAGTGCACACAGCCCTACCCAGCACTATTTTGAATTTTGTTGGATGTTACATCTATCTCTAGCAGTTTATCACATGTCTTTCCGTGTATTATCTACATGGGAAACAAGACTATGGGGTTTGCAGTGTTCTCCCCAATTAGGCTTGATGGTGTTCCCAGGAAGCACATGCTAGAATGATTCCCACTGTGTCAATCAGGAGACTGGGGAGGCCTCAGTGACTAGTCTGGGGTCACAAAACTGAAAAGAATGAGTAGCTGGGTCTGAATCAGTCTGGTCTCCTCATAGCTGGGGCCTGAGCTGCACACAAGCCTTCCCAGGTTGCTACGGGGAGGAACATGTTGGCAGAACTGTGTCAAGTGTAAAAGGTGGTCTAGGTGAGGAGGACAGACAGACAGATGTGCAGAGGAAGTTCTTACAGTTGAGGGGCCCAGGTAAGGGGACCAAGGAGGTGACCTCACTTCCTTGGTGAGAGTCCCCAGAGAACTTGGAACTCTGGTAACCAAGCACCCAAATTCCAAAGGCAGCCCCTTCCCAGCTCACTTAGCAGAGACACCCAAGAGGGAAAATTTTTTCCTGCTGTGTTATTTGTTCATGAGGCTCTAGCCTCAACCAAAGCAGGAATGAGCCCCTTTTCCATGGTTTTCAACATTGGCTCAGGCCTCAGCCACAAATCCCTTGGCCATCCTCCAGAAGATACCCAAAGTTAATGTGGGGTGGCCCAGGGACAGCCAATTCAGCACATGACACTACTTTCCTCCTGCCTGGGCAACTCCATGTCCCATCCACCTCCCAGTGGGTGGAAGACATGAACAGTGGGACCACCCTGAGAAGGAGGAGGCTGTCAGAGACAGGGCCCCATTAAGTCCTTCCCAGTCACTTGCCAGGTCATGGCTGTAAGGGTGGGAAGGCTCATCTTAGGGTGGCACCCATGTGTACCAGTGTTAACCCTGAGCCCTCAGTTGTTATCTCCTCTCCAATGGGCCCGGAGGGAAAGGCAGTCACCCATCTGGGACTGATCTGGGTCCCAGCCCCAAAAAGGAGGAGCTTCCCTTGTGAAATAAGGCAGTCCACTTGCTGATGCCTCTTGGCCCAGCTGCTGGGCACTGTGTTCACAGAGCTCCATGCAGGTGGTTGGCGAGGAGCTGGAGAATGGCCTCAGCTCTGCCATCTCTCTGCAGAAAGTGCAGGTCCCTCATGGCCCCAGCCAGAGCCAGCACTGGTTCCAGGTAGGAGCAGGTGTTGATTGGGGTGCTGCAACAATGGGAGAGCACCCCAGGGCCTGTATTCCACCCTGGTCTCTCCCTTGCTCCCTCTCTCAGGACTTTCACCCCTGTGTGGCCCAATATCTCACTTCCCAAGAAACCTGGGTCCCCACCACCCACCCACCACACTGCCTTTCCATAGACCAGGGGGCAGGTCAATTCATATGGTTAAAGGAATAGCAAAGAGGAGACTTTTGCATGGGTTTCCCTTCATGGTAGGCTGAGGGGAGGGCTCACGTCACACACATGTGCTTTTTGCTGCTGTATTTCTGTTTCCACTCCCCAGCACCATGTCCCTGGGCAGCAGTCTTTGTGACTGTCCTTTCACACCTGCTCCAAGCCATACAGCTCCCCTCACTTAGGAGGGTTCTTGCCATCTCCCATAACTCTCCTCTTGACCTTCCCAGGTCAGGAGCTGAGCCCTGACTCGGCTGCCCAATATTCCAGAAGGGAGGCAGCTTAGAGCAGTGATTTGGCCTTCGGTGCTGCTGGACCTTGAACGGTTCTTCCCTGTGGCCCTGTCAGCCCTGCTGCCCTGAACACTCCCATGTACCCCAAGGCACTGATCCCTCCTGCCACTGGTAGAGGCTCCCAGGAAAGGGATGGCTGAACAGAGGACATGCAGACATCATTTTCAAGAGCGAGGGCCAGGTACCTAAGACTGGAGCAGTTCACTTATCACTGGCTGGCTGTTTGGGTGGGAGCATCCCTGCACCCAGCCTTACTGGCTCTTTTCATTTTCCTGATCCAGGGTCAGGGAGGCGAATGGCATAGCCTTGTGGCTTTCACCCATGAGCAGTGAAGCCTGAATGTTGTTACTGACCAGGTGGGTCTGCTGTTCCCTGAGGCATCTGTTCAGATCATCAGGCCTGCAGGGGTCTTTCTCCCCCCAGGTTCACTTCAGATATCTGCACTTCACTGGGTCTAGGATCTCATCTTTCAATTATTTCCTCACCTCAAATTCAATTTTAAGGCTGAGGACCTTGCTCTGCTAGAGGCACACACGTCACCCTTGGCCTCAAGTCACTGAGGGCTTGGGTGCATCAGATCTGCCCACAACCCAGCCTCACCTAGGGGTCTACAGTTCTGCCTCTGACCACATGTGCCTCCTCTGTCCCACCCTTGAGGAAGAACAACTCGACCTTCACGAGGGAGGAGAGCTGCACAGTGCAGACGGTCAAGGCAGGCAATTGGGAGAAGCTGGAGGAGCACCTGGTTCCTGCCTTCCAGGAGGGTGACCTCATGTACATCAACATCTTCCTTGGAACATACCGGGTCTTCACCACCAATGAGCAGGTCCTGGACTGGTTTTTCCACAGGTGAGAGCCAGCCCCATCTCTAGCCACTTGACTGCTCTGCCCCCAACATGCTTGTGTCTCAAAAATGTCATTTCACCCACTGGCCTCAGTTTCCTTTTTGGGAAGGGGAGCATTTAAAGGAAAAATCTTCAAGGTTGATTGTCAGGAATAACTGGGAGACTCCATGGAAAGTGCTTCCCTGAGCCTGGCTCAGCGGACAGGGTGGCTGGAGGGGCAGGGTTGTTCCTAGGCAGGACTTTCCTCTTCCCAGTGAAGACACTCTCAGTCTCACCTGCTTACTGATCCCAGTTTTCTCATTTCTAAAGGAGGCTTAAGACCTTTTCAGTGCCTCCAACCTTGGTGTGGTCAGAGCAGGGATCACTGGGGGCCACCAGAGGGGTCCAGACTCACCCTAGGTCTCAGAAGCTGCTTAGGACTCATTCCTTTACCAAGTATACATCAAGTGTCTACTAGGTGCAGACAATATCTGAAGCATGTAGCTTCATGCAGTGAACAAAGGAGACAAATTTCCCTGCTCTTCTGTGTTCCATTTGAGTTGGGACTGCGGGCAGTAACACAAGTCATCTTAAGCAGGGGGTGCACTCAGTGAGTTAGCTGTGACATGCTCATGGTCTCTCCTAGATATGGATGTAAATGCTGTGACAGTGGCAGGCCTGACATATGCCTTGAAATGAAAAAGTGAGTGCACTTTGGGAGAGGGGTAGGGTTTCTCCTCACCTGAGACCAGTGAGAGGAGTTGGATGGTGGGTGGCAGGGAAGGGCTGGGCAGAACACGGGCCCCACTCATCCTATGACACCCCTGGAGTGCTGAGTCCAGAGCACTTCCCCCTCCAGTAGGAAAGGGTCAAAGGAAGCTGTGGGTGGGGCCCAGGCATACTGGCTGCAGAGGACCCTGGGAGTTCATTGTAAGTCCCTGAGAGAGCCCTTCCCCACCACAGTCACATCACAG